>NC_083741.1:2280000-2602500 GCF_033458585.1 Syngnathus typhle
GATTGGTTGCTTTCTTGACATGTTGATGGAAAAGTGTGTGTATATTCGATTCTCTGTGGATGGATGTGATGAAACTAAGAAATGGATTAAAGGATTTTTATATAGATTCGAAATTGGTGGTGGTAGGCGGGTTATACAACATAATGCTCAGTTTCGTGCGTGTTGTGTAAAATTTGGGATTAAGATGACAGAAGTTTTAGTCTGTGTTCCTATGAGAGTTTGTAAGAGATTTAAAACGCTTGGAAAGTGGATGGAATTTTTCAGGAACGGGATGATAAAAATCAGAAGAATACGAACTTTCAGGCCGTGCGCAAACACTTACACACCTTCTCCGCTCTGTTAGATATTTCAGCAAAGGCAAAATGAAAGGCAATGGGAAACATTATAAAAATTTGTGAAATGCCAGAAACAAAAGTTCTTGCGACAGGTCCTCTATTCCAGTGGTCCCCAACCTTTTTTGCGCCACGGACCGGTTACATGTCAGAAATATTTTCGCGGTCCGGCATTTATATAAATAAATAATACATTTATATAAATAAATAAATAAATAAATAATACATTTATAATAAATACATAAATACAATGAAATAAAATGATACGACTGACATAAAACCAAGTAAAAATGACAAAAATAAAACTCACCATTACGTTGAATTAGTGGGAGCACTGAGTTTGTTTCTCAGAAACAAGCCGGTCCCATCTAGACGTAATCGGAGACAATGATACCCGAAGTGATTAAGGTTTGTCTTTTATTGCAGGATGCTTGGTCTCCACATGTTGAAGCAGTTTTGAATGCTTCATTACCTGTTTACTTAGCCTGTCGCCACATATTAGCTTTGCGGGCTCGACTGGGGAAACATGTCACGTGACCGGGACGAGTGTCTTGACCTGAATTAATTGATCGTCGATAAAAAAAAAAAAGATCTGTGCGGCTTGGCGGCCCGGTACCAAGTGACCCACGGACCGGTACCGGTCCGCGGCCCGGTGGTTGGGGACCACTGCATTCAGCATTGCAATTGTGGAGCTTTTAAACAATGTAAGCGGCGTACTGTATTAGATCGGATTTTAATCCAAATGTGTTTGTGGGCACAAATGAGACACAGTTGAAAAGACAAGAATTCCATCCATCATCCATCCATCCATCCATCCATCCATCCATCTTCTTCCGCTTATCCGGGGTCAAGTCGCAGGGGCAGCAGGTTTAGGAGGGACGCCCAGACTTCCTCTCCCGAGCCAATTTGTCCAGCTCATCTCCGAGGATTCCAAGGCGTTTGCAGGCCAGCTGAGAGACATAGTCTCTCCAGCGCATATTGGGTCGTCCACAGGGTCTCCTGTCGGCGGGCATGCCCGAAACACCTCCCCGGGGAGGCGACCAGGAGGCATCCTGATGAGAGGCATCCTGATGAGATGCCCGAGCCACTTCATCTGGCTCCTCTCAACATGGAGGAGCAGCGGCTCTACTCCGAGTCCCTCACAGATGACAGAGCTTCTCACCCTATCTCTAAGGGAGAGCCCGGACACCCTGCGGAGGAAACTCATTTCGGCCGCTTGTATCCGGGATCTTGTTCTTTCAATCACGACCCATAGCTCGTGACCATAGGTGAGGGTAGGAGCGTAGATTGACTGGTAAATTGAGAGCTTTGCCATTTGACTCAGCTATCTTTTCGCCACAATGGACCAGTACAGAGTCGGCATCATAGCAGACTCACCGATCCGCCTGAGAGAAGAATTGATGATGGAAAATACAACTCAGCTCCAATTCAACACCTTCTACAACAAGCATTTTATTTATAAACGTGATCACAAGTTCACAAAGCCTTTATTGGACTACTAAGCAACGTCTTTCCAAACCATTCAATTAACTATATTTTGTTTTTCTGCATTTTAATAAACACAATTAGACCCCCAAAAAGGCAAAGAAATAGAATAACAAAAATTTAAAGTTGCATTAACCTGCCTCTGTAAAACTGAAATGCAATGGAACTTAAGTTTTACTTCCTCTTCTTTTCGTGTCTTTGAAGTGCTAGTCAGATGGCAGTTTCCCATGTCTTTGCACAGTCTTTTGCGTTGCCATTGAATTCAGCAATATATTTTGAGCTGCAGGGGTTGGGTAGTAAAGGGCAGATAAGGCAGTGCTGCTGTCTGGTCCTCTTCTCTACATTCAAGTCAAAGTCAAAGTCTGCTTTATTGTCAATCTCTTTACATGTCAAGACACACAAAGAAACCGAAATTACATTTCCTCTATCCCACGGTGACGAGACATAGTACACGATAGACATACAAGTAAACGACACAATATAAAAACAAGAAGGCACAAACAATAAATAATAAGAGTGATGAGTAAATAATAAATAAACAAATATTATTTAATACTACTAATAATACGGAGGGTTGGGCCAGTTTGTAGCCCTATCTGGCCATAGCAGCTTTTGATCTGCCTGTTCCGGTTCTCAGGCGGTTGAGTGTTTTCCACTGGACCCATGGTGCTTTTGAGCCGGGTGGGAGATCTTCAGAAGGGGGGACTCCCATGTCAATAGGAGGAGGGTCATTCTCAAGTTTTGCTGTCCATAGTTGGTCTTGGAGTCTGAGATGTTGTAAGGGGCTGGACATGGCTGAGGAAGCCTCTCCTTGACTGCAGTCGTTGGGCCGGGGGTTCGCGTCCATGAACGATGTGGATGAATAATGCTTGTTCTTTTTCTACTCCAACAAGGCTAGCTGTGGACGTCTGCCACATTTTCCAGGTTTATTCAAATATTATGCAGTAGTTTTATCCAATATTTCTAATGGGCTACGTAAATCTTTATTTGGATTGTGCTCGCAAGGTTGTAGTGCACAGAGCGAGCTCGGGGATTACAGGGCCTCAGAGAAAATGGAAAAAAGATTGAAAAAGCAAATAAATAATTGAGGAATGAAAAAAAAGATGAATTTGAGTTGGAAATGAATAGAGAAAGGGATAAAAATGTAATCTAATCTAAGAACGTAATCCTGCAAATGTCTCTCTCATGGACAGCATTCATCAGTGGGCAGAATCAGTCAGCAGTGATCTGGGTTGGTTTCAAAGTAAATGGAACACGGTGCAGGATTACTTTCAAACACAACGAAAATGCAACCTCCCTCACTCTTCAAGTCACACAAATGTTTGAATAATTACAGTTCAGTCATCGGGTTCTTGTGTTTGGCCATCTTTGCTTTGTCTCCACTGATTTGTTCATGTTGATTGTTGGAATGGGGCATTTTTATTCTTCGATCATCCACTGCCCACTATGGGTTCAACCTGTTGCAGAGGTGGGTGCCCCAGAGAGAGAGAGAGAGAGAGAGAGACCCCATACACCTTTCGTTGCTTACACTTTTTGATTACGTTTCAGATGAGCATATGTATATTTTAATTAGCTGCTTGTGAAACAAATTGATCATATGATCAAAGTTGAAGAGACCTCTCGAGTTTTCTGAATTGGTTCATTTATACTGTGTGAAACTCTAAGCCAAATATTAAGTAATAACATTCGTCAGAAAGTCACTGTGGGTTCATTATTTCATTTATACTGTATGAAACTCTAAGCCAAATATTAAGTAATAACATTAGTCAGAAAGTCACTGTGAGACTGACGCAATTTCCTTGCTTGTTTAGTATCTGCTCAAATTACATTTCATATTCTTCATGGCAAGATTGCAGTTCAAAGAGGATCTTTGACACCACTGGATGACAGTCATGCGTTCAGGTAACGGTAGGATAAGCATGTATTACTTGAGATTTTTTATTTATCTTTTCATTTTTGGGTTTTCCTGCAACTCAGTTTTGGAAGCGTCGTTTCAGCGCAGGGGGCTCAGTAGAAAGTACAATTGCCTTTACTACTTACGTAGATGTGATTAGTGTGTATGTTCTGTACATGACCATTGTTTGTTTTTTCAACGCTAACATTCAGGTCAGCTATGATTCCTCCCTCGCATACCGTGTATTTGCCTTCTCTTTATCTTTTTTTAAATGTGACTCAGCCAGGCTGGTCCATTTCAAGGGAGTAGTGGCCTCAACTTCATCACCTGAAAGTACGTATATGGAGCACGTTACGTGACCCACCGCTGCATTTTTGCTGACTCAGCATCCCAATATGGCAAAGATAATTTGACAAGCTGCTTCTGATTGTGTCATGGACCTCTTCATTAAATCTACAAGGAATTATTTTGAACAAGGCGACAAAGCAAGTAAATTACTAGTGCATATTATTAGAATACTTCACTTTTTGGCATCAAAGTTGAAAATCTGTACACTTCATTGAATGCCCCAGTATCTGACAGAAAGCTCAAAAGGTTTTATCAGACCCTATACATTATAGAAATGAAAGCCGATATGCTTGAACTGGACCATTTCTTCCACTTCCTTGTATACATGAACTTAAACAACCAATTAAGATTGGGAAATTGTCTATTGCTTCAATTCATTTCAAAGTCCTACACTTTATTACTACACAACCGACTTTTACCAAACACAAAATCTCCCAAATCTTACTCGAAATGTACAACACATGGAACGACTCGGCGAAATTCTGGGAACACATCTGGAATCCATCCTCTTGTCTATACTCTCACTTGATCAAACATGGATTATTAAAAAGGGACATGCTTTCCTGAGTATAAATTTCCTCAGTATAAGTTGATTGTCTAATATCATTTACAATTCATCATCATCGGCGGTCACTCGGAACGAGTATGACGGTCTTCTTTTCAGGGTCGTCTACTTGTGGGTCCGCAGGTGGGCGTAGAGGCCGATCCGGGATCCACATATTTTTGTGCAGTGTGGGCAGGGGAAAGTGGTGGTGGGTTGTGGTCGTGCTGGAGCCAGTTTTTGTCTTTCCTTTCGGAGTTGTCGTTTGGTTTCTGCGACACGGCGGAGTTCCTTTTCGTGATGTGCTGCACCTTCTTGCACCGCTGCCCTCCAGCAGTTCCTGTTCAAGGCGATGCGCTCCCAGTCCCGAGATGTTATTTGGAATTTCTTGAGATTGGTCTTGAGGTTGTCCTTAAAACGTTTCTTTTGCCCGCCCGGGGCTCGCGGACCTCTCTCCAGCTGGGAGTATAACATCTGTTTGGGGAGGCGGGTGTCAGCCATGCGGATGAGATGTCCTGTCCATCGGAGTTGGTGCTGCATTATTAAGGTGGTGATGCTCGGTATCCTGGCTTCCTCCAGAACGCTGATGTTTGTGCGTCTGTCCTCCCATTTGATCCGGAGTATTTTCCTCAAGGTTCTCTGGTGGTGTTGTTCAAGAGCTCTTAGGTGCCTGCTGTAGGTTGTCCATGACTCTGCCCCGTAAAGTAAGGTGGGGAGAACCACAGCTTTGTAAACCAGGAGCTTGGTGTCAACCCGGAGGTCTCGGTCTTCGAAGACTCTTTTCCGGAGTCTGGCATACGCTCCACTGGCACAGCTCAGGCGATGGTTGACCTCGGAGTCAATGTCCGCTTTGGAGGAGAGAAAACAGCCGAGGTAGGGGAAATGGTGAACATAATCAAGTGCAGTGTTGTCCACATTTATGATGGGCGGAGTAGATGGCTGGTTGGGTGGGGGTTGATGTAGCACCTGGGTCTTCTTGATGTTCACGGTCAGACCCAGGGCTCTGTATGCCTTAGCAAAGGAGTTCAGGATGCCCTGGAGGTCTTCTGCAGAGTGTGCTGCTATGACATTATCGTCTGCATACTGGAGCTCCACGACCGTGGTGGTTCTGATCTTGGTTTTGGCTTTGAACCTGTTAAGGTTGAAGAGCCTGCCATCAGTCCTGTACCATATTGGGATTCCGTGTGGTAGTTCTTTGTTGATGAGGTGGAGTATGGCGGCAATGAAGACAGAGAACAGGGTGGGTGCAATAATGCATCCCTGTTTGACCCCTGTCTCTACAGTGAAAGGCTCAGTCAAGGAGCTGTTATTGAGCACTGTTAATCTGCTACTGACACCACCAATCAGAAAGTAATTGTCGTGTGTGTGGAGTGGCAATAAGTCTTCTACACTTTCAATACATTTGGATTTGGCCCCAAAGTTGATTTCTGGGTTCAACTACCGTACTCAACTCCATAAAGCTCTGTTAGGACTAAACTACTTTCACTTGGGGAAGTTTCCCCTATAAAGGTCAACACACCAAGGCTGACTGTTTCTTGCCCATTTCATAGAACCACTAGCAGTTCAGTACATTTACAAGCGGCTCATGAAGAAGTTAGTCCTACACTGATATGAATGTAAAATGTCTCTCTCGGCTGGTGACCTGCTACGATACATACTGAGTGCTTGGATTGGATACATTTTCCCTGCTTGTCCTTCAAATCTATCCGTTCAATTTTTTTGCATTTTATTGCTGCTTAGTAAAATCAACTTGTTCAAAATGATCAGTTCACAACAAATATTACAAAAATTTTAGGATACAAAACCATATGGATGGAAGTAAGATGGCGGCGCGTGCACACGCAGCGGCCTCTCTCTGTCCCGAACGGTGTTTTGTTTTGTCGTTTAATGTTGGTTTGTCCGACAGTTTTGTGTGTTCGTCTCGTCGCACCGGGTTGTGCTACAAGTACAGTGGGCTGGTTCAGCTCGACATCGGCGGAAGCGAGTTTTGTGGCGATCTGGACTTTGAAGCAGGGACATTAAAGGCGCTTGGTCTGCTCCGTCCTGAAGCGAGAGCGGGGGCGTCCGGGCCAGGCTGGCGGCCAACCCAGCTCGACCGGCCGTGCCTTCCTTTCTTCGGGCGAACGTTCGATCGCTGGGCATCAACATGCCTGCTGAGATCTATGAAACGGACAGTGCGTAACTGCTGTGCATCTGGAGCGGCTAGCGTGCTATCGGGCGGACCGGGCCATTGTACGAGGGGGAACATCGCGAGGAGGTGTCTACATCCGTGACGAATGGTGCCGGGACTCTGTGGTGGGATGCAAGCACTGCTCGCCTCTGGCGAAGTTTGTGATCTTCAGGCTTTTGGCGTCCTGAACTCTCTCCCCCGTTGTTTACTTGTATGTTACTCGTGTACTGTGTCTCGTCACCGTGGGATGGAGGAAACGTAATTTCGATTTCTTTGTGTGTCTTGGCATGAAGGAATTGACAATAAAGCTGACTCTGACTCTGACTCTGACTCTGATATTTTCCAATGTGCAATGTGTGTTGAGAATCCAATACAAAAGAAATCTCCCAATTTTCTCTTTCTGGGAATAAAGTGTAAATAATTAAACTATCCTCAAGCCTTCAAGTTAAAAAAATAAGCCACTCTTTGCATAAAAAAAAAAACCCGAGTGGGACTGAAACTTTGGTATCTTGTATTGATACTGACTTGATATCAATATTATTGATATTTTGATCAATCCACCCACCACTAACCTGAGTACCTCATCGTAAAAATATCATGAATTAAAGAACTGAGAATTTTATACAACTTCTCCCAAAATAACTCCTCCGTTTTTTGTTGAGAATCGAATTCATGAATCGTTAGAAATCGGAATCAAATAAAGGCCGCAAATTGGAAACCAAAGTGTCCAATTTCAAACGATGCCCAACCGTAATAATAGTGTTAAAGAATGTTTGTTCAATAATTTTGCATTTGCATGATAGGGAAAGTTCTTGTGTGTATGAAGTTTCTGCTAGCCAAATGGCTACTTTTTGGAACTTTCTTAAACTAACAGCTACTGGTGAATGAGGTGGTAGCAGTACTAAAACATTTTCCATGATTGCACCCTCAAGTCATCACATCCACATGCATATTGTAAGAAAGTGTGAGACAATAATACACATCTTCAGGCTAAAACCTTCCTGGTTTTGCCGTGCAGTCAAGCATGTAACAACAATCACTGAGAAAAAAAACACACACGAAACATTTAGCATAATGTGGACTGCATAATAATTTAATTTACAATTAGGGTGTCTGTCGAAGATTGTTGTTGTATTGTGGCTCTCAATACAGCTATAAGCCTGTCTAAGAATGATGAACTGATGGGCATATAGACCATCCTCTGCCACTGCGTGATAATCCAGCAGGGAGCTGTAATGACCACACATGTAAATACACTTCTATAAACGTTCTAGTAAATTAGATTATACACTGTTTAGCAAATAACTTGGTTCAGGTTTATGTGATGTGTGTGTGACCAATGAAAACTTGAAAACAAACAATAGTTTAGGTAGCAGACAGCAGAGGTTTTGCACATCCATGAGTGAGGTTTTATAGCTTTGCTGCTGCTACAAAAAAAGAAAATTTGACGTGGATTAAGTCTTTACTCACTTTTCATTTATAAGCACTAGTTTGATTTCTGTAACGGACGGACAGTACAGCCAACTGCGATGACGACACAGAATTTATTATCAAGGGGAAAGGGTTTGGTGGAGGGCTGGAGCGGTGTACGTGCGGTGTACGTGTAAGTTGGGTTCGTCAGGCGTGGATGGCTGGATGGTGGGCCAGGGACCGGAGTGATCGGCGGGACTTCTCACTTCTCACAAATCCCGCGCCGAGAGCCACACTTGTTCACCCGACTTATACACCGGGGCTGGAGTTCGGCGTTTGTTCGCATGTTGCCTGAAACTGAGCGCAGAATAGAAGCCCAGACTCGACCCGATGGCAACGGCGGACACAGGCCAGGGGCGACGGGCACGCCGCACGCCGCTCCTGGTGAGTGAACAAGGGTGGCTGGTATCCGAAGACGCAATGGAACGGAGAAAGTCCTGTGGCCGAGCTGAGAAGAGTGTTGTGGGCGTACTCCACCCATGGCAGCTGCTTGGACCACCCGCGCTGATCACTGGCGGTCATGCAGCAGAGAGCCTTGCCTAACTCCTGGTTGAGTTGTTATGCTTGCCCATTAGTCTGTGGGTGAAACCCCGAAGAAAGGCTCGCCGTGCACCCCAGGAGCCGACAGAACTCTGCCCAGAATACGGCCGCGAATTGCGGACCGCTGTCTGAGACGATGTCCCGCGGGATGCCATGATACACGGAAAATCCTGTGCAACAGGAATGACGCGGTCTGTTTTGCCGATGGAAGCTTGGGCAAGGGGATAAAAGCTTACTGAAGCGGTCCACTACCGTAAGTACCGCCGTGTTCCCGTCCGAGGGCGGAAGCCCCGTGACGAAGTCAATTGACGGGTGGGACCAGGGCCGCAGGGGAACGGGCAAGGGTTGGAGCAGCCCGGTCGGGGGACGATTAGAAGTCTTACTGCGGTTACAAGTGGGACAGGGCCAGACATAATCGCGAACGTCCACCCTCCAGGTGGGCCACCAGAAGCACTGGGCCACCACAAAACCTGTGCGGGCTGGCCCGGGATGACAAGCAAGGCGGGAGTCGTCCGCCCACTGCAGGACTGGTGACCGCAGATCCTCCGGGACGAACAGACAATCCTCCGGACAGTTGCTGGGACCAGGTTGGTCATGTGAGGCCGCCCTCACCTGGCGCTCGATCTCCCATGAGAGAGCCGTGACCCGAACAGAGCTTGGGAGAATAGTGGGAGCCGGGCCGTCCTCCTCCTCTCCTCCAGGAAACACACGAGATAGGCCCTATCTGATAGGGCGACTGCCTTCGCGTTTCGGGACGCCGGTCTGTAGGAGACCGAGAACTTGATACGGCCAAAGAACAGGGCCCACCGAGCCTGTCTGGCATTTAGTCTCTTGGCTGATCTCAAATACTCCAGGTTATTCTGATCCGTCCAAACAATGAACGGTAAGGTGCCGCCTTCTAGCCAATGTCTCCACCTCTCCAAAGCCAGCTTGACAGCGAGGAGTTCCCGATTGCCGATGTCGTAGTTGTGCTCTGCGGATGACAAACGTCGAGAGAAGAAGGCGCACGGATGGAGACGATTATCCTGGCTGCTGCGCTGGGACAGCACCACCCCGACGCCCACATTTGAGGCGTCCACCTCGACCACAAGTTGTCTCTCAGGGCGGGGCTGACGTAAACTGCTTCTTTAACTTGTTGAATAATCGTTCCCCCTGTTCCATCCATTTGTATGGAGAGGCAGGGCTGGTGAGGGCTGTGAGCGGAGCAGCCACTGTACTGTAGCCGCGAATGAAGCGGCGATAAAAGTTCGCGAAGCCCAAAAATTGTTGCAGCTTTCTGCGGGTCTCAGGGACGGGCCAAGAGATGACTGCCCACACTTTCTCAGGATCCATCTCGATGGCCCCCGCTCGTATCACGTAGCCGAGGAACTTGACCAAGGGGAACGTGAAACTCGCATTTCTCCGCTTTGCCGAACAGGGAGTTCTCGAGGAGACGGCGCAACACCGCCCTCGTGTGTTCGGTGGGAGGGCGTGTCAGGTTTATTTCGATGACGGAATAACTATTAAGAGAAGAGCAACAGCAAACAGACCACAAGTGAGACAGAATATTAAGTATTTTCTCGTGAGGAGTGCAGTACAGATAGCTTACAACAATCTCTACACACACACTAAATATCTGTAGGCACTCCCGCTCTTTTTATTTGGATTTGCCCTACCCACAGTGTGAGACATAAGCCACGAAAGGGGAGGAGGAAAGCATGTAGTTTCTCCAACCAACTTAAACACACCATCATCCACTTCTTAATTTCCCTATTATTGCTCAACAGCCTCCAGAACATTCTCCATTACTGATTTCTTCCATAGGACACACATCTCACTCGCACTCATACACACACCCATTCATGAGGATCCTCTGCGCGCACACGCACACACACCAGCACAAAAGGATGACGCACAACATATATGATCACATAGAACGCACTAAGAACACCTTTTTACCCGTCTTACTTGTCAGATTTATTCTCTATTTTACTTTTAGAAGCTATTTGTAATTCCTTTCCATTTATTTAGCCAATTTTAACTTCAGTACTTTTTTATCTTACTTTATCCGTTTAACACAAATATCTCCTTAATTTTGGCAGCCAGGTTCCCACTTCATTACATGGAAACCTGATTTGATTTGATTTTGGCCTAGTCATTTCCGATCTTTGCATTTTAGTTCATGTCGGGGTAGGGACTTTCGCTTACTATTTAAGAGGAGCGCTCAAATGAGATCACTCTCAGTCAAACCGTTCACAAGCATACCACGCGCGTTTTTTAATAACAGAGGAGTCCGCCCCTCCTGCTGCGGAATTTAACTAACATAAAACGTTAGGGGGCTCCACATCCGCCCCTGCGGAATTTAACTGTTTCTAATTGTACTTGATAGGGTCTAGAATTCTCAAGGTTTTAAGTGTATTAAGTGACCTCTTGTCACAGCTCATTCATTCCTTTTTAGTAGAATTAATATTCCTACTCACAGTCTGCTGATTCTGTTCCTCGGAAGATCTCGTCAACCCTCCCGGTGTCCAGCCGGACTGATCGAGACAGTCCCGTCAAAGGGCTTTTGTTTTACCTCGTCCGAGGATTGTCACCTGCGTCGAAGAGCCCGCTGGAACCGTTCAAGGCGTGTCGAGATCCCGGACGAGCCCCCAATTTCTGTCAGGTTTATTTCGATGACGGAATAACTATTAAGAGAAGAGCAACAGCAAACAGACCACAAGTGAGACAGAATATTAAGTCTTTTCTCGCGAGGAGTGCAGTACAGATAGCTTACAACAATCTCTACACACACACTAAATATCTGTAGGCACTCCCGCTCTTTTTATTTGGATTTGGCCTACCCACAGTGTGAGACATAAGCCACGAAAGGGGAGGAGGAAAGCATGTGGGCTTTGTCTCGTAAGGAAAAAATCACTAGGTGTTTACATACTGATAAGAACATCTGGGAAGAGGAGTTTGAGTGGACTGGATACAGAAGAAAAAACCTTTGACCTCTAGTTAAAACATAGCAAGGGAGGTTTTACGACATTGTGTAGGATGCAACAAGCTAAGTTATTTATTTCTGGTTATATACATTCCAACCTAATCCTACGATCAAGATAGTTAGGAAACCCTGACTTTAATGGTCACTTGGAGGTTCATCTGGGGTGCAGGACAGCAATGAGGCACGTTGTCTAACAAAGTGGTCTTTGTTAGAAAGGAACTGTCCTTCTGTGGTACATCATAAAAACAGCAAGGCCAAACAGCAAGCATATATTGCAGTAATATTGCAGTAAAGCATTGATTAGAGAACGCATGATAACATATATATACATTTTTCTAACAGGGCGGGAGAATATGATGAAGTCGTCCAGATACACAAATACAAACTGATTTAGCATGTCTCTCAGTACATCATTGATGAGGGCCTGGAAGACGGCCGGGGCATTGGTGAGTCCGAACGGGACCACCAAATACTCGTAGTACCCGCTCGGGGTGTTGAATGGTGTCTTCCACTCGGCTCCTTCCCGGATGCGCACCAGGTGGTTTGCATTACGGAGATTTAATTTAGTGAAGATGGTGGCGCCCTGGAGGCTCTCAAAGGTGGACGAAAGGAGGGGCAGTGGATAGCGGATTTTAATTGTGACGTCATTGAGTCCCCGGTAGTCTATGCAAGGGCGAAGCATGCCATCCTCCTTATCCACAAAGAAAAATCCCGCTCCTGCAGGCGAGGAGGAGGGCCGGATGATCCTTGCCTCCAGAGAGTCCCGGATGTACTCGTCCATGGCCTTGCGCTCCGGAGCGGACAGTGAGTAGACGCGGCCGTTGGGAGGAGAGGTGCCAGCAAAAACGGAATAGTTTTGTGATGGTTACTGGAAATGAGTAACTCGACCGGTTCCGTGATGTTCGTTATCTTGCTGATCAGCCGACTATCCATGGCAGTGGCTCAGGGGCAGGAGTTTAACTCCCCATTGACGGGCCAGCCCTAGGTCCATCATATTGCCCCCACGAAGGCAGTCACGTCTTGGTCACCGCACTAAACCGAATGCGAGCCCGCAACGTGAACATGTTGGTACTGGGAGAATGGGTGCCGGTCGAGCTCACGTGGCTCCCCCGACGCCGCTCACGTGGCTCCACCGACGCCGCTCACGTGGCTCCCCCGACGCCGCGTGAGCCCTGCCCTTATAACGGTCATCTGGCAGCTCGATGACCCGCCATCCCACAATACAGGCATAAGCCCTGCATGAAGCGTCTAAGGCAGATGTGGGCAAACTACGGCCCGCGGGCCACATCCGGCCCACGGGACCGTTTAATCCGACCCGCTAACCCTGAATAAATTGTATTATTAAACTTTTTTTTGGGGTCATTTTGCCTGCAATGACTGCGTTTCCCCAGTAGATGGGGAACCGCTCGCCTGCGCATTTACTACCGGAAGCCGTGTCAGAAAACTCGGTGCACACTCACAAGTGCGTGTACGTACTCAGTAGTACGGACATGGCGCACTCGCGCTCTATTTGTATCAGTCCCGAATTTAGAGCGTGGGCTGTGACGACAGCAGTCTTGTAATCCGCGCGCTGAGCTTTCAGTAACAGTTTTACGCTAAAGCCACCTACAAACCTTCCCCTGGAATCCTTCTATTAAAATGAGTCGCCCAAGGAAAAGCAAGGTGGACACAGTGCCGAGTGTTTAAAAAAAGAGTGGCTAATTTGGCTCGACAAACGCGACGTGACGTTCAACCACATGAACATCAACATCAACCCGTCACAGATCGAGGTAAACGGACCAACACCTCGGATCTCTCCTAAGAATTGCCACAACAAATTTTACTCCAGACTATGATGCACTAGCAAAAAAGGGAGACCAACAACACTGTTCCCACTGAAAATGAAAGGGAGGCTCTCAAGTTTGTTGTAAAAAAATGCATTTTAAACATGATTTGTACACATAGCAGGGATTGAAACTAGCGACCATTCTCATTTTCAAACAATGCAGGATGCTCAAGGACATTGATGCACCACCTGTTTGTGACTAATCTTAACCTGTAAAGTTCTTAAGGCTTACTTTAAGGAAGTGTTTCCCGTTTGCTCATCTCTGTTACCAGGTGTTTGTGAGGTAAAACCCTGCTCTGATTTTCAGATACCCCTCACCGTGTTGCAGTTTTGATTACTTTATTTGGATGTATGCTTTTACCGATTCTTCAAGATGATATATTTGGTCAGAATGTTTGCCGTTTGATGTGATCTCATAAGATAAACATCTTTCATTAATCTTACCTGCAGGCACTGAGGTGATGGAGACTGTTATTCATAATAACAGTGTCGTATTTTATGAGAATCACTGATAGCAGTTTTTTAGTGAGTTTTTTTTTGTTTGTTTTTAATGCTGTTAATAAATGCATTTGTTTTCAAAAAACTTGTTTGGAATATGCATGCTTTACTACCTACTAAAGGCCAAAATCTTTTATGCAATGACCTTTACAGGTCTCTTATATTACTTCACACAAACACTACGTCCATCTGCTCCTGGTTCGCCCCTCCGGTCCAAATTTAGAACCCAGTTCGGCCCGCGAGTCAAAAAGTTTGCCCACCCCTGGTCTAAGGCGTTCCTCCGCGGGAAGATGAGCCCTTCCCAGCTCCATCGGCTCGGTCGGCGGTGCGGTTGGTGGCTCCTGCCCTGAGAAGGGGAAGTGGCGATGTAGTGCGCATGCCGATCTCCGTTCACGTTCGCGCCGCTGTGTTTGGATCCAGCGTTCTACTCTGGCTGCCAGGTCCATCCAGGGTCCTGGGCGATCGTACGCCACCATCCCATCTTTCATGTACTCGGCAAGCCCGTGGAGGAAGGTGCTTACCAGGGTGTTCCAACCAGGGCTGTGGACTCAGTTCGGACTCGGGGACTCGGACTCGGTCGGACGCGGTCATTTTTGCCGGACTCGGACTCGGTGCTGATTTTGACCGAGTCCACCGAGTCCGACAATAAAAAAAAGAGGCAAGACGCAGCCAGAGAGTGTCAGGTTACAGTCAGCGCGGTAGGAGTTGGAAGAAGCAGTAAAAACTCCACCAAACTCGTCGTAATGACCCGTGATATGTGTTATATTCTTACTATTTTCCAGGTTCTTAGATAGCAAGAATAGGTCGGAAAACGACGTGAATGATAACTGCTTTATTCCTTATTCACAGTGCGTTCACAGGGCGTACCACAACAAGACAGAATGCCCATCCCACTTCCGGGGTTTTTCTACTACGGAATTTGAGTTAGCCCAAAATACACAAGATCTCTTGATCACCCCGCTTCAATGGCAGAACGCGGATGAATTTAAAGACATCAAATGAGAATAATCCTTTATAAAAATTCAAATTGACTGACGCAAACGTGAGTTCATGTTTTTATTGAAAATAACATAGTGCTGACGCCGTACGACATGGGTTTTTCGCTTTCCAAATAAGGGGTCGTCACTAATTATTTGTGTTTAGAGAAATGTCTGAGCTATAATGGTGTAATTAATGATTAAAACTTAAAAGTATCTGTTTATTGTATTTGTTTATATGTTTAATAAAGACAAAGCCATCACAAAACTGTTGTAATTATTTAGATTTTGATCTAAATTAGCCTTGAATAAAGACTAAGCAGTCACATGAATTAACAGAAAAAATGGACAGCCGGACTCGCACTCAGACTCATGGTCAAGAGGCCGGACTCGGACTCGGTGCAAAAATCCGACCGAGTCCACAGCCCTGGTTCCAACGGCTACTTCCGGCCAACGTCTGGAACTTGAGGGCGTATTCGGCTACAGAGCGGCTCCCATGGCGCAACGTCGTCAACTCCTCGGCTGCGTCTTCGGCGGTGGAGCCCAGGTCAAACTAGTTCCTCCGCGAAGTCGTCAAAACTGTCACATGCCGGAGCCCCCCTCTCGTACTCGGCCTATCCCCACAATCGCGCCTCGTCTGTGAGGTGGCTCAAAACAAACCCCACCTTGTCTGGTTCGGACGCAAAGGTGACCGGCTGGAGACCGAACATGATGCGGCAGTTGGTTACAAAAGCCTGGACATACTTGAGATTGCCGTTGAACTTCTCAATTTTGCCAAGACGGGGCTCCAGGACGTCCACGAGTTTCCTGGCCTCTGGAGCCGGGCGGGCCGTGTGTGTGGAACAGGGTGTGGGCGTGGCCGCAGACGGATGACGAGTTAGATACTGGGATGCTGTATCTTATATCTACATAAAAATATAACGGGGGGGGGGGGGGGGACAACAGTCAAGTCTTTCTGAATAATGATATGTTTGGCCATGCATATTAATAAATGATGACTACACTGCAATCTATTCATTTATTCTAATGTTCCTCCCTTTTCTCTCTGGTCCCAGTTATTTTTGGCTGCATCTGGCAGAGGATAAAATCGTCAAAATCTTGTTAGTGAGATAACCACATTTTATTTACTCTGATGCCAACCTGTTTTTTTTTTCAGGCAGCATAATGGGCTAAATCAATTTAATTTGGACATCAGAAATGCTTTAGCACCAACATTTATGATAATATATGCTTTGCATGTAGCCATCCAGGTGGGGTCAATTCTTGCATTTGTTGTCACCGTTGTACTATATGGCGGCATTGAGCCAAGATGGACAGCATATTAGAAACTGTTACAAGCAAAGCCATCATCACCCAGGACAACATGAAGTCAGGAGGGCCATGAAAGCACAACAAAGCAGCAAGTCCATCCCAGTGCACACAAGTCATTAGAGTGTGTTTCGTCATACATGCTGGTGCGCGTGTGTTGCTTAAATGATACATTTTATGAAGCCACCCCCCTCTGAGTTGCTTAGCAACACCAAGGATTTGTTTCACACAGAGGCTGCTCACCAATCCATTGCTTGTTCACATACATTTTCTCTATCTTCTGCTCTTCTGTCTGGTATTACCAATCAATATCTGAACACCATACATACCCAAATGTTTAGCCAGATTGCGACATTTGCACAATTGTTATCTTTTTTGTTTATAAACACCACCACAATGAATGAATAAATTAATGAATTCTTTATTCCGAACACAACAAAGGAGACAAAATTGAACTAAAATAAACTGAAAAAAACTAAAACAATTTTTTTTAAATGAGAAAATAAGATGCCTTATCTGCAGACTTTTGTCTTGAAGTTGAGAGTATTTAACCCCAAATCAAAACAGTGTGATAACTAAAACAGGTTTCATATGTGCCTCCCACTCCTTCAATTCCTACATCGTTGACCGGATGTAAATACTACCAAATGAATACTTTAAAAGGCTCCTGTTAAAGCATATCTTGGATGTTTCATTTCATATTCATTGCAATGGTGTTTACAGTCAAAAACAGCAAAATTGTGTCGATTTCCAAAAGATTTATGGACCTGACTACTAGGATCTTTTCATCAAGTGAGGCATGGTGGTGGTAGTGCCATGCTGTAGTGTCCTGTCCAACGCAAGAGAGTAGGTCAGGCCTCTCCGTTCCAAATGTGCTTACTCAGCAACTCCAGACACCGACGATAACCAACATGCCTGTGTGATCATGTTGATTTGCCAACATATCTCCCTCGACATACCTGGGAGGACTTCAGTTGCTATTTATTTCTGTACACAAAATGGATGTGTAATGCCTTTTACACATTAAATAATGATAAGTATTTTTGTGCGTGCCGGCCTGAAAAAAACAACACAAACTTATTCACAGAGTGTTTTTTTTTGTATTGATTAAAAGTAAATATGATGAGCTTCTTTAGAGCAACATCCGTGCACTTTTTTCCCTTATTTTGTTCTTTTGTTCTTTTTGTTCCCAATGCAAGTCTACAGCAAAACACAGTCCAACTCGCCGCATGGGTTGATTTTGTTTTTCTTTTTTCTTGCTAGACTTTGCAGTGGTCGTATTGGCAGTAATGGCGCATTTGCGCCATTGTGGGATGGAACGTAACTGAGTCTCAGCTAATCATGGTGACATCCTGCATTTGCATTCAAATCTAGTCAATACACAGTGTTTTGATTAATTTTTGTTTGTTAAATGTGAATTAAATTGGCAAACGTCCACTTGTTTTTATCCATCTCAGGGGGCGGTCGTTTTGCCACTTGCTGTTGACTGAAAATGACAGCACAGTTGCGAGGTCTTAGGTCACAACCAATGACGACTCAGCAGTTTTCTGAAGCTGAGCCGTGATTGGGTGTGACCTGAGACCTGGCAACTGTGATGGGATTTTCAGTCTACGGTAGGGGTGTCCAAACTACGGCCCGCGGGCCGCAGTTGGCCCGCGGTCCAGTTTTTATTGGCTCGCACCAAATTCTGAAAACATAATTGAATATGGCCCGCACAAGAAGCTTGAGCTCACAAAGCCGTTTGACGTCCCATTAGCCTATTATTCCTATTATTAAATAGCAGTGTAGCTATTAAGTTTTCACAGTTACCTAAAGGCAACCCATCCATCTAGTCATCATCGACAATGCATATGAAAAGTCTACACGCCCATGTTCAAATGCCACACAACCAAATTACGTTGCCATTTATTTTGACTCCCCCTCTTGAAAAGACTACTTTACAATAGTTTGTAAAAAATGATGACGTAATAAGGATGCGTGTGCACTGCTGGTGCAGAAAGGACAGTGTAGTACGTTAATAATATGTACATACAAGCTACACTAACTGGAAAACATCGGAAAAATTACCCTAAAACACAACATTACCAGATGAAAAGCAACGTGCCCATATTTGTGGAATTACGGAGTGGGAGGAAAAGTTTAAGTTACACGGCGTTAGTACGCAGCTAACTCAGATGACTGAGTTAGCTACCACCAGTTGTATAAGTTATCACTAGTAGCATTATTTCACAATTTCTGATTACTTACTCAACATTTTAAGGCAGAAGCTAAGATAAACCAAATGGCAACAACAGCGAGCACCGCAAACGTGCGACTTACTATGTTTGCAGAGGAGTTTAATGATTACTATGTTGGTATTGGGCTTACTTTGGCAGAGAAAGTAGCAAAAAAAGGGAGTACAAGTGACCTAATTAAGGATGTACCCATAGCCGAATGTATGGTTCTAAGGGGAACAAATGAGAAGGAAATAATAGAAATTGTTAGAGAATTTAAAGGTAAAAAGTCAACTGACTGTAATGGGATGGATATGTTACTTGTTACAAATATTATTGAATGTGAGGTGAAACCCCTTATACATATCTGCAACCAATCTCTGACAAATGGTGTTTTTCCGAGTGAAATGAAAACTGCTAAAGTTATTCCGATATATAAAGCTGGGGACAAACACATATTCTCAAATTACAGGCCAATATCTCTACTCCCACAATTCTCAAAAATATTAGAAAACATATTTTATAAAAGGCTTGATGATTTTATTACAAAACAAAATATTCTGTGTGACCAACAGTATGGATTTCGGAAAAAAAGGACCACCACACTAGCTTTGTTAGATTTCGTAGCTGAAATAACAACAGCTATTGAAAATAAACGATATGTTGTAACCTCGTATTAAAATTGACTGACGCAAACGTGAGTTCTTCATGTTTTTATTGAAAACAACAAAGTGCTGACGCCGTACGACCCCGTACGACATCGGTTTTTTGCTTTCCAAATAAGGCGTGCACGCTCCCGCGGCAGGGGGAACACCGGGTTCTTCCATCTTGGCTGTGTGCGGGTCTTGTACGTGCACGCACGCAGGCAGGCGCGGGCGCGCACGCAACAACTAAATTTGTCTTCATAACAAGCAAGCAGGGCTGTGGACAGTATTCCTACGCGCATTCTCAGCAGCATGATGAAAATAAAATGGAACGTATTTTTTTTATTGTCGGACTCGGTGGACTCGGTCAAAATCACCACCGAGTCCGAGTCCGGCAAAAATGACTGAGTCCGACCGAGTCCGAGTCCCCGAGTTCGAGTCCACAGCCCTGGTTGTAGGTGTTTTCTTGGATCTTAAAAAAGCTTTTGTTACTGTAAATTATGAAATACTGTTAACAAAACTTGAAAGATATGGGATACAAGGTATGTCACTCACTTGGTTAAACAGTTATTTATCAAACAGGAATCAATATGTGCAACTTATGGACTGTAAATCAAAACTAAAGCAGGTAAAGTGTAGGGTTCCTCAGGCCTCAATATTAGGCCCCCTGTTATTTATTTTGTATGTCAATGATATGTGCAAGGTCTCCAGGTTACTCAAGGTCGTAGTTTTTGCAGATGACACAAACCTTCTTTGCAGTGGGGATGACCTGGATCAACTATTGGATACTGTGGGTATTGAAATGGAAAAATTACAGAGTTGGTTTGACACAAATAAACTTACACTAAATTTAAGTAAAACAAAGTATATTATATTTGGAAATCATCCGACTAACACAGACAAAATTCTTACAATAAATAATATAGAAATAGAAAGAGTAAATGAAGTAAAATTTCTTGGAGTGCTTATAGATAATAAATTAAGTTGGAAACCACATATAATGTATATCAAATCAAAAATTTCAAAATCACTAGCAGTATTATATAAAGTAAAATACCTTATAAATCAGTCATCATTATATTCCTTGTACTGCTCCTTTATACTCCCATACATTATGTACTGTGTGGAGGTGTGGGGCAATACATACAAAACAAACACAGATCCAACTTCATTCTTCAAAAAAAAGCAATACGACTTGTAAATAGTGCTGATTATAGAGAACCATCTAACCCTCTCTTTAATAAACTGAACTCACTGAAATACAACGACCTAGTCGACTTTAAAACCATCCAACTCATGTACAAAATTTAAAAAAATCAATTGCCAAACAGTATCCAGAAGTTGTTTGGGAAGTGGAGGGAAAGTACCTATTATTTAAGAGGAACACTTATGTTTAAAAGAGATTTGGTGAGAACAAACTTAAAGTTACATTGTATCGCAGTTAAAGGTGTGGAATTATGGAACACCAGCAGTGAAGAACTTAAGAACTGTAGTACCTTACCTAAGTTTAAAAAAATGTATAAGGACAAAATATTGACGGGATACCGTAACATGCTGTGAAGTTGTTTAAGTTGCTTTTGTATTTATCTAAAGAAAATATATAGTATATATATATATATATATATAAAATATATATACTATATATTTTCTCTTTAATATATTGACTATGGTCAGATTCTTGACAGAATCAAACAGAAACATGTAGTTACATGGGGTAGAGTTAGATAAGCTTAGGCCTCCTTCTACTCCCTTTTGAACAAATATGATATTACGATAAAGGAAAAATTATAATGCAATATCTTTTTTCTTTCTTTCTATGTTCTATTGCACTATGGAGTTATAATTTTTCTGTATTTTCATTTTTTCTTGTCTTTCTTTAATGTTCGAAATAAACAAACAAACAAACAAAACTTTTGATGACGCAGGATGGAAAGGGGTCTACAGATAACTGTCAAGATCTGTAGATCATAGTTCTGGTTCGCGTGTCTGTGTGCTCGCCCCTCCTGTGCTCACAATCTATGTAATTGCCGTCACCTGCCTCTCGTTACCTGTCATGTATTTAAGTCCTGTCTGCGTGTCACTCCCTGTCGGAGTGTTCTCGTCCCTCGTCTCATGTCTTCTTGTTTCCAGTCTCCAGTCTGTTCTGTTATTCACGTCCCGAGTCGAGCAACTATAGTTTGTCTTTTGAGTTTGTTCAATAAACTCTGGTCCAAGCTGCATTTGGTCGCCTAGCTCCAATCGCTTTATGACAATAACATTAATGGTGTAAAAATATTTTTAATGTCTCTCCATATTCTGGTATAACAAGTATTAATAGGTATTACAAAATAAGTATTGCAAAAATGTGCTGTTTGAACAGGGGTGTGTACAGATAGACCTTTTTTTGTCCACTGCATGGCACTTGCACATATACCTGTGAGGAAATTGTGTTCCCTAAACCCAATTTTGAGGTTTGGTTTTCCAGTCAGTACTTTTAGAAGTGGCTACATCGCCAGAGTCGCCTGCACATTCCTCTTAATTTCAATATTTATTTATTTTTTAGGGTTATAGAGGGGCAGGGGGAAATTTCAAAATAACTCTCTGGCAATTCTGGGAGCACAACAAAAAACTCCAAAGTTATCATTTTGTCTCACCTGAAAGTACCCTGACTGGCACTCCTGTTTCGCAAGCATTAGAAGCTCATTGCTCGGTGTTTGCATCCATGCAATGTCCCTTGTAATTTTGTACTATCTACTCACACACGCGGAGGAGATTCAGTGCGTAATTATAAACAAGTTGACACAAATGCAATCCAGTTCTAACAGTGAATTTGCGCTTCTTTGAAGTGTGTTAATCTAGTATATGGGAGGTATGTGAGAGGCGGGGCAAGTGTGGTTAGTGTTGAGGAGCGCTGGTTTGCGGAAGGGGCCGCGCAGACTCTCCAAGCAGGCGGTTGGAGAGGAAAGTGCTAGCGGGATCATGGGTTCTGCGCGCCGCTACTCCTCGGCGCGTTTTCGCTCTCCATTGTTCTGAAAGGCCAACCGGACCGGGGTGAAAAAAGGAAAATAGTGGGACATGCTCGAACTGCGAGTCGAGCAGCCAAGGAATCACAATGAAGTCGATCATTAATGCCTTAAAAAAGGAAGGTAAGACGTTTTATCGCTTTAAACTTTTGTTTGTACTTAATTCAGGCGCACACGTTATGTTAAGTCTTTAAAGTTTGCATTGGTCGGCCACATCTAAACGCCGTGTGTTAAAGTGTCAGATACTGGTCTTTTTTTCTTTTTTTAAATGTCAAAGAGAACGTAGGTAGGTCGCTGCTTATTTAGGTTACAGTGCTTGAAAAACCCACTAATTGACTTTTTTTTCCCCTTGGACGAGAGACATTGGAGTAGTTTTTGGGTCACCGAAAGTGATAGAAAAATGAACTCGTGGGGTGGAGGAGGGGGGCACATACACATTATTGCGTGTGTACGTGTGTGCGCGTGTGCGTGCGTGCATGTCATGAATAATTGTGTCGGAGTGCGTGTGTCAACCAAACGCGTGTGTCAACCAAACGCAATCCAAACAGCCTGTCCATTCATCTCTCAAAGTGTGAAAGCGAATCGTAGTGCTTTCAACTGCTGTCGTCTCGATGACCGCTGCCACGGGAAGAAAGAGAAGAAAAACGGTGTCAAGAATGTCGATTGTGTAGAACATCTAAGTAACAGGTTTTAAATCACGCCTTGACATCAGGATATGAAATTGGGTTTCTTTTAAAGATGTACAACCACTTTAGGAGATCTGCATTTATCACAAATGTCCAATATTTCAATATATTTATGAAGGTAGGACAGAGTTCAAAGTCAAAGTCAGCTTTATTGTCAATCCCTTCATATGTCAAGACACACAAAGAAACCGAAATTCCGTTTCCTCTATTCCACGGTGACGAGACATAGTACACGGTAGGCATACAAGTAGACGACACAAAATAAAAACAAGAAGGCACAAACAATAAATAAATAATATGAGTGATGAATACCGTTTTTTTCCGTGTATAGTGCGCAAAATTTAACGAATTTATTGTCCTAAAATCTGGGGTGCGCATTATACATGGGTACAAAAAATTTTTAAATTTTTTTTTTTAAATTTTTTTTTTTTTTTTTTTTTTAGAAAACAAAACCAACAACAGGACTGACCGACAAAGTCGTGGAAAAAAAGTCATGCGTATTACAGGTAACAACACTTTGCCTTGTTCCTTTCGTCTCTGCTGTTCATCCTAAAACACAAAGGCGCTCTTTAAGCAATGCGACAGTGAGCGCCCGGCGCGCTGCGGTTGCGCGACCGCACCAAATTAAGCTCCCTGCGCAGTGCGCACTGAGGTCCACTTAAATTTTAGAAAGTACATCAGGACTTTAAAAATATCTTCTAAATTTCAGCGACGGCTCTGTCACAATAATGCGCGGTCGGCGGCGCGCTACGGTTGAGCGTTCTCTCTCACGCTCTCTCTCGCGCTCTCACTCTCTCTCGCTCTCGCACACACGCGCACACACGCACACCGGGTATCATACGGAGGCCGCCATTACAGATGCGCAGAACGGATGCGCAAGACACGTCAGCTCTATAAAGAGCGAGAGTTCAGTTCTCCACCTATTAGTTTCAATTCAGTTTAATTAGCAGTTTCAATCAGCAAATAACAAAATGCGTATTACAGGTCGGTCATATTTTTCGTCTCTGCTGTTCACTTCAAACACGCTCCATACGACCGCAATGCTCTCGTATCAGACGCTTGCTCGATCACCTGCTCGTTTGCTGTCTGTCACAATGTACCCTACACAAATCCGAAACATTTGTTGCGGCTCCGAGTCACGACGAGGGGCAAGTTTTGGTTTCCAAGGGTGTTTTTATTCCTCTTCAACGTCTCTCCCATACAGAGCCGCCTCTTTCCCGTGCGCGCACGGAGCGCGGTGGTGCGTTTACTGGCAGTCGGAGAAATCAACGCCAACGAAACAAATTACATCCAGCCTAGTTAAGACCATACCAAAGACTATAAAAATGGGACCCATTGCCTCCCTGCGTGTGTGACGATCATTGGGACTTAAAAAAAAAAATAAATAAATAAAAATTTCATTAAAAAAAATTCATAAAAATTGGGTGCGTATTATACATGGGTACAGGCTTTTTTCCAGCATCAGCATGCCATTTTTAGGGTGCGTATTATACATGGGGGCGCACTATACACGGAAAAAAACGGTAAGTGATAAACAAATAACCCAATAAATAAGAGGAGCAAAACTGAGCCAGTGTGCATACAGCAGACAGCAAGCGTAGCGCAAAGAACAGGACGGTACGCAGAAAGGGGGAGCGAGTTCAGGATCCTAACAGCCTGGAGTATGAAGCTGTTGGAGAGTCTGGTGGTGCGGGAGCGCAGGCTCCTGTACCTCTTCCCAGAGGGCAGAAGATCAAACAAAGAGTGAGCGGGGGGACTCACATCACTCACAATCGTGGTCGCCTTGCGGGTGAGATGGGAGGTGTAAATGTCCTTCAAGGAGGGGAGTGAAGCACCAATAATCTTACCAGTTTATTTGGTTTAAGGGTTAATCGACGATAGATTGTTCATAGGTGAGAATGTTTGGCTAGATGTGCCCTGTGACCGATAGGTGACATTACAAGATGTGTTCCGCCTCCCACAGTTAGGTGGGATACTCCCCAGCTGACCAGTGCTGACTCTAAAGGTTTGCCTTTTGAAAAGCTGGATGGCTGTTTATTTTATTGTCCTTTGATCTGCCTCAAATGATTGGCCTCTATGATTATTTTTGTAACAGAATGAAGTTTCTGCGATTTATTTCAGACGATGATTGGGGATGATGTAATTGTCGGGTTAGGGTTAGGTTTGTAGGTCATTGAATAGTCCAGTCCTCCAATATGTTTATAATTTAATTGTTGTTGTTTTTTACATATAAACAATAAAATCTCAAAAATGTTCCATAAGTTGATGCTTAGTTATATAAGAGGTCATATGAGCAGAAACAGAATTTAACACCTCTATATGCTTTGCACACTGTGGTGAAGTCTCACAAGATTTGCAGAAATCTCACCCAATAGTCTGATATCCATCACGTTTTGTGTGACTGGTCTAAACTGAATAACCTTAAGGGCACTCAAAGCTTGGTACAAATTATATTATGTTAGCTTAACCTTGTTAAGATTTGATTACCGTATTTTGCGCCCTATTAGGCGCACCGGGGTATAAGGCGCACCGTCAATGAACGGCCCATTTTAAAACTTTGTCCATATATAAGACGCACCAGACTATAAGGCGCATAAAATAGAAGCTTTACTGCAACAAACTGAGGTTGACTAGGGTTGCGGTATGCACCCACTAGCCAATAACCAACGAACCCTCTGTAAACAATCGCGTTTCTCAAATGATCTCCTATAAAATGATTGGAACTGACTAAAGTTCGATCTAACGCATTGGTACTACTTACCTGTTTCCCTTCCATATTGATCCGTAGATTTACTCGAAACATGAACAGAGCAGCCTATTTTGACATGAAATAGCCTCGCGCGTATAGTAGCTATCGTTATAGCATTAGCTATCCGCAATTTCCTATGAGCCTCAGCTTGCAATCTCCCATGAGCCTCAGCAAAGTGTAAACAATTGCGTTTCTCAAAAGATCTCCTATAAAATGATCAGAACTGACTAAAGTTTGATCTAACGCATTGGTACTACCGTATTTTCCGCCCTATAAGGCGCACCGGGGTATAAGGCGCACCTTCAATGAACGGCCCATTTTAAAGCTTTGTCCATATATAAGGCGCACCGGCCTATAAGGCGCATAAAATAGAAGCTTTACTGCAACAAACTGAGGTTGACTAGGGTTGCGGTCTGCACCCACTAGCCAATAACCAACGAGCCCTCTGTAAACAATCGCGTTTCTCAAACAATCTCCTATAAAATGATTGGAACTGACTAAAGTTCAATCTAACGCATTGGTACTACTTACCTATGTTTCCCTTCCATATCGATCCGTAGATTTACTCGAAACATTAACAGCGCGGCCTATTTTGACATGAAATAGCCTCGCGCGTATAGCAGCTATCGTTATAGCATTAGCCATCCGCAAAAAAACATGAGCCTATAAAATGATCAGAACTGAGCAAAGTTCGATCTAACGCATTGGTACTACTTACCTATGATTCCCTTCCATATCAATCCGTAGAATTACTCGAAACATGAACAGAGCAGCCTATTTTGACATGAAATAGCCTCGCGCGTATAGCAGCTATCGTTATAGCATTAGCCATCCGCAAAAACCAATGACCCTCAGCTTGCAATCTCCCATGAGCATCAGCAAAGTGTAAACAAACAATCGCGTCTCTCAAACGAGCTCCTATAAAATGATCAGAACTGACCAAAGTTCGATCTAACGCATTGGTACTACTTACCTACGATTCCCTTCCATATCAATCCGTAGAATTACTCGAAACATGAAAAGAGCAGCCTATTTTGACATGAAATAGCCTCGGGCGTATAGCAGCTATCGTTATAGCATTAGCCATCCGCAAAAACCAATGACCCTCAGCTTGCAATCTTCCATGAGCATCAGCAAAGTGTAAACAAACAATCGCGTCTCTCAAACGAGCTCCTATAAAATGATCAGAACTGACCAAAGTTCGATCTAACGCATTGGTACTACTTACCTACGATTCCCTTCCATATCAATCCGTAGAATTACTCGAAACATGAACAGAGCGGCCTATTTTGACATGAAATAGCCTCGCGCGTATAGCAGCTATCGTTATAGCATTAGCCATCCGCAAAAACCAATGACCCTCAGCTGGCAATCTCCCATGAGCCTCAGCAAAGTGTAAACAAACAATCGCGTCTCTCAAACGCGCTCCTATAAAATGATCAGAACTGACTAAAGTTCGATCTAACGCATTGGTACAACTTACCTATGTTTCCCTTCCATATCGATCCGTAGATTTACTCGAAACATGAACAGAGCGGCCTATTTTGACATGAAATAGCCTCGCGCGTATAGCAGCTATCGTTATAGCATTAGCCATCCGCAATTTCCTATGAGCCTCAGCTCGCAATCTCCCATGAGCGTCAGCAAAGTGTAAACAATCGCGTCTCTCAAACGAGCTCCTATAAAATGATCAGAACTGACTAAAGTTCGATCTAACGCATTGGTACTACTTACCTATGTTTCCCTTCCATATCGATCCGTAGATTTTCTCGAAACATTAACAGAGCAGCCTATTTTTACATGAAATAGCCTCGCGCGTATAGCAGCTTTCGTTATAGCATTAGCCATCCGCAAAAAAACATGAGCCTCGGCTCGCAATCTCCCATGAGCCTCAGCAAAGTGTAAACAATCGCGTCTCTCAAACGATCTCCTATAAAATGATCAGAACTGACTAAAGTTCGATCTAACGCATTGGTACTACTTACCTATGTTTCCCTTCCATATCGATCCGTAGATTTACGCGAAACATTAACGGAGCAGCCTATTTTGAAATGAAATAGCCTCGCGGGTACAACAGGTATTCGGTGACGCCCCTTGACTACAGTTACCGTAATGTTGGGAAGCGATGCGACCTTGTAATTTACTAGTCGTACTAAAACGTACTAAAACATTTTGGCAGAGCACTGTGTACAACCAGTATGGATCAACAAATTCATCACTTGATCCATATATAAGGCGCACCGGTCTATAAGGCGCACTATCGACTTTTGATAAAAATTTACGTTTTTAGGTGCGCCTTATAGGGCGGAAAATACGGTATTTTAACATATTGTGTACACTTACAGAAAGTGGTATTTTATTGTTTTGCTACATTATTCAGTAATAGTCTTTATTGTCTTTTGCACTTTTCACAGATAATATTGTTGAGATACTTTACAGCAATGGTCCCCAACGTTTTTTGCGCCACGGACCCGTTATGTGTCAGAAATATTTTCGCGGACCGGCCTTTATATGACTAAATAATACATTTATATAAATAAATAATAAATTGATAATAAATATATAAATAAGATGAAATAAAATGACACGACTGGCATAAAAACAGGTATAAACAACATAAAAATAAAACTCACCATTACGTTGAATTAGTGGGAGCACTGAGCTTGTGGTTAAGGTTTGTCTTTTAATGTAGGATGCTATGTCGCCATGTGCCGAAGCAGATTTGAAGGCTTCATTGCCTCGTTAGCTAGCCTGTCGCCAGATATTATGCAGAGTGGGCTTGGCGCGTCAGAGTCAACGGTGGCGATAAATCCATATTTTAAGTAGGACTCTGGAAATTTTCTTTTAAATGCAGATTTCCTTTTCTTAGAAGTTGTAGCCTCTTCTTCCGTCTCCTCATTAGGCTTTTTTCCTTTTCCGAAGAAGCCTTCCAAACATCTGTTTCCTGCTCATTTTTGCTTACTTCGCGGGCTTGACTGACGTGGCATGTCACGTGAGAAACACAAGCGTTTTGACCTGAACCGACGGGGGAAATTGGGAGAGAATCACCAATTTTTTCAAAATAAATTCTTACTCATTTTTGCTAGCTTTGCGGGCTCGACTGGGGAAACACGTCACGTGACCGGAACAAGCGTCTTGACCTGAATTAATAGATCGTCGATTGAAAAAAAAAAAAAATCCTGTGCGGCTTGGCGGCCCGGTATCAAGTGACCCACGGACCGGTACCGGTCCGCGGCCCGGTGGTTGGGGACCACTGCTTTACAGGACAGGTGCAAATCGCAAGTACCGTTTTTTTCCGTGTATAGTGCGCCCCCATGTATAATACGCACCCTAAAAATGGCATGCTGATGCTGGAAAAAAGCCTGTACCCATGTATAATACGCACCCAATTTTTATGAATTTTTTTTAATGAAATTTTTATTTATTTATTTTTTTTTTTAAGTCCCAATGATCGTCACACACGCAGGGAGGCAATGGGTCCCATTTTTATAGTCTTTGGTATGGTCTTAACTAGGCTGGATGTAATTTGTTTCGTTGGCGTTGATTTCTCCGACTGCCAGTAAACGCACCACCGCGCTCCGTGCGCGCACGGGAAAGAGGCGGCTCTGTATGGGAGAGACGTTGAAGAGGAATAAAAACACCCTTGGAAACCAAAACTTGCCCCTCGTCGTGACTCGGAGCCGCAACAAATGTTTCGGATTTGTGTAGGGTACATTGTGACAGACAGCAAACGAGCAGGTGATCGAGCAAGCGTCTGATACGAGAGCATTGCGGTCGTATGGAGCGTGTTTGAAGTGAACAGCAGAGACGAAAGGAACAAGGCAAAGTGTTGTGAAATAAAATATGACCGACCTGTAATACGCATTTTGTTATTTGCTGATTGAAACTGCTAATTAAACTGTGAATTGAAACTAATAGGTGGAGAACTGAACTCTCGCTCTTTATAGAGCTGACGTGTCTTGCGCATCCGTTCTGCGCATCTGTAATGGCGGCCTCCATATGATACCCGGTGTGCGTGTGTGCGCGTGTGTGCGAGAGCGAGAGAGAGCGAGAGAGAGAGTGCGAGAGAGAACGCTCAACCGTAGCGCGCCGCCGACCGCGCATTATTGTGACAGAGCCGTCGCTGAAATTTAGAAGATATTTTTAAAGTCCTGATGTACTTTCTAAAATTTAAGTGGACCTCAGTGCGCACTGCGCAGGGAGCTTAATTTGGTGCGGTCGCGCAACCGCAGCGCGCCGGGCGCTCACTGTCGCATTGCTTAAAGAGCGCCTTTGTGTTTTAGGATGAACAGCAGAGACGAAAGGAACAAGGCAAAGTGTTGTTACCTGTAATACGCATGACTTTTTTTCCACGACTTTGTCGGTCAGTCCTGTTGTTGGTTTTGTTTTCTAAAAAAAAAAACATCCAGCCTAGTTAAGACCATACCAAAGACTATAAAAATGGGACCCATTGCCTCCCTGCGTGTGTGACGATCATTGGGACTTAAAAAAAAAAAAAAAAAAAGTAAAATTTTTTGTACCCATGTATAATGCGCACCCCAGATTTTAGGACAATATATTCGTTAAATTTTGCGCACTATACACGGAAAAAAACGGTACATGGGTACAAAAAATCTTTATTTTTTTATTTTTTTTATTTTATTTATTTATTTATTTATTTTTTTGAGAAAACAAAACCAACAACAGGACTGACCGACAAAGTCGTGGAACAAAAAGACAGGGTGACATTACCAAAGACAGGAACAGAAAGCAAACAGACATCATGACAGTAACACATGCAATGATCCGACGGTGAGCGAGGGGCAGACAGGACTTAAATACAAAACACGTTACATCGATTGAGGTGACACAGGAAGAGAGGGGCGACGCGAACAGAAACTATGGCAACCTAGACACATAGCAAAACTGGGGACGAGACGTGACAAATGTCCCTCGAAATGAAACTTGAAATCACCAAGTTTTGGTTTCCAAGGGTGTTTTTATTCCTCTTCAACGTCTCTCCCATACAGAGCCGCCTTTTTCACGTCCGCACGCCTCTTTCCGGTGCGCGCACGGAGCGCGGTGGTGCGTTTATGGGCAGTCGGAGAAATCAACGCCAACAAAAAAAAATACATCCAGCCTAGTTAAGACCATACCAAAGACTATAAAAATGGGACCCATTGCCTCCCTGCGTGTGTGACGATCATTGGGACTTAAAAAAAAAAAAAAATTCATAAAAGAAAATTCATAAAAATTGGGTGCGTATTATACATGGATACAGGCTTTTTTCCAGCATCAGCATGCCATTTTTAGGGTGCGTATTATACATGGGGGCGCACTATACACGGAAAAAAACGGTATAATGCGCACCCCAGATTTTAGGACAATAAATTCGTTAAATTTTGCGCACTATACATGGAAAAAAACGGTAATAATAATAATAATAATAATAATAATAATTAAAGTACATCTCGAACCAGCAATCTAATGTGAAACTGCAGTCGATATATTGGATAACAATATTTAGGCATATATATATGCACACATGTTATTTAAAACCTACTATAAGTAAATCGTAAATCTACATTCTGGTTCACATAGTTCGCGCCAGGAGACGCAACACGTCCACTGACTGATCCGTTGATACACAGGAAGGCAGTTCACTCATTGACTCGCTCGCGAACGGGAAAGCCAGGATTCGTTCCCTCACTGATCCGTTCTCGCGGTGAACTGGAAATGCGATTCACTCAGTGAGTGATTCACTCTGAGTGATTCACTCAGTGAGTGATTCACTCACCGAGTGATTCGTTTACTCACAGATTCGTTCGTTGGTGAACGGGAAATGCAATTTACGCCTCGTAAAGTCCCTCCTCCATCTAAAACTCGCTGGCGCTGCTGATTGGTCTGCACGAGTGAGTGACAGACAGCATTGCTGCTAAAACCATTTACAGCCGACACGCGTTATGCCGACATTGATGTTTTAGTTTTGTATTTGTTGGCTTGTAGTTGATGTTGTTACTGTACTGAATGTGTTTGTGTTTTAATAGAAGGCTGGAAAAAAAAACGTTATGCCGACATTTGTTATTTTGGGGGGCACCAACTCATATCACAACGTTAAACACATATACATATTGTCATAAAGCTGTTAACCAAATGTCTGATTTTTGTTTTAATAGGCGAGTATAAAAACAAGGAATAAAAAACTACATAAGTTTTAACATGACTCGTTCGTGAACGGGAAGTTACGTCACTGACTCGTAAAGTCCCTCCTCCATCTAACTGTGACTGACAGACAGCATTGCTGCTATGCTATTGCCAGCCGACACACATAATGCCGACATTGACATTTTAATGTCAATGACCAGCTCAGTGGCCTAGTGGTAGAGTGTCCGCCCTGAAACTGGAAGGTTGTGGGTTCAAACCCCGGCCGGGTCATACCAAAGACTATAAAAATGGGACCCTTTGCCTCCCTGCTTGGCACTCAGCATTAGGGGTTGGAATTGGGGGGTTAGATCACCAAATGATTCCCGAGCGCGGCACCACTGCTGCTCACTGCTCCCCTCTCCCCCAGGGGATGGATTAAAATCACACGGGGATGGGTTAAATGCAGAGGACAAATTTCACCACACCCAGATGTGTGTGTGATGATCATTGGGACTAACTAACTAACTAACTAACTAGTAGTGATGGTGTTATTATACCGAATGTGTTTATGTTTGTGTTTGAATAAAAGGTTGAAAAAAAACCCCGTTATGCCGACATTTGTTAATTTTGGGGACACCAACTCATACAACAATGTAAAACACATACATATTGTCATACAAAGCAGTTAACCAAATGTCTGATTTTTATGTTTTGAATGGCGAATATAATAAGGAATAAAACACCAGACAAGTTATAACATAAATGTTTATAATACTGTTGTGTGCTCACCTTATACCTTTATTAGGTGATGCACTCTGAATTTAATCAGGACCCGAACCGATGTCTTTAATCACTTTTATTCATGAAACAGAGGGCCATCAACTTGCCGCTCTGTCTGCATATTCATTTCCTGAACGTCACTCCTCCACTACGTCATCACGTAGGCCCACAGTACAATATCAGCACATGACATCCCCCCTTTCCTTAGAAATAAACTGTACCATCACATACCAATATTGGCCATGTAATTTACATCATCATCTTTTGCTAACCCAGTGCTTCTCAATTATTTTCTGTTACGCCCCCCCTTAGCAAGAAGAAAACTATTCGCGCCCCCCCCCCTCCCCACCGTGACTATCCTAACTTGTCTTGTAAGTCGTAAAATGTTGCACTGTCGCAAACGTCACAGAAGTAACAATGAGAGCGCCACTGCCCCCTGCTGGGAAGATGCGCAATTACACTTTATTCTAGTCCCCCCCAGGTATAGCACGGCGCCCCCCAAGGGGGGCGCGCCCCACTATTTGAGAAGCACTGTGCTAACCGAACATTGTATTGTCTAACTTTTCTTATGTAACCCATAAACATTTTTTTCTTTTAAACAGTGAACAACATATTCAGACACAACCCTTTACTTTTACTTTGTCACAAAATCTTTGAACTTTGCTGGTATCTTTTTGACTCTCTGGGGTCTCATTTCAGGTTCCTGAGCTTCCTCTTGTGGTGTCTGGTTGCAACTGTCCACATTTCTGCTCAGTACATTTTCCTCCCCTTCAGTAAAAGTCTTCGGTGTGTCATGTCCTTCAGTATTCTCATATGATTGGTATTTCTTCACGTGAGTGGTATTCCGGTGGTAGCGAGCTCCAGTTGGGGATTCAATTACCACTTGACTTCCAGTTTTACTCACGACTCTATGTGGGGTTGGCTTGAATGGTGTTGTGAATTTGTCCTGTTTGTCCTGTTGTACCAGTACAGTGTCTCCAATGTCCACATTTGAGTACTGGGCTCCTCGTCGTTCATCAGCATAAAGCTTTGCTTTCCCTTTTTGTTCAGCATCCCTGTCACGAATATCTAGAGCCGTTGTTTTGGACTCAGAGAGGTCAGGCAACTTTCCTCTCATTTTCCTGTTGAAAAGAAGTTCAGCTGGACTTTTCCCTGTCGTGGGGTGTTCAATGCTCCTGTAAATAGTTACATATTTTCTCAGTTCACGTTTCCAGTCCAGCCCTTCTGCCTGTGCAATCCTGATTCTCTTCATCAGTGATGCATTTTGACGTTCCACTTCTCCATTGGCTTGTGCCCATTTTGGTGTTGTTCTCACATGTTTGATTCCATTTGTTTCACAATATTCCCTGAACAAGTCAGATTTGAACTGTGGTCCATTGTCCGATTTGATCGTCACTGGTAGTCCATGCCTACTGAAAATGTCCTCAATACAGTCAATAACTTTGTCCGTAGTTGTAGACGTCATTATTTCATACTCGTAGTAGCGATTGTAATAATCTACTAAAACAAATATAGACTGATTGTTTGGTAGTGGTCCTAACAGATCTACAGCCACGTCTTGCCATGGTCGATCTGGTAAGTTTGTGTTCCTCAAAGGCTCAGGTGGATCTGGTCTGGCCACTATTTGACATCCATGACAAGCTTTACAGTATTTTTCCGCTGCCTTATCCATGCCAGGCCACCACACTTTTGTTCTGAGATGTTGTTTTGTCCCTACAATTCCTAAGTGTCCTTCATGAGCTAATGCAAGTGCTTTTGCTCTGAGTTTTTCTGGCAAAACTATGCGGCTTCCACGTAACCCTATGTATCCAATCACACAGAGTTCATTTACAATGGGTGCATATTGTTTACATTTTTCGAAGTGTCCAATTTCAATTGCATTTCGCACCTCCGTCAGCTCTGGATCTACAGCAGAGGCTTCTTCTACCTCTCGTGTGGTAAGCGCCTTTGGTGTTGCATTAACTGCAATGAATCTCACATACTCTTCAGATTCATGTTCATGTATTCCCTTTGTCCCTGTGTCTGACAACAACCTAGATAAAGAATCAGCAATATTTTGTTTTCCTGCGATGTGCACCACCCGAAAGTCATAAGGTTGAAGTCTGAGGACCCATCGCTCTATACGAGCACATGGTTTGGATCTTTTACTGTATATGACTTCTAATGGCTTGTGGTCTGTGATTAAGTCAAACCTACGTCCGTACACATATGGATGTAGCCTTTCGCATGCCCAAACTAATGCTAGGGCCTCCCTTTCTGTTTGTGAGTATCTGCGTTCACAATCTGTCAGACTACGACTAACGTAGCACACTGGTACCTCCTCAGAATCTTGTTTTTGTACAAGCACTGCACCTAACCCTACAGGACTTGCATCTGCGATTATTCTGGTAGGAGCTTCTTTGTCAAAATAAGCTAAAGTACCTGCCCTGGCTAGTTCAGTCTTTAAAGTCTGAAATGCTCGTTTTTGTTCTGGTCCAAACACAAATGTAGTCTCTTTCCTGTTCAATCTCCTCAGTGGTTCAGAGAGCGTTGCAAACTGGGGTATAAATCTACTGCTGAATCCTACCAGTCCTAGGAAACTTCTCACTTCAGCTGCCGTTTTTGGTTCTCTGGCATCCTTAACAGCTCTCACTCTCTCCTCAGTTGGTCCAATGCCTTTCTGGGTCAACAATATGCCCATGAAAACAAGTCTGTCCATGTTAAATTGGCATTTTTCCACATTCAGTGTTAATCCGCATTCTGAAAGTCTTTTCATGACTGCGTGCAGGCGCTTGTCATGTGTCACCTGGTCTGGAGCGTGTATGATCACGTCATCTGAGATGTTCTCCACACCCTCGATGCCTGCTAGTGCATTGGCTATCTCGTGCTGGTATTGCTCACTAGCGGACGAGACTCCAAATATCAGTCCTTTGTACCTGTAAACACCATTATGCACAGCAAACGTTGTTATTTCTCTGGACTCTGGGGTTAGCTCTAACTGATGGTAGCCCCATTTGAGATCAAGCTTACTGAATATTGCAGAACCATTCAGACCTTGCAGTACTTCATCCACTGTAGGGATGGGGTATCTCTCCCTCACAATAGCCTCATTAGCTTTTCTCATGTCTAAACACATCCTAATGTCTTTGTCATGTTTCTTTGGGAGAATCACTACCGGATTTACCCAGGGAGTAGGACCTTCAACCTTCTCCACAATGTCCATGTCCATCAGTTCCTTGATTTTCTTCTCGACTGCATCCCGCAAATGATAGGGTATCCGTCTCAGTGGTTGAGCGACTGGTTTCACATTTGGTCTATGTACAGTGAGATTTGTTTGGTGTTTAATTTACCTACTCCTTTGAACACATTTGAATACTGTTGTTGCAGAATACTTTTAACATCTGTGATTGCTGCAACATTTTCCCCTATTTTTAGTACTCCAAGCTTAATAGCTGTCTTTTTACCAAGAAGTGGTTCACCATCACCTCTAATCACAATGAATTCAGCTTCTTCAGTCTTGTCACCTATCTCGATTACACATTTGAAAGCACCTTTGACAGATAGTGTCTGGGTTGAGGAATATGCAAACATATTTCTCTGCTCTTTGGGCACATATGATTCACATTTTATGTTTTCAGCTTTTAGCTTCTCCCAAACATTTTCTCCCATGACATTACTCGTTGCCCCAGAATCTACTAACATTTTTAACTCAACTCCCCCTACACAAAATATTAGTCTTTCAGGCATTTCACAGTCTTTCACCATAAATGCATAGTCATTGTGCACAGTCTCTACAGCATTAACATTTTGCTTCTTTTGTCCTTTGGTACGACACATTTTTGAGAAATGGTCCTTACCGTTGCATTTACGACATGTTTGTCCATGTGCTGGGCATTTGGGATCCTTACCCATGTGGTCAGTGTAGCCACACCTGTAGCACTGCTTCTCTGCTTTATTGTCATCACAATTCTTCAATTTACCTTTTGGCCTTGTGAACTTTCCTTTTTTCGTTGTGATACGGCTGATCGTTTCCCCCTCTTTCTTGATACTGCTCCCATTCATTGCTGCTAGTTGCTCTTCCACTCGCTCACATTGCGATGCCAACTCCAACGTGCGAGCCAAAGTCAAACCAGGTCCATCCTCGAGAAGCTTTCTCTTCACGTATCCAGAACAGCATCTGCTCAGGATAGCGTCTCTTATTTGATTGTCCTTGTCTCCTTGAAAGTCACAGTCCTTCGCAGCCTGACGTAAACGTGTACCAAACTGTTGCACCGTCTCTCCCTGATTTTGGAACAACTTGTGGAAGGATTGGCGCGCGTACGCTGCATTCACTTGGGGAACAAAGTAGGAGTCAAGTGCCCTTACTGCTGCCGCATAGTCGGTCACCTCACCCGTGTTTGGTAAAGTGAAGAAAACATCCTGCACGTCCTGTCCCGCCAAATGCAAAAGTAGAGCGCGTCGTCTTTGTTTAGTAGCATTGGTCGTATCCTCGTTCATTATCAGTCCTTTACCGTCAGCATACAACTCGAAAGATGTTAGCCATCGTGTCCATCTTGGCCCGAGAGAAGCTGGATCAGCGTAGCAAGCAAACGGTTGTAGCTCCGACTTAGCCATGTTAGCTCAAACTTAAACTTGCTCACGAAAATCGTCGTCGTTATCTCCTCTTCCTTAGAAGGTGGACATCATCCTCGTCGCCATTGTTGTGTGCTCACCTTATACCTTTATTAGGTGATGCACTCTGAATTTAATCAGGACCCGAACCGATGTCTTTAATCACTTTTATTCATGAAACAGAGGGCCATCAACTTGCCGCTCTGTCTGCATATTCATTTCCTGAACGTCACTCCTCCACTACGTCATCACGTAGGCCCACAGTACAATATCAGTACATGACAAATACTACTACTAATAATAATAATAACAAAAGTACATTTCAAACCAGCAATCTAATGTGGAACTGCAGTCGATATATTAGATAACAACATTTAGGCATGTATATGTATGCATACACGTTATTTAAAACCTACTATAAGTAAATCGTAAATCTACATTCTGGCTTCGATAGTTCACGGCAGGAGACGCAAAATATTCCCTGACTGATCCGTTGAGGCACAAGAAGGGATTTCACTCGTTGACTCGTTTGCGAACGGGAAAGCCAGGATTCGTTCCGTTCTCGCGGTGAACTGGAAATGCGAATCACTCAGTGACTGATTCACTCAGTGACTGATTCACTCAGTGACTGATTCACTCAGTGACTGATTCACTCAGTGACTGATTCACTCAGTGAGTGATTCGTTCACTCACAGATTTATTCGTTGGTGAACGGGAAATGCAATTCACGACTCGTTCGTGAACGGGAAGTTACGTCACTGACTCGTAAAGTCCCTCCTCCATCTAACGCTCGCTGGCGCTGCTGATTGGCTGATTTTCTTCTTCGTTTTGTTTTACGGCGAAGTAACACCAGCTTCAATGGGCATTACTGCTGTGGGCCGCCATGACACACTGGGGCGTGCCGTTTGCACGGGTACAGTCGGGATTGACCAACACCACCACCCACTCCACCAACATCACGACTCGGTCCACTGCTGCTTCCATGCATTTCACTGCCTACAAACTTCTAGTTAACCAGCTACTAGCCATTTCTACCATTTTATCTGGATTATTCCCTGCTGCTTTCACGTCTCATCTCCTGCATGAACTATCACTTCTGCTTCTCCGGCCTTCCATTCCACTAACTTCTCGTCCATTTGTCTACACTGCTGCTGATCTTCATCATTTCAACAATAATCACCGTCTGCCTGCTGCTGCTGCCTCAGCTGCCAGCAAGGCTGGGATCCTCCGCCGTCGCCGCTACATCCACCGTAGCTCCGGACTATCTTTTAAACGACATTTCCCTGATGGCTCACCCATCCCCTCTTTCTGGACTAACTCTCGCCCCCCCGTCACCCCCACCTTCCGTACTGTGAACTTCAACAATCTCCGCTCCCCCACCCCCGCTCCTTCATCCATCTCCCTTGCACTGCTGAACTGTCGCTCCCTCTCCAACAAATCACTAGTTATTTTCGAACTAATATTGGACAATAATTTGGATCTGCTCCTTCTCTGTGAAACATGGCAACAGCCTCTGGACTATTTTTCTCTCAACCAAGCCACTCCGTCTAACTACAGCTACATCGCCAAACCCCGCCTCTCTGGGCGAGGAGGTGGTATCGCTGTCTTCCATAAGCGGTCCCTATCAATCACTGAATTGGACCTCAACCTCCCATCTATTTCATCCTTTGAATATCTCGCTTTTTCCCTCCCCAACTCTACTACTGCCGTTCTTATCTACCGCCCCCCCAAGTCACATCCGTCTTTTCTCTCTGAACTCTCTGAACTTCTCACCATCGTATCCTCAGTCTCCTACCGCCTCCTACTAATCGGTGATTTCAACATCCACATCGACCAGCCAACTGCTCCACTGACATCTGACTTCATCTCCGTTCTGGAATGCTTTCATCTCACCCAGCACATCACCTTCCCCACCCACACCAAAGGGCACACCCTGGATATAGTATGCTCCTCCTTTCCACTCACATCCAGCCCCCGTCCTCTCACCTTTCCACTGTCAGATCATCTCTGCATCCTCTTCTCCGCCCCTCTACCCTCGCCTCATAAATCCACAAAGCGCACCATCTCCTACCGCAACATCAAGACTGTAAACCCAATCACGCTTTGCCAGCTCTTATCCTCTGCTCTTCCCTCCGACCCCACTTCTTCCTCCCCTGATGACCTTGCCACCACGCTCAACAACATCCTTTCTGACTCCCTTGATTCCCTAGCCCCCTGGAAAACTTCCTCTGTTACATTCACTAACTCTGCCCCTTGGTACACACCGGAACTCCGCACCATGAAACAAACTGGCCGTCAACTGGAACGCCTCTACAAAAAAACCCGCCTCACCGTCCATGCCGAAACCTTTGAACAACACATCTCCTCCTACCGTGACGCTCTTCTTGCTGCCAAATCTGCTTACTTCTCATCTCTCATTAATAACACCAACCGAAACCCCCGCATACTCTTCTCCACCATCAACAAATTGCTCCAGCCACCGGTCACCAAGCCACTCTCCTCACCCGCCCTCTGTAACTCCTTCCTTGTCAACTTCAACAACAAAATCGCCCAAATCAACAGTTCTCTGACCGACATCATCAATAACTCCTCCTCCCCTGCCCTCCTGCCCCCACTTCCTGACCGCCCGCCCTTTCCCTCTCTCACTGCCTTCTCCCTTGTTGACTCCTCCACTATCCTAGACATCATTACCTCATCCAAGACAACCACCTGCTCTCTTGACCCTCTTCCAACGACCTTAACTAAGGCCTGCCTCCCTGTCCTCCTCCCCCACCTCACCACCCTTTTTAATCAGTCTTTATCCCTTGGTCACTTTCCCGCTGTCTATAAACTTGCAGCCATCACCCCCATTCTCAAAAAGCCCACCTTGGACCCACTCAACCTCTCCAACTACCGTCCCATCTCCAACCTTTCATTCCTTTCCAAAACCCTTGAACGCATTGTCTCCGCCCAACTCCGCACCCATCTCCAGTCCAACAACCTCTATGAACCCTTCCAGTCCGGATTCCGCCCACTTCACAGCACTGAAACAGCTCTAGTTAAAGTCACCAACGATCTCCTCATTTCTGCAGACTCTGGTGCCCTCAACATCCTACTACTACTTGACCTTAGCGCAGCCTTTGACACTGTGAACCATTCCATCCTCCTCCAAAGGCTGCGCCAACTAGGTGTTGAGGGCACTGCACTCGACTGGCTCACCTCCTACCTCACCAACAGAAACCATTTCATCTCTCTCTCCGGTCACACATCCATCCTCTCCCCAGTTACACAAGGGGTCCCCCAAGGCTCAGTTCTTGGCCCCCTCCTATTCATCTGCTACCTCTTTCCCCTTGGTACCGTCATCCGCAAACTCAATCTGGACTTCCACTGCTACGCTGATGACACCCAGATCTATATACGTACGACACCAACCCGTAACCCTTCCCTCACTCATTTTGAAACCTGCATCTCTACAATAAAAGCATGGCTGACCCACAACTTTCTCAAACTCAACAGTGACAAAACAGAGCTCCTCCTCATAGGCACTAAATCCTCCCTTAATAAAATTGGATCCATCACACTCACCATTGACTCCTCAAACATCACTCCTTCCCCTCTGGCACGCAATCTTGGCATTATTTTTGACCCCACACTGTCCTTTCAACCTCATGTTAGCTCAGTTGTCAAGACCTCCTACTTCCACCTCCGACGCATCGCTAAAATCCGGCACTGCCTTTCTCTCCCTGCCGCTGAATCTCTCATCCACGCCTTCATCTCATCCCGGCTTGACTACTGCAACTCCCTTCTCACTGGAATCACTGCTCACTCACTCCATAGACTTCAACTAGTCCAAAACTCTGCTGCCCGCCTCCTTACCCACACCCGGTCCCGTGAACACATCACTCCTGTTCTCCACTCTCTTCACTGGCTCCCCATGAAGGAGCGTATCATCTTCAAGATACTCCTCCTCACCTTCAAAGCCCTTCACCACCTGGCTCCCACTTACCTATCCGACCTCCTTGTCCCCTACTGCCCCAACCGTCCCCTCCGATCCTCCAATACTTCACGTTTGACAGTCCCAAAATCCAAACTCAAATCCTTCGGTGACAGAGCCTTCTCCTGCACATCACCCCGACTCTGGAACTCTCTCCCCCAGTCTGTCTGTGACTCACCCACACTTCCCATATTTAAGTCCCGTCTAAAAACATACCTCTTCTCCCAAGCTTATGACCTCCCCTACCCATAACTGCTTTCCTCCTCTTAAGTTTATCCGATTGTTTCCTCCTCCCCCCCCCCCCCATGTATGTCTTTGCATTGTTCCCTGTAAGCGTCTTTGGGTTCTTGAAAAGCGCTATACAAATATAATGAATTATTATTATTATTACTGACATCTACTGGTTGAAGTTATATATGAAAAGAAGAAAAGAACGAATCACTATAGGAAGTGATTCGTTCAATCTCGATCACTGAAGGATTCGTTCTTTTTGAACGAATCGTTCAATCACGAGCCAACACTAGCTACATAAACCTTTCCCATTCCCTTAATAAACATTCCAACACTGTTCTGTGGATGTATTGTAACTTTACAGTTTTTTTTTTTTTTTTTTTTAAAGAGCAAACACGTGATATTTTCACGTATCCCGACGCCTTCTGCACAGGTTGGTGCGCGTGGCTGGTTGCCACCTCCTGTGCTTGAACTCAAGTCACGTCCGCAATGGCGCACATTGCTCAGAGGCGCAGATTGACCAAATATACCGCAAATAGTAGTCAAAGAACTTGTTGGAACTTCTATGTCAATAAAACATTGTTCCTAATATTTCTACTTGAAACATTAGCGTTAGTTTGTGTATTTTTTCTGTTTGCGCTGTTACGTTGACTGTTACGCGACTGCCATGTCTTTCGCTCATTCTGCTTCTACTAGCTTTCGGGAATAACAAACACGTATAAAGTAGGGATGGGCGGATCGATACCAAAATATCGATATATCGATCCAGGCTGCTCATTTTTGAGTATCGATCTCTCTAGCTAAAATATCGATACTTACAATTATTTAATTATATTTTTCCTCATTTTTTTCTGCTCCAATTTGACGACTTGCACTCATGCTAGCACTACTTTTCCTTCCGCCTGCTGCACCGGCGTGTCCTGCTCTGCTCTGCTCCCGCCCCCTTTTCTCACAAGCCAAGCCCTCCTCCTCAGCTCCCGTTCCAATCCAAACAAACACAAACAAGCATGGCCACGGCGGCGGCCCAGTCCGAACGCAAGAGAAGTCTGGTTTGGGGATATTAAATTTTACTTAATAACAACGAGGCAAAATGTGTAATATGTCACAAAACAATTAAATATTGTGGCAACACCACAAACTTGACAAAACATTTAAGCAAAATTCACCCCACGGTTCATGAAGAGCTGCAGTTGAAACGTGCCGCAGACACTAAGGCAGCGACGGAAAACCCTGCAGCCACACGAGGCTAAGGTACCAAAGTACCTTAGAAGCAGCGTTTCAGAAAGGCAAGACATATCCAGGTATCAGGTGCTAACCCAGTGCTTCTCAATTATTTTCTGTTACGCCCCCCCCTAGCAAGAAGAAAACTGTTCGCGCCCCCCCTCCCCACCGTGACTATCCTAACTTGTCTTGTAAGTCGTAAAATGTTGCACTGTCGCAAACGTGACAGAAGTAACAATGAGAGCGCCACTGCCCCCTGCTGTAGTAAACGCGCAATTACACTTTATTCTAGTACTGCCAAAAAAAAGCCTGTTCCCCAGGGTCACACGCGCCCCCCCAGGAATAGCACCGCGCCCCCCAAGGGGGGCGCGCCCCACTATTTGAGAAGCACTGTGCTAACCAAAAATCGTAAGCATTTGTGGTTGATGTGCTATTTGAAGCAATAATTACTACGCTTTAGTCAGTCATTTATAAATAAAGTTTTCCCCTTTTCAATTTGTGGTTGAACGCCATACGTTTTATTTGTAACTCCACTTCCTATAAACAACACTAAAGTATTACAATATTAAATGTAAGTATCCAGTGGCTTTACAAATTGATAGTTTTGCTGCTCATGACGATTAAGCCCTGCATCTCTGTTGGTACCATGTCTCTTTTTAGATTATACTAAAAGACAAAACTTTTTCCCAACAACAGAGAGAGAGAGAGAGAGAGAAAAAAGTAAAGAATAGCTCCTTTTTATTAAAGTTATACTATTAATATGCATCAAATGATGACATCTGAAACAAATGATTATAACAATATATTCGAGATTAGAGATATGAGATATTCCTCATTCAAATCATGCAAAAACTGTCTATCACATCTTAATATCTGTACATTTAAATATGTAATTTAAAGTGCAATCACATTTGTAAATGAATGGCTTCTGGTTTTTGAAATGTAAATAAAATGATCTACTGTGAAAACATTGCAATAAAATAATGAAACTGCTACCGCTATTGTTGGGGAACCTGAGGACTGTATAGGGTGTTGGCTCGGATGCTTATGCTCTTTTCGCCTTGTGTATATACTCACCTTGTGTCAAAGACGCACATGATCACAGATCAGTCCATACAGCAACCTTTAACTTACCGCTGCGCACAAGTGAATGGGTATAATGTCTCGACCTGGAATGTAATACGACCCCCACCTTTTCAGTCTTATTTCAATGCAAAGAACATCGTCTTATATTCGGGCCAATACGGTACATTTGCTGACATGATTACCCACTAACTCATTCCAAGTTCACCCTTTGCCAAATGCTTTTTGAAATATCTGGGCACACACAGACTTGCAGAGAGTACATACATGTACTGCATTATGATTTCCTAACAGGCGAGTTTATTTGTGTTATATGAATGTTAACAAATAATTCTCAATTTTTATTGGGTTTTTAAATTAAAAAAGAAAATAACAAATTCAATCCCCACATATTCTATGTTTGCATTTTTGAATATACAAAGTATTACAATTCAGGATTTTACATTTTTAACAAAAATGACTAAAATCACAAATTGGACACAGGTCGAATATCCAAGGAGAAACTAATACCAACTCCACAAGCTTCGCTACCACCAGGCACTGTGGGACTCACACAGATAGAGTGGTGCCTTCACAATGTGCTAGCTCATTAGATATTAGCACCTCTTCCCTTCATCAACACGTCTGTTGTATATAGAGAGATAATGGCCTTAGATTCTGCTTTGGGAATGTGAAAATGACTCAGTGACTCCCCTCCTTTAGGTTGTCTTTCTCCGCTAGGAAAGTGAAAAGCGTGAACTTCACCACAGGAAACAGCAGCCAACGTTTGCTGGCTACTAGGGGTGTAAATCGCGGGTTTTGTCACGATACGATAGCATATCGATACAAAGAACTACGATACGATATTTGCCGATATCTTAAAGCCTGCTGCGATTCATTCACGATATATCACGATATAGTGCTCTACGATCGATTTTTTTTTTTTAAATAAAAAATATAGAACAATATCCTGATTTATAGCAATTCATACGCAAAATCAACAAGGTACTGCAAACTCTTTATTTAGGAAATTACAAGAGTATTGTAGTATACAAAGTGCTTATTTTAACGCTGAACTTTGATGTCGTGTTTTTTCTTTAAATGTGCGGCGAGATTTGTGATCACCGCATGGCAGGATTTACAAACTGCACGTGTCTTGTCCGTTGAGCCATCTTTTCTTTGGAATCCAAAGTGCTTCCAAACGAATGACTTGAAGCCTAAAGGGGAGCAATTTCCTCGTCTTTTTGGACACTAGCCATAGCACCAGCCCAGGAGCCGCGTACTAGTTGTCGACTCCCCTTTCACGTGCCTGCTCTGCTCACAACACAACAACGCCGCGGCGCGCACTGCTCCCGGAAAGAGGAAGCAAGCAACAATGAACTGGATTTCAAAATAAAGTCGCGTCTAATGTCCGAGGTCAAACACGGCGATATAAATCGATGTTTGCGTTTAGCATCGATGCCAATAAATCGTAGAGCATTATATCGATGTGTATCGATGAATCGTTACACCCCTACTGGCTACGATTGGCTTAATCAGCTCGTTATCATGTGCTCTTATCAAAATGGCTTCAGGCTGTCTTCTGCGCTCCCTACATACACTGCTGTAGTTGCAAGGAACGCAGGTGACGGCTCGTCATCTCACAGTGTAACAAAAGGAAGTGTCCACGAGGAAATTATTGCCTCCCTCCATTAGTGGGTGAGTCTGACACCAAAGTGCATGCACCATAGGTCGGTGGAATACTACTCTGTTCACGGTAATTGTGGTAATTATGCTAAAGATGGTTGGAGTGGGTAGTCACGGAACCTGCTCAGTTTAATATGGGTCTCTCTATGGTACTGGGTCGATGACATGATCTGCAGCAGATCTCCACTTTGGCGCTCGGGAGGCACTGGATATCTCTCCCAAGGCTGTCCTCTTCGTAGACATCTTTGCAGATGTTACTGTTAGTCCACAAAAAACAGGGCACAAGTTTAGCTTTTTCACAATTGGTCGCACACACTGCTTCATGTTTGCTCAAAAGAGAGTCGAGTGCAGGGTGGCTCCGCCGCTTTAGTTTCTGCACCTTGGCGTAACCTTGTGCACAATAAAACAACACAGTATTATGGCAAACATTGCACTCGACATTGGCAACAGGTTGAAAGGTAGTGGGGACTACCATATTTAAAAGAGGCGTTGTGCTTTGGGTAGTTTTTGACAACTTTCACCATGAAACATTTGAGAGAGTACCCCTACTGCAATAGCAAAATCCGAAAAAAAAAATCTGTAATTTTGGGGATGCCAGGAACCCCATTTTTATGATTTAACTTGTCACGAGGGCGTAGAAATTGGATGTACATGCCCATCTTGCTTGACATTGTATTTAAAACTTGGTACTGAAATGACCCAGGCGCAAGGAAATTACATGGCTTCATGTCAACCCTTAAATCTTTCAAAAGCTCCACATTTGCATTGCCAAGTACACTCACAGCCTGGCAATGCAATTTTTGTTTCCGTTTCCTTTTGGGTTTCAAAAATGTTTACACGAGCTGAAAAGTTCTCTCCGTCGCCTCTCATCTTGTCTGCACCATGCTGGCGCCGCTTTGCATGCTGCTTTGCATGCTGCTTTCCATGCTGCTTTTGCACCTGCCCTTTCAGATGCATTATTTAAAGATGTAAAAGCAGCAATTAAAATTAATCCGTTCACAAAACCCGAAAAATGAACTGAGTGGAAATCTTGCACAAATTCCAGATGCAGTCCTGGGTCCCAAGTGTTGTTCAATTGTCATGAAAGTCTGCAATTAAATTACCCTTGATCTCCAGTTGTTGGCAAGATGTGGGCGGACCAAGATAGTTGGTTGTCAAGTATTTTCTCAACATTCTTGACAGTTTGCTGTTATCAGTGAATGAAGGCAATTAGAAAAGGCCTATCGGAAGGGGAAACAAATAGTAATTGCAATATAGAGACTACCCCACGTATGTTGTTGGTTGATTGTTTTCTTGAGGAAAAAGAAACTATTGCGCTTTGTGAGACAGTTTTTGATGATATACCGTTTTTTTCCGTGTATAGTGCGCCCCCATGTATAGTACGCACCCCTAAAAATGGCATGCTGATGCTGGAAAAAAGCCTTTTTTATGAATTTTTTTTAAAAAAAAATTTAATTTTGTTTTTTTTTTTTAAGTCCCAATGATCGTCACACACGCAGGGAGGCAATGGGTCCCATTTTTATAGTCTTTGGTATGGTCTTAACTAGGCTGGATGTAATTTTTTTTGTTGGCGTTGATTTCTCCGACTGCCCGTAAACGCACCACCGCGCTCCGTGCGCATGGAGCGTGTTTGAAGTGAACAGCAGAGAAGAAAGGAACAAGGCAAAGTGTTGTGAAATAAAATATTACCTGTAATACGGATTTAGGTAGAGAACTGAACTCTCGCTCTTTATATAGCTGACGTGTCTTGCTCATCCGTTCTGCGCATCTGTAATGGCGGCCTCCGTATGATATCCGGTTTGCGTTTGTGCGAGAGCGAGAGAGAGCGAGAGAGAGAGCGTGCGAGAGAACGCTCAACCGTAGCGCGCCGCCGACCGCCCAACTGCACCGGGCTGGTCGATTATTGTGACAGAGCCGTCGCTGAAATTTAGAAGATATTTTTAAAGTCCTGATGTACTTTCTAAAATTTAAGTGGACCTCAGTGCGCACTGCGCAGGGAGCTTAATTTGGTGCGGTCGCGCAACCGCAGCGCGCCGGGCGCTCACTGTCGCATTGCTTAAAGAGCGCCTTTGTGTTTTAGGATGAACAGCAGAGACCAAAGGAACAAGGCAAAGTGTTGTGAAATAAAATATTACCTGTAATACGCATTTTGTTATTTGCTGATTGAAACTGCTAATTAAACTGTGAATTGAAACTAATAGGAAGAAAACAACTCTCGCTCTTTATATAGCTGACGTGTCTTGCGCATCCGTTCTGTGCATTTTATTTCACAACACTTTGCCTTTCTTCTCTGCTGTTCACTTCAAACACGCTCCATGCGACCGCAATGCTCTCGTATCAGACGCTTGCTCGATCACCTGCTCGTTTGCTGTCCCGTGCGCGCACGAAGCGCGGTGGTGCGTTTACGGGCAGTCGGAGAAATCAACGCCAACAAAAAAAATTACATCCAGCCTAGTTAAGACCATACCAAAGACTATAAAAATGGGACCCATTGCCTCCCTGCGTGTGTGACGATCATTGGGACTTAAAAAAAAAAAAAAAATTTAAAAAAAAAAAAAATTTTTTTTTTTTTGTACCCATGTATAATGCGCACCCCAGATTTTAGGACAATAAATTAGTTAAATTTTGCGCACTATACACGGAAAAAAACGGTACATGGGTACAACAAATCTTTATTTTTTTATTTTTTTTATTTTATTTATTTATTTATTTATTTATTTGAGAAAACAAAACCAACAACAGGACTGACCGACAAAGTTTCCGACAATTTCAAAAAGTCCCTCGAAGGAGAGCTGCTTGAAGTAGTTGCAGGCCTTTTAGTCCATACTCAGTCAGGTGAGAGTGAAGATTTTCCAGAACTCTCCCTTCCGTGTTTGTGTGTACAGTGAAAACAAAGCTTTCTATTTAATGTGCAACATTCTTCCATGTATTCTAACACAATAAAAATATAGATTCTTTCATGTATGTTTATGTGTACTTACCGTAATTTTTGGACTATAAGTTGCTCCGGAGTATAAGTCGCACCAGCCATAAAATGCCCAAAAATGTGAAAAAAAACATATATAAGTCGGTCCGGAGTATAAGTCGCATTTTGAGGGGCAATTTATTCGACAAAATCCAACACCAAGAACAGACATGAACGAGCAACAACAGGCTAAACGATACGATATGCTAACGTGACAAACACAAACGAGGAGCTGAGAACGGGCCTGACGTAACATTCAGTTATTTAAAAAAAACTATTACATAAACAACACGTTTATAAAACCATCTGTGTCACTCCAATTCATTAAATCCATCGATCGTCCTTTGTCAACAATGCCGTGTGCCGCGCCGCAGTTCAAATTATTCCACAGGCCCATACAACGATATATAAACTATATTTTAAATAACTATCACATAACACAACAATATTATCAAACCATTTGTGTCACTCCAAATCATTAAATCTATCGATCAAATTTCTCGTCTTTTATCGATCGTCCTTTGTCAACAATGCCGTGTGCCGCGCCGCAGTTCAAATTATTCCACAGGCCCATACAACGATATATAAACTATTTTAAATAACTATCACATAAACAACAATATTATCAAGCCATTTGTGTCACTCCAAATCATTAAATCCATCGATCAAATTCCTCGTCCTTTATGTCATCCTGGTGACAGAGGACATGTCCAGAGGATATGGCGCTTTAAAGTGTTAATTACTTTATTAGATTTTTTCTCCCTATTTTTCATGTTTTGAATATGTTCAAGATAGATATATCAAAGCATGTGAAGTGATCAAGTATACTAAAAATAACATGTGAAGTGGTCAACTATACTTGTCAGTAAGTGATGCGTTAATGAACAAGTAAAAATGTGTGAAAAAAAACATATATAAGTCGCTCCTGAGTATAAGTCGCCCCCCCACCCAAACTATGAAAAAAAACGCGACTTATAGTTCGAAAATTACGGTATGTTGCTTTTTCAGGCCTCTGATTGGTTGTTTTCATGTTGTGTCTGTGTGGGTGTGTGTGCGTGTGTGTGTGTGTGCATGCGTGCGTGTGTGCGTGTGTGTGTGTGCATCTTTTTTTTAAACCCAAAGCTTTAATTAATATTCAGTATATGTTACTGAAAAGATAGTTGTCTGGAAAAGCTGTCTATACGTCTCCTTCACATAAACTTGATTTGGGCACTCAGCTGACATCTTCCCTTGATTACTTCCCTACAGTGCCTTTTCGTGAGGCTCCTGCATACTCCAAACGACGCCAAGGTCCATCATCTGGCAACAGCAGTGGAAACAGCCAATACCCCGCATCGTTATCAGCTCCGAGGGTCCTGCTGCGCTCCAACAGTGACAACAATTTGACGGTCAGTCAGTACCAGCAGCAAGGTTCACCCAGGCACCGGGGACAACATCATCCTCAGCAGCACCCAAACAAGGCCCCCCAGCAGGATCACTCGCAGCCTGGCTCCTCAGCTTTACATCGCAGCCTGTCACCTCAGCTGCTTCAGCAGATGCCCAGCGGCAGCCCCAATGGCAATGTGGTGGTTCGGACCATGGGAAGGGGGTCGAGGAGCAGGTCACCCTCCCTCAGCCGGCTGGGAGATGATGTCCGACGGGCTATACCCTCACAGCGCCAACCCAGGTGAGCGTCTTCAACTTAGCATCATCATGTTGAACACTGTAAAAAGAAAAACTTAAAAGAGCGATTAAAGTTGGAACATCTTTAAAATGGAAATTTACATTTATGATTACTTTACTTACAGTGTTAGTAAGCATAACAAAGCAAGCAAGTTTGTTTGCTCCAAAACAATTTGCTGAGTTGTTTTTACTTATATTTTTAAGTTGAGACAATTAGTTCTGTGACTTCTTACTTTTGTGTTGAAAATGTGAGAAGTCACAGAACTAATTGTCTCAACTTAAAAATATAAGTAAAAACAACTCAGCAAATTGTGAGTTTTTTTTGTTCAGCTTGTTATCTACCTTATCCCCAAGCGCTCTCATTGGGGAAATAAGTACCGTATTTTTCGGACTATAAGTCGCGTTTTTTTTCCATAGTTTGGGTGGGGGCGCGACTTATACTCAGGAGCAACTTATATGTGTAATTATTCACAAATTTTTATTTGATCATTAACACATTACTTAGTAGTATAATTGATCACTTCACATGTTATTTTCACTTTAAAACACATGAGGGCGCACTATGGCTGTGGAATAATTGGAGCCTCACTGACAATGAGTTCCATTCACTGACTACCGGAGTCAGGAGATTTAATGATTTGGAGTGACACAGATGGTTCGATAAACTTGTTATTTATGTTATAGTTACTTGATATATAGTTTATTTGGAGTAGCAACGTCTATGTTGTTAGACTTAAGTAGTTTCTGATTGTCTAGCAAGGCCGTGAAGGCAGTGGGAGATGGGATGGGGGTGGGTGGGTTGGGGAGAGCAATCCAGGGCGCTTCCCTATAGCACTGTGTGTTGGCTCATATGTTGAGCTCTTGTTTTGTGAAATAAAGAGCCGGTTACCAAACCCACGTCTTGCCTGGTACTTTGGTAACGCTACAATACAGTTATATAGTATATAACTATATTGTACTCCCCGGGAGTCCCAGCCGCAATTGGCGGCATACGGCGAGTCCGCGCCGCAATCGGCGGCATTCGGGGAGTTTGCACCGCAATCGGAGGCATTCGGGAGTCCCCGCCGCAATCGGCGGCATATGGGCTTTCCCAGCCACAATCAGCGGCATACAGGGGGTCGGTGCCGCAATCGATGGCTTTCGGGGAGTCCGCGCCGCAATCGGCGGCATTCGGGGAGTCTGCGACAAAAACGGCGGCATTCGGGGGTTCGCCGCCGCAATCGGCGCCATTCGGAAAGGGGAGTCCGCGCCGCAATCGCAGCATTCGGGGAATCCGCGCCGCAATCGGCGGCATACGGGGAGTCTCAGCCGCAATCGGCGGCATTCGGGGAGTCCCCGCCGCAATCGGCTTTCGATGGATTTAATGATTTGGAGTGACACGGATGGTTCGATAAAATTGTTGTTTATATTATTGTTATTTGATATATAGTTTATATCTAGTTATATGGGCCTGTGGAATAATTTGAACTGCAACTGACGACGAGTCCGACGTCAGCGGCGTGCCGCACACGTGGCGTTGTTTACACAAAGGACGAAGAATTCTATGGATTTAATGATTTGGAGTGACACAGATGGTTTGATAAACGTGTTCTTTATGTTATACAGTGGAGCCTCGGTTTTCGACCACAATCCGTTCCAGAAGGCTGTTCGAGAAGTGAATCATTCGAATTCCGAATCATATTTTCCCATTACAAATAATGGAAAAAGAAATGTATCCCTTCCAAGCAAAAAAAAAAATTTTTTTTTTGCAGCGCACCGCCGAACGCGCAACTGTTGTGCGCCGCCCACCGCGCAACTGCATCACATTACTGTGACAGAGTGGTCGCTAAAATTTAGAAAATATTTTTAAAGTCCTAATGCACTTTCCAAAATTTAAATGGACCTCATTGCGCAGGGAGCTTATTTTGGTCCGATCGTGCAACCGCATCGCGCTGGGCGCTCAGTGTCGCATTGCTTTAGGAGCGTCTTTGTGTTTTAGGATGACTTTACTGCACCCACTTGCTTCCTTTGGAGGCATGATTAGAGTTGATGCAATCCTCAGAGTAATGAGAACGTAATAATAAACGGAGTCAGTTGGCCTGCGAGTCCTCTCGGCTCATCTCGCAAGGTTCGACAACCGAATTTAATCCGACATCCAAAGCAAAAAAATCTCGAATTTTTTGTTCGAATACCGATCTGTTCGAGAAATGGGACGTTCGAAAACCGAGGCTCCACTGTAGTTATTTGAATCACACAGATGGTTTTATAAACGTGTTATTCAAGATTCAAGAGTTTTTATTCGCCATGTTTGAGCGTGCCAAACAAGGAATTTGACTTCGGTAAAAACACACCCTCTGTTCAACATTTAGGTGACTAACAACATTCAGGACATGTGAGTAATGGCAAAAACAGTGCAGACAATTTCAAAAAGGTGTGAAGAGCAGGATGTTATTGCACAGTAATGTCTCTGAGACTCTATGAGTGGTGTGAGTTCATCAGAGCAACAGCCTGGGGGAAGAAGCTGTCTCTGTGTCTGCTGGTTTTGGCGTACCGAGCTCTATAACGCCGTCCGGAGGGGAGTAGTTCAAACAGACTGCAACCTGGGTGAGAAGGGTCTGTAGAGATGTTCCTTGCACGATTCCTGGTCCTGGACAGGTACAAGTCTTGGATAGATGGGAGGTTGATTCCAATGATCTTTTCTGCAGTTCTGATTGTCCGTTGTAGTCTGTGCTTGTCTTGTTTGGAGGCCGATCCAAACCAGACAGTGATGGAGGTGCAGAGGACAGACTGGATGATGGCAGTGTAGAAGGTCTTCAGAAGCTCTCGCGGCAGGTTGAACTTCTTGAGCTGTCTCAGGAAGTACAGCCTCTGCCGGGCCTTCTTCCGGACAGAGTCTATGTGGCCGGTCCATTTCAGGTCCCGAGAGATTGTGGTTCCCAGGAACTTGAAGGTGTCTATGGAGAGAATAGTATTACTGCGGATAGTGAGGGGTAAAAGTGGTGAAGGGTCTCGCCTGAAATCCACTGTCATCTCCACGGTCTTGAGCGGGTTCAGCTCCAGATGGTTTTGGCTGCACCAGTGGACCAGCCGCTCCACCTCCTGTCTGTACGCAGTCTCATCACCGTCCTGGATCAGTCCGATGAGAGTGGTGTCGTCTGCATACTTCAGGAGCTTCACAGGAGAGTCACCTGAGCAGAAATCATTGGTGTAGAGAGAGAAGAGCAGTGGGGAGAGGACTCCAGTGTTGGTGGTCCGGGTGTCAGATGTGATGCCCCCTAGCCTCACACGCTGTCTCCTGTTGGTCAGGAAGCTGGTGATCCACTGACAAGTGGAGGCAGGCACCGCGAGCTGGATGAGCTTCTGTTGGAGGATGTCAGGAGCGATGGTGTTGAACGCCGAGCTGAAGTCCACGAACAGGATCCTGGCGTACGTTCCTGGGGTGTCCAGGTGATGCAGGATGTAGTGCAGTCCCATGTTGACCGCATCATCCACTGACCTGTTTGCCCGGTAGGCAAACTGGAGGGGGTCAAGCAGGGGGCCCGTGACCTCCTTCAGGTGGTTCAGCACTGACCTCTCGAACGGTTTCATGACCACAGATGTCAGTGCGACGGGTTAGGGTTGTCAAACCTGTGATGGCGGGCTTCTTGGCCACTGGAACGATGGTGGAGCTCTTGAAGCACGAGGGCACCTCACACAGCTCCAGAGAACGGTTGAAGATCCGTGCAAAGGTGGGCGCCAGCTGCTCAGCGCAGACTTTAAAGCAGGAAGGTGACACGCCGTCTGGGCCCGGTGCCTTCCTGGTCTTTTGTCTCCGGAACATCTGGCGCACTTCCTCCTCGCAGACCTGGAGTGCGGGCGCGGTCTCTGCTAGAGAGTGAGCTAATGACAACGATGATAGAGGTGTGGACAGAGCAGTTGTGGGGAGAGGTGAGTATGTAGGTTGTGCTGCAGGAGGTCCCGTTGTGTGGGAGGACCGATCAAACCTGCAGTAGAACTTGTTTAGCTGGTTAGCAAGCCTTGGGCTCTCTACAGGACGGGGTGCTCGTTTTTTGTAGCCCGTGATGCTCTGCAGAGCTTTCCACACCGTTGAGGGATCAGGATTGGCAGAGAGGTGTCTCTTCAGGTTCTCCCCGTAACACCTCCTGGCTTTCCTGACCTCTCGGTTCAGTGTGTTTCTGGTCTGCCTGAACAGCCCGCGGTCGCCGCTCCTGTAGCCCTCCTCCTTGACTTTGCGCAGCCTCCTGAGGTTCGGTGTAAACCAAGGTTTGTCGTTGTTGTACGTGCAGAAGCTCTTAGTCTGCACACACATTCTGCATTTATGTAATAGTTTCTTTTTAAATAACTGAATGTTACGTCAGGCCCATTCTCAGCTCCTCATTTGTGTTTATGTCACGTTAGCATACCGTAAAAGTTTATGTAGTTAGATGTGACTGTAACTGGCCACTTTTTTGTCATCCTCCTACCCCGCTAGATTAGCAAGAAGCGAGATTGAAACGGGTTGCTGGATTTGAGGTAACACGTTTTATGTACTTTTGGTGAACTAAACTTTAAAGTAATACACTGAGAGGTGAGAAGAAAACGCCAACTGTGTCCTCATAGCACATTGGAGCTCGCTGTCATACAGCATGCCCTCTTTGTTAAACAATAAAGATGGTATGTTACATGGTAAACGTTTGTGTGTTACAACCTTCACCTGATTTGTTTGTGTCCGTCCACAATCTGCGGCATGAGTGAGCGCATGTGATCGACAGAGGATTAAAGTGTGACGGGTGTTTATCTTGGAGCGAAGGAACTGTCAATCCCGATTAAGACACATGCTCACTGCCCTCTTCCTCTGCCTCCTCATCCTCCTCCTCTTCCTTGGCAGATGCACTCATTTGGAAACACTGTCGAACCAACACTTCCCACTCTCTGTGCAAAGTCATCAAAGGGAGGGAGATAGACTGTATATTATAGAGAGGAAACAATATAAAGGATATCAGAGTCAGAGTCAGCTTTATTGTCAATTCCTTCATGCAAAGACACACAAAGAAATCGAAGTTACATTTCCTCCATCCCACGGTGACGAGACAGAGTACACGAGTAACATACAAGTGAACAACGGGAGAGAGAGTTCAGGACCCCAACAGCCTGGAGATCACAAACTTCGCCAGAGGCGAGCAGTGCTTGCATCCCACCACAGAGTCCCGGCACCATTCGTCACGGATGTAGACACACATTCCACCTCCTCGCGACGTTCCCCCTTGTACAATGGCCCGGTCCGCCCGATAGCACGCTAGCCGCTCCAGATGCACAGCAGTTACGCACTGTCCGGTTCGTAGATCTCAGCAGGCATGTTGATGTCCAGCGATCAAACGTTTGCCAGAAGAATGGAAGGCACGGCCGCCCCCGTTCTCGCCCCTCTTCAGCCTCCTCGCACACCGCTTCCGGCTTTTGACTATGTCTGAAAAAAAAATCAAAGAATGAAGCGATTTACAGTCATGCTATGGGGGTGCGAAAGAAGGGGCAAAAGGATGGAGGAAGACGGTTGCCTCACAAAACATCAAAATCTGTGGCTGTTCTTCACTGAATTAATCCCTGGGCGAGACTACTTTATCTATTCTTGATACATATGCCACAACAGAGCTGAACGACAACAGAATATTTTCTGCTTTTCAGCCTGGTTCATTGGCGTTGCAAAAAGCACAGGAAGTAATGCAGTAGCCTGACTTTCAGCATGTTGTAGGTGAAGTTAATGACTCTTCATGTACAATGGACTCAAATTCTATCTGAACACAAAAATTAAAACTGCTCACTCTCATAGCAACATATCTTTGCCCCATGCCTAATTGTAATAAATTGATGGAATATTAGTGTTCAAGAGATGTAAAGCGACCATTTCTCTTATTAAATTTCCATAGGGTTTGAGGGAAGCTATTTCACTCAGTCTTCAAACACAGACATACAGTAGAAGGGGCGCGTTCGGAAATTCACACTGACATCTATGCACTACTCTGTGAATGGGTGTGTTCGGCGAGGAAGAGTGCGCTGCGCTGCGCTTCCATTCATTTCCAAATGTAGCCAGAACTGGCTCTCTATGGGCGCGTTCGGAAATTCACGATGCACACTAGTTCAAGTGCAACCATTCAGAAATTCGGTTTGTTGGTCGATATTTGCCATTTGGAAATTCAGATTGGTCCAAAGACAGTGTACTAGTGAACTCTGAAGTATGAGATGAAAATTCCTTATTTTTTTCCGCCTAAAACACTACAGACTAGGATCCCTGTTTGTAGTAAAGACTCTCAAAAAAACAACTTCACTGTTTGCATCGACCATTTAGAGCAGGGGTGGCCAACCAGAGACTAAGAGCCTCATATTTTACTGTGTCATCGCAAAGAGCCACATCATACACATGAGCACACATGAACACTCCCCCCCCCCCCACACACACACACAAACACGCACACACACACACACAAACACACCGCTCTGCTCAGCCAAATTTGTTGTGTGACATTATTATGTCACGCACCAACATTGTTACTGCTATATCTCGTTTCTTTTCATTTTCTGTGTATTTTCATTATTATTACCGTTGAGTGCCACCAGAGGGCGCTATAGTGTAAGTGAGCTTTGTAAGAAGAAGTAGAGGTTAGTTTCCGCCGAAGAAGCGATCTCTCGAGAGATCGAAAGATGCGTGACTGAAGCGTGGTCACAAAGCTAAGTCGTTAAGAGAGTTAAGAAACAATAAGAAGAAGACGACTGAAACTAATTCCTCTCTCGGTACTCAGCCAACGAGGTATTGTTTGTATGTTGTATTTGTCAGAATCGTTTTATGTGTTAAATGTCTTTCTTTTGAGCTAACTGTTTGTTTTGTGCCTTTAGTTTTCACGGTGTGTTTATGAGTCTGAACAAGCTGGATTCAATAAATTCATCAGTTGAGAAAGCCACTTGTGTCTGTTGGTACCTGGAGGAGTTACAGTGAAAACTCGACTGATCTGCGCGAGTGGAGGCGAGGCGGCATGATCGGATGAGCAGCAGTCTTGCCACAGCGTGATCGGCACGTGCACGGAGCGGGCGCGCGCACGAGACCAAAGCGGGATTTGAAGACCAACACTTTAAGATAAGGCCATAAGAAATGCGGACATTCATAAGTTAAGGGTTTGTCTGAAAAAAGGAAAACAAAACGCAAGTTTAAGGTTGATTAATCAAACTGTGATTTAAAGTAACGTTTTGCTATTCCTAATTTTGTTTATTAAGCCACATTGTAAGGTCTAAAGTTTAAGCATCAGTAGGCTACATTTGTTTTACACTGGCCTATCTGTGCCAAGAATGAGAAATGTGTTTCATGTGAACAGTTTAAATGTGAACAACTCTTATTCGAATACGTTTTTGGTATATTTAAGTTGAAAGAGTTAAGTTACTTTCACATTACTGTATAAAGACATTTTTGCTGTTTAGTGACAAGAGACAGACGTTAAAATGACTGATCCAAATACACCATTAATTAGTACAGAACCCCAAAGTCAGTCTGAAGAAACCCAAGGTACTGATCCTAGTGAGCAGCAAGACTCAGTACAACTTAGAAGAAGTCAGAGAGTGAAAACACTCACAGAAAAGGGAAGAGAAATGCAGGATGAGAAGATTAAAGGACTCCAGCAAAGATTTAACTACAACTACGAAAAGTGGAGAACACATGCAAAGGCATCCAAAGTACCCCTCTCTCAACCAGGACCCTCAAATAAAGACATTCTTGAAGATATAACTGGTGATGTTAGAGGTCTTTGTGCAGATGTCACAAAAGTTTTTGATGAGTTACGCAAGCTCACCCCACCGGATCAAGAGACACGTCGCAGAGTAGATCTGTGTGTGGAGATCTCAGGTTTCCTTGTGAATAAAGCAACTTGCCGATTGGAAGGAAGAGAGGAACAAGATTGGCCGGAAGCAGGCTCCCTCTTTCAAACTACGAGCAGTAAGTCAAGCTCCTTCAACATAACTAAGAACTTATCTGAGCATTCACATAGATCCTCTGTAAAACATCAAGAAGCTGCAGCAGAAGCAGCAGCGAGTCAAGCTGTTCTAAAAATATTAGAAGAACAACAAATGGAACAGCAAGAGATAGAAAGACTAGAAGTTGAAGTCAGGAAAAGAGCAGTGGAACAAGAAACACTAATTAGACAAAAGTGCTTAGAAAGAGAGGCTGAAGAAATTAGACTAAGAATGCAGAGAGAAGCAGATGAAGCAAAGTTTAAGGCTCAACAAGAAGAAGAGTATGCAGCTCTGCAGAGAACACTTGATGAAAAGAAAAGAAAAGTACAGCACCTGGAAAAGGTCAAAGATCTCAAGGCAGCACAAGCAAGGATGCAGGTTTATGACCAAATGAGTGTAGCAGAAGTGCAAAGGGTCGATGTAACAAAGATTAATACAGAAATTAGAGACGTTGAACATGTAAGCTTTCCATCTCTGCTTGAACAAGTCTCACCCCAAGCGGCAGGCACTCCGAAAGGTGATGGTACATCAGATTTAGTTAAAGTGCTAGCAAGTGCACTAAGTGCTAGTCGTATCCCTGTTCCGGAACCTACTGTGTTTTCCGGGGATCCCTTAAGTTACAGTGACTGGAAACTGTCATTCCAAACACTGATAGACCAAAAGAATATCCCTAACAAGGAGAAAATATTCTACCTTCGAAGATATGTGAGTGGACCGGCTAAGAGAGCAATTGAAGGATACTTCCTGCTTGGAACTGAATCCGCACACGCTGCTGCATGGAAGATTCTGGATGAAAGATATGGAAATCCATTCACAATAGCAAAAGCTTTTAGAGACAAACTGCATGCATGGCCCAAAATGACCTCAAGGGACAGTTTCGAACTAAGGGACTTTGCAGATTTCTTGCGCAGTTGTGAAGCTGCAACAGCTCACATTAAGTCATTAGAGATCTTGAATGACTGCAATGAGAACCGAAAGATTCTTTCCAAACTTCCAGACTGGCTTGCTGCTAGTTGGAACCGCAAGGTTGTTGAAATTGAAGAACAAACAAATCAGTTTCCCACTTTCAGCCAGTTTGTTGAGTTTTTAACGAGAGAAGCCAAGATTGCTTGTAATCCTGTTACATCTTTACAGTCACTAAAACAATGTGAGTTTAACAAATCAGACAAACTGAAATTCACCAAACAGAAAGAAATTGGAGTTAAAACACTGATGACGACTTCACAAGAAAAAACACAACTGGTATGTGTGTTCTGCAAGAAACCCAAGCACAGTTTACACAAATGCAGAAGTTTTCTTGAAAAGGCTGTGTCAGACAGAATCAGCTTCATTAAGTCGGAAAGGCTATGTTTTGGTTGTCTCAAACCAGGCCATCTTTCAAAGAGCTGTACCAACCGCAATATTTGTGAAAGGTGCAGTAAAGGGCATCCTACCTGTCTTCATGAAGATAGAGTTAAGGACAAAGAAGAACAAAAGCAACCACTAGCTAAGCCAAATCCAAGTAACGAAAGATCAAGTCAAAGCGACCGAGCTCAAGAACAAGTTACAGCCATGGCTACAACTAACCGAGTAGCGAGTCAAGAAAATAACACACTGACTGCTGCAATCATTCCTGTGTGGCTTTCATCTTCTACAAAACACAAAGAAGTTCTTGTATATGCCTTACTGGATTCTCAAAGCGATACAACCTTTGTTCTCAGTGAAGTTGCAAAGTTGCTAGATACAAACCAAGAACCGGTTAAACTAGAACTGTCTACCATGTCTTCCCAGACTACAGTTGTTCAGTCTAACAGACTGCAAGATCTTAAAGTTCGTGGTCTTAACTCAAGCAAAGAAATCACTTTACCTCCTACATACACACGAGAATTCATTCCAGCCAACAAAGCTCACATTCCAACTAATGAGACAGCTAAAGCTTGGCCACATTTAGAACACCTTCAACCAGAAATCGCACCTTTGCAAGATTGCGAGGTAGGATTGTTGATCGGATACAACTGCTCACAAGCTCTTCTTCCAAGAGAGATTGTGTCAGGCAAGGAAGGTGAGCCATACGCTCAGCGCACTGATCTTGGTTGGAGTATAGTTGGACAAACCAATCCCTGCTTGAACTATGGAGATGCGATTGGTATTAGTCATCGTATTATTGTCAAGAAGGTCATCCCAGAGCTTAAGCCCTCTCTAAAGCTTCAGAACAAGGTCCACTATGTCAATAGGACAACAGTAAAGGACGTCACCCCTTCGGACGTTATCAAAGCACTTGAAGGAGACTTCTCTGAAAGAGCCCTTGATGGCAACCCTGTGTCACAAGAAGATTTAAAGTTTCTCACAAAACTCAAAGAAAACATCACACAGAATGAGACCGGCCACTATGAGATGCCACTACCATTTCGTGACGAAAGACCCACATTACCAGACAACAGAATATGTGCAATGCATCGCCTAAAGTGTCTGGAAAGAAGATTAAAGAAAAACAAGTTATACTACAATGATTACACAAACTTCATGGATGATATCATCTCAAGAGGAGATGCTGAAAAAGTCCCTGACGAAGAGTTGAATAACACTCCTGCATGGTTTATCCCACATCATGGGGTCTATCACCCACACAAACCCGGCAGGATCAGAGTAGTATTTGATGCCTCGGCCAAATACCAAGACACTTCTCTCAACGACCATCTTTTATCCGGTCCTGACTTGACAAACGCATTGGTTGGTGTTCTTTGTCGTTTCCGCAGAAGTTCTGTCGCATTCATGTGTGATATAGAGCGGATGTTCCACCAGTTCCATGTCGCAAAAGAGGACCAGGATTATTTAAGGTTTCTTTGGTGGGAGAAGGGAGATTTGGAAGCATCACCATCAGTTTACCGTATGAAGGTCCATCTTTTTGGAGCAGCTTCTTCTCCCGGCTGTGCCAACTTTGGCCTAAAACACCTTGCGGCCCAAGGACAAGGTCAATTCCAAGAAGACACCATACATTTCATACAGAGAAACTTTTATGTTGATGACGGCTTGGCAAGCGTTCCAACTGAAAGTGAAGCCATTCAGCTCATCAAAGACTCAAGAGAGCTCTGTTTCAAAGGAAAGTTAAGACTCCACAAATTTGTGTCAAATAGTGAGAGAGTTATGTCCACTATTCCAGAAGAAGAGTGTGCCACAGTGAAAGACCTTGACATGTCTCTAAGTTTACCACGCATTGAAAGAGCTCTCGGAGTGGAGTGGTGTGTCACTTCAGACACATTCAAATTCAGAGTTCAAGTTAAGTTGAACCCCCTTACAAGAAGAGGTGTGCTTTCTACGGTCGCCTCTATTTACGATCCCCTTGGGTTTATAGCACCATTCGTCCTCCTGGGAAAGCAGATTCTCCAGCAAATGTGCAAGGATAAGGTTGAGTGGGACCACGAGCTTCCAGAGCACTTAAAACCCCAGTGGGAATCTTGGATTAAAGACCTTCCCAGTTTAGCCAACATGCAGATTCAAAGATGTTTCATTCCTACAGATTTCGGTCAGGTTAAAAGCTATGAGCTTCATCACTTCGCAGACGCCAGTGTCAATGGATATGGTGCTTGTACTTACCTGCGAATCATTAACCATTCTGATCAAGTCCATTGTTGCTTGGTAATGGCCAAGTCAAGAGTCACGCCTACTAGTGTCACAACTATCCCTCGACTCGAACTCTCAGCAGCAGTTGTTGCAGTTAGAGTCAGTGATCTACTCAGGGCAGAGCTTGAAATCCCAGACATTGCAGAGTTTTTCTGGACGGACTCCACCGTTGTTCTCGGCTACATAAATAATGATGCCAAAAGGTTTCAAGTGTTTGTAGCGAATCGGATACAAAGGATCAAGTCAAGCACAAGGCCAGAACAATGGGCGTATGTCGCATCAGAGCAGAACCCAGCAGACTACGTTTCTCGAGGCTTAACTGCAGAGCAACTGAAGTCTTCAGAATGGTTTCAGGGGCCAGCATTTCTCTGGGAGAAGAACGTGGCTGATAGAGATATCAAGGTGGGAGAGATCAGAGAAAATGATCCAGAACTTCGCAAAGCTTCTGTGCATACCATCAAGTCAAAGGAAGAACAAACTATTCTCAGCAGATTTGAGAAGTTCTCAGGATGGTCCAGTTTGATAAGAGCACTTGCAATCTTGAGAAGAAAGGCCAGAGAATACAAGGGTGACATACAAAGGACCAAAGAAAGTACAACTTTGGAAGAGAGAAAACAAACAGAACTGTTTGTCATTAAACTTGTTCAAGAGAAAGCTTTCGCAGAAGAGATAAAGAGTCTAAAATCAAAGAAAACAGTTTCCAAGACCACAGATCATAAACTGTACAAACTAAGTCCGTTTCTGGACGAAAAGGGAATCCTCAGAGTTGGGGGACGTTTGAGTCAAGCTGTGCTTCACCCACATGTAAAACATCCTGCCATACTTCCCAAGGACAGTCACATTTCAACTTTGTTAATCAGACATTTTCACTCGAAGGTTCAACATCAAGGTCGTGGAATGACGATGAATGAGTTGCGTGCAAACGGTTGGTGGATTCTTGGGAGCAGCCGTGCAGTCTCATCATACATCTTCAAATGTGTTAAATGTCGCAAATACAGAAGGAAAACAGAGGATCAAAGTATGGGAGATTTGCCAGTAGACCGAACAGAGCCTAATCCGCCTTTCACCTATGTCGGAATGGATTGCTTTGGGCCAATATACATAAAGGATGGACGAAAGGAGCTCAAGAGATATGGGCTCGTACTAACCTGTTTATGTTCACGAGCCATACATATTGAAGTAGTAGACGACCTGAGTACAGACGCATTCCTAAATGCTCTGCGAGCATTTATTGCAATAAGAGGAAATGTACGTCAGCTGAGATGTGACAGAGGAACCAATTTCATTGGTGCCCAGAGAGAACTCGCAGATCTCATGAAAGAAATGAATCAGGAGAAAGTGAAGGCACTTGGATGTGAATTTCTCATGAATCCCCCTTCAGCAAGCCATATGGGTGGAATATGGGAAAGACAGATCAGGACCATCCGTAGTGTTCTTTCAGCCATCCTTGACCAATCAGCAAAGAGACTCGACAGTACATCCTTGAGAACCTTGTTGTACGAGGTCATGGCAATTGTCAACAGTAGGCCGCTTTCCGTCGAGCATTTAAGTGATCCAACAGGGCCTGAGCCATTAACGCCCAACCACATTCTCACTATGAAATCAACCATTGTTCAACCTCCTCCAGGAGAGTTTATGAAAGAAGATTTGTATCTTCAAAAAAGATGGAGAAGAGTGCAATATTTGGCCAATGAGTTTTGGATCCGTTGGAGGAAAGAATATTTGCTCAACTTGCAACCAAGACAGAAGTGGACTGCACACAGGAGGAATCTGAAGGTGAATGATGTAGTGCTTCTAGGAGAGGACATGGCACCACGTAATGAATGGAAGCTAGCCAAAGTCACTGATGTCTATCCAGGAACCGACAACAAAGTGAGAAAGGTTCGACTTTTGGTTAGTGAAAGGACATATGACAAACACAGTAAACTTGTGACTAAAACAGTCTCATTAGAACGACCTATTCATAAAGTTATTGTTTTGCTAGAAGCTGACTAAGGGCTTGTGTGTATTTTCATGTTCAGTTTGTCAGCCTGAATGTAATTCATAGGAATCCCACAGCAAGAGTTGTGAGATTGGTGGGAGTGTTACTGCTATATCTCGTTTCTTTTCATTTTCTGTGTATTTTCATTATTATTACCGTTGAGTGCCACCAGAGGGCGCTATAGTGTAAGTGAGCTTTGTAAGAAGAAGTAGAGGTTAGTTTCCGCCGAAGAAGCGATCTCTCGAGAGATCGAAAGATGCGTGACTGAAGCGTGGTCACAAAGCTAAGTCGTTAAGAGAGTTAAGAAACAATAAGAAGAAGACGACTGAAACTAATTCCTCTCTCGGTACTCAGCCAACGAGGTATTGTTTGTATGTTGTATTTGTCAGAATCGTTTTATGTGTTAAATGTCTTTCTTTTGAGCTAACTGTTTGTTTTGTGCCTTTAGTTTTCACGGTGTGTTTATGAGTCTGAACAAGCTGGATTCAATAAATTCATCAGTTGAGAAAGCCACTTGTGTCTGTTGGTACCTGGAGGAGTTACAAACATGATAATGACAAATTGACTCCTACAGTACTAAAACCACAGACCCAAAGACCACATTTTCAACAATTAACATTGCGTGCATTGTCTCACACAGACAAACTCTCAGTTCAACAAATTCCACAAACAAAAACACAAGTTTTTTCACCTACTGTGTGGCGGGACAGACCATTCATTTTAGTTTGTCGTTTTCAGGAGACAAGATTTCAATAACCTCACTGAGGCATTTTTTAACGAACTCTACTTCATTGTATGGCTTTTTAGCCCGTGCAATGTTCCAAGCCAGTTGAAACAATGAAAGTGTGACAGTCTCTGAGTGCCTACTTTTCTGCCTGACTTTTCAAAGTGTCCAAACTTGTGCTTGCGAAATTCAGTCCCTTTTGCAAAGTCCTCATCGATATTGGCATGAAGTGAGCTGAAGTGGTGCTGAACATTTGAAGCTTTTAAATGCGCTAATGACGTCCGACATATCAGGCAGAATGGCTTGCCATTGCGTTCAAAACAACTTTAACTCTGTTAAAAACGTCCTGTGTTCATCGTCATATATTCGTTTAGCTGTGCATTTTTCCCTTGCCATTTTGGCCGGGTTGACCACCCCTGGGTTAGCATCATGTCAGCTTTTAGGGACCTAATGGGCCTCCGTAGTCACAGTCGCCATTCATAAAAAGCCAGCAAAACCAATCGCTCTGTTTGTCCCTCCTCCTTTGCGGGATTTCACTTCACGCGCATGCGCATGTGTCAGAGGACACATACATGTGAGTCCACACTTAATACAAACATGCAGCATATACTCACCCAGACACACACTGCACTGTTGCAGCTATCAGTCACCCCTGTCATGGCAACAGCTTCCTGTTGAGATGTGGTGAGAAAGAAATGTGATGAATATTCGGACAAACTCGGCATAGACATTGTTCCACATAACAGTAAAGTAAAATGTTCAGTGTGACAATAGTAGTTTTACACTTATGTACAGTTGAATAAAGCTTCGGTAACTGAAGAATAAAGAAGTTATTTGCAACGGAGAAAAGATTACTATGATTTTGCATGAACGAAAGAAATTCCTAGGCAAGGTTCCAACAATATTTACCCGGGATGGATGCATGGATGCATATATAGCTATATTTACAACTAGATAGATAGACAGAAAGATCGGCTGGGGGGGGAGAGAGAGAGAGAGAGTGCGAGAGAGCGCGAGAGAGTGCGAGAGAGCGAGAGAGAGAGAGAGAGCGTGCGAGAGAGAGAGAGTGCGAGAGAGAGAGAGAGCGCGCGAGAGAGAGAGAGCGCGAGAGAGAGAGAGCGAGAGAGAGCGAGCGAGAGAGCGAGAGAGAGAGAGAGAGCGAGAGAGAGAGTGAGCGAGAGAGCGAGCGAGCGAGAGAGAGGGGTAAGGCTTAAAGGGCAGATAATTCTCAGGCAGCGTAATCGCCAATGCATTATGCATGCAACAAAACCAAAAGTTAATGAATAAAATACATGATGTCACTTGACTCCTGACACCTTAATATTCAGTAAATGCACTGACCAAGTAACTGTACATTATAGAACGCAATAATGGGAAACTGGGTATTTGCGGCTTGAACATTGTGAGTCGTTGTGGGAGTCTTCAACTTCTTTTTCCCGTCTGAGGGAGTCATGTATGCGTAGTATCACATTTTCAACGAGTTGATGACTCACGTGTCCATACCATATCGTATAAGCAGCAATGGAGAAAGGAGAGAGATTTGCGTTTTTAAGATAAAAATAAGTCACTATTTTCAATTTGTCAGCTGAAAATGACAGCACACTCTGTGCTGTCGACAGAGTGGTATTTAGCTTCAATAACGCTGTCAAAAAACATGAATCATTGCACTGTATGCGTTCAAGCTTAAAGAGAACATTTGAAAAGATTGTGTGACAACAGGGGGTCTCCAGATATATTCCTTATATTTTTAAACAATGTACATTCAAACTGAGTTTTGCGTGACAAATTTAATAAATACTGTATGTCTTTATGGACGGCTCGGTGGCCTCACAGTTAGGAAGGTGCCGATTTGATTCCACCTCCGACCCTCCCTGTGTGGAGTTTGCATGTTCTCCCCGTGCCTGCGTGGGTTTTCTGCGAGCACTCCGGTTTCCTCCCACATCCCAAAAACATGCTTGGTAGGCCAATTGCGCACTCCAAATTGCCCCTAAGTGCGAGTGCAAGTGCGGATGGTTGTTCGTCTCTGTGTGCCCTGCGATAGGCTGGCAACCGGTTCACGGTGTCCCCCGCCTACTGGCTGATGACTGCTGGGATAGGCTCCAGCACGCCCGCAACCCCCGTGGGGACAAGTGGTATAGAAAATGAATGGATGGATGTCTTTATTATATATTTTATTTAAAAATATGTATATATTATATATATATGTACATATATACGTTAAGTGAAGTCTTGAAAGGCTCTCAAGCCCATTCATGTTTAGTGAAATCTCAAAAAATAATAATAAAAGTAAGCAAGTCAAAACACTTGCCTTTATTTTTATTGTTTTTAATCTAATTAATGTCAACGTTAAAATATAAACTTCAAATTAAATGGCAAAACCAGGTTTCATTTTCATTTCAAGCAGAGTTGTCGCTATCTGCTGAACGTAACTATTATTTGCTTATTTTGTATTGTTTCATGTTTTGTGTTAAATGCTGCTTACTCTGTATCCATTGCAGCCTGGTCATCCTGGTCCCCGTCTCAAGGTTTCTCATTTTTCCGCAGTCAGGGTATTGTGAGTTTTCCTTGCCTTCTTGGGAGTTAAGGTTAGGGGAGGTTTGAATAATTGTCAATTTTGCACGTGAAGCCCTTTCAGACATACCGTATTGGCCCGAATATAAGACGACCCTGATTATAAGACAAACCCCTCTTTTTCAAGACTCAAGTTTGAAAAAAGATTTTTTGAACACTACATTTCATTTTTGTACAGAAAATAATTACAGTACATCTGAAACAAATGATTATAACAATATAATCGAGAGAAAAAGCATGTTATTTTTCCTCATTCAAATCATGCAAAAACTGTCTATCACATCTTAATATCTTAACATTTAAATATGTAAACTAAAGCGCAATCACATTTGTAAATGAATGGCTTCTAGTTTTTGAGACGTAAATAAACCAATCTACTGTGATAAAACAACAAAATTGTAATAACTGCATTAACCACCAAAGTGAAGTCTAACTGTAACTGTAGTCTTGAAACAAATCTGAATAAGGAAAAACATTGCAATAAAAGAATGCAAACTGCTACCGCTATTGTTGGGGAACCTGAGAACCGTATAGGGTGTTGGCTCGGATAGTTATGCTCTTTTCGCCCCCGGGTGTCGATCAGAACACAGGAGGGAAGACGTGATTCAGTTTTGATTGCTTTACTGAATTATTGACAAAAAAGTAACAGCCACTGCGGCTCATAGGGGCATAAAGGCAAACTGGCAAAAGGGTATAGGCACACGTTTGGTCGTAAGGATGTGAGAGCAGGTGTGTTCGCTTTAAAGATATCTGCCGTCATCTAGCGTTGTGAATGGGGTAATGTCTAGACCCTGAATGTAAGACGACCCCAACTTTTTCAGTCTTATTTCAATGCAAAAAACACCGTCTTATATTCGGGCCAATACAATAATTGTGATTGAGAGTTATATAAATTAATTTGACTTTACTTAACTATTAAAGAAACGCTACTTTTAAAATCAGGTAATCATTAATAAGGATATTTTGGATATGGAGGTATACGGCATGTTGGAGCACTGGTTACCACGTCCGCCTCACAGTCCAGAGGTTGTCGGTTCGATTGTGGCTCCGGCCTTCCTGTGTGGAGTTTGCATTATTTCCCCGTGCCTGCGCGGGTACTCCAGTTTCCTCCCACATTCCCAAGACATGCATGGTAGGCCAGACATCCAAAATTGTCTGTGGGTGTGAGTGTTTGATTACTTGTTCAAAATTAAAGATTTAAGAATTTTTATTCGCCATGTTTGAGCGTGCCAAACAAGGAATTCCGCTTCGGTACGTCACAACCTCTGTTCAACATTTAGGTGACTAACAACACTCAGGACGTGTGAAAAACGACAAATATTCTCAAACATACCGTGATCTTAAACTCCCAAGAGGGCAAGGAAAAACTTAAAACTCCAACTAGGGGAAATGAGAAACCTTGAGAAGAGACCACAGATGGGAGGATCCCTCTTCCAGGAAGACCAGGCTGCAATGGATGCAGAGTGGACACATAGTACAAATAATGTAGACAATTCAAAAAAGGAGTGGAGAGCAGGATGTTATTGCACAGCTCTTAAGAGTGGTGTGAGTTCATCAGAGCGACAGCCTGGGGGAAGAAGCTGTCTATGTGTCTGCTGGTTTTGGCATACAGAGCTCTATAACGCTGTCCGGAGGGGAGCAGTTCGAACAGATTGCAACCTGGCTGAGAAGGGTCTGTAGAGATGTTCCATGCACGATTCCTGGTCCTGGACAGGCACAAGTCTTGGATAGATGGGAGGTTGATTCCAATGATCTTTTCTGCAGTTCTGATTGTCCGTTGTAGTCTGTGCTTGTGTTGTTTGGAGGCCGATCCAAACCAGACAGTGATGGAGGTGCAGAGGACAGACTGGATGATGGCAGTGTAGAAGGTCTTCAGAAGCTCTCGCGGCAGGTTGAACTTCTTGAGCTGTCTCAGGAAGTACAGCCTCTGCTGGGCCTTCTTCCGGACAGAGTCTATGTGGCCGGTCCATTTCAGGTCCCGAGAGATTGTGGTTCCGAACTTGAAGGTTTCTGTGGAGAGAATAGTATTACTGCGGATAGTGAGGGGTAAAAGTGGTGAAGGGTCTCGCCTGAAATCCACTGTCATCTCCACGGTCTTGAGCGGGTTCAGCTCCAGATGGTTTTGGCTGCACCAGTGGACCAGCCGCTCCACCTCCTGTCTGTACGCAGTCTCATCACCGTCCTGGATCAGTCCGATGAGAGTGGTGTCGTCTGCATACTTCAGGAGCTTCACAGGAGTCACCTGAGGAGAAATCATTGGTGTAGAGAGAGAAGAGCAGTGGGGAGAGGACTCCAGTGTTGGTGGTCCGGGTGTCAGATGTGATGCCCCCCAGCCTCACACGCTGTCTCCTGTTGGTCAGGAAGCTGGTGATCCACTGACAAGTGAAGGCAGGCACCGCGAGCTGGATGAGCTTCTGTTGGAGGATGTCAGGAGCAATGGTGTTGAACGCCGAGCTGAAGTCCACAAACAGGATCCTGGCGTACGTTTCTGGGGTGTCCAGGTGGTGCAGGATGTAGTGCAGTCCCATTGCCCGGTTTGCTACTCCTTCGTCACTACTCAGGGAAAAAAATTCCAGCTTGAAGAATATGCGTAATACAACAACCAACGTGAACAATTTTAAGAAGGAAGTGAATTTGTTTTCCTCCTAATAGCATCCTGGTAGCTTGGAATAAACGGAAACCGGAAGCTTATAAGCCCCCAAATCTTTCCACTGGTGATACTAATGAGCTGCAGTGCAGTCTTGGCCCCTCCCTTCACTTTTTCCAATTTTTATCGGTACGTCTTTTTCTGTTTGCGTCCTTTTCTCTTGTGATTGTCCAATAATAGCACACATTATGCACACTCGGTCTTAATCAACACTATCTAATTAGCACCTCAAAGCCACCTGGGAAATTGCGAAAAAGCATGGCTGATATTTTTTCCCTCTCACACTGCTGACCTTGTATATCAATCTGAGTTGCATCCAAAACAGAAGTGTCTCAGTCTGACCGTGTAACACGGATAAAAGCAAATGAACATTTATGTTAGTACAGTTGATTTTTGTTGAGAAAATGCATCGTCATTTCACTCATCCTGTGTCTCAACATGATAATGACAGGAGTGTAAAACAAAAATTGGTTTTATACTTTTTGGGTGACTTTGAAAGTTAAGTTATCGTCACACACACATTCAAGGACAGCAGGGACGCACGGAGCCTTTGGCAAGGCATTCAGACCATCACGGACTACAAGCCCGCGCCGCAGAGCTGTGAAGGGGACGTCCGTCTGCTCAATGACCTTAACCGCTTCTTTGCTCGCTTCGACGCTCAGGACAGCACTTGCCCGCTGAAGGCCACTCCCCCTTCACACGAGCTGCCCCTGTGCCTTTCCGCCGACAGCGTGAAGAGGGCGCTTGCTGCTATCAACATCCGTAAGGCGGCGGGCCCTGACAACATCCCGGGTCGAGCGCTGAAAGACTGCGCTGGTGAGCTGACGGGTGTCTTCACGGACATCTTTAACACTTCCCTGTAGCAGACCATCGTCCCGTCGTGTTTCAAAGCTGCCACCATTGTACCTGTGCCGAAGAAACCTGCTCCGTCCTGCTTCAATGACTACCGCCCCGTGGCACTTATGCCCATCATCATGAAGTGCTCTGAGCGGCTTGTCATGGAGCACATCCAATCCGTTCTCCCCCCCACCATTGACCCCTTCCAGTTTGCGTACCGAGCCAAACGGTCCTCTGAGGATGCCATCTGCTCTGCCCTCCACTCGGCCCTCACCCACCTGGAGAGAAGGGACTCGTATGTGAGATTGCTGTTTGTGGACTTCAGTTCTGCCTTCAACACCATTGTGCCACAACGTCTCATCAGCAAACTTGACACGCTGGGCCTCAGTACCTACCTCTGTAACTGGCTACTGGACTTCCTCTGTCAGAGGACACAGGTGGTACGTGTTGGCGACAAAATCTCCGCCAGCATCACGCTGAGCACAGGGGGTCCCCAACGCTGCGTGCTCAGTCCGCTGCTCTTCACCCTCCTGACGCATGACTGCACTGCAACCTACAGCGACAACCGCATAGTGAAGTTTGCTGACAACATGACTCTGGTGGGTCTCATCACCAAGGGAGACGAGACTTCATACAGGCTGGAGGTTGACCTTCTGACCACGTGGTGCAGGGACAACAACCTCCTGCTGAACGTCAACAAGACCAAGGAGATTGTTGTTGACTTCCGGAAGGGTCACACCCAACACCTGCCGCTGACCATCGACGGTGCTATGGTGGAGAGAGTAAGCAGCGCCAGGTTTCTGGGGGTGCACATCAGTGAGGATCTCTCCTGGTCCACCTACACCGCATCACTGGCGAAGAAGGCCCAGCGCCGCCTGTACTTCCTGCGGAAACTCAGGCGAGCGAGCGCTCCTCCGGCCGTCATGACTACATTTTACCGCGGCACCATTGAGAGCGTCCTCTCCAGCTGTATTGCTGTTTGGGGTGGCAGCTGCACTGACTACAACTTGAAGGCCCTGCAGCGCATAGTGAACACGGCTGGTAAGATTATTGGTGCTTCACTCCCCTCCTTGAAAGACATTTACACCTCCCATCTTACCCGCAAGGCGACCACGATTGTGAGTGATGTGAGTCACCCCGCTCACTCTTTGTTTGATCTTCTGCCCTCTGGGAAGAGGTGCAGGAGCCTGCGCTCCCGCACCACCAGACTCACCAACTTTTCTGCGTAGCGTCCTGTACTTTGCGCTATGCTTACTGTCTGCTGTACTCACACTGGCTCAGTTTTGCTCCTCTTATTTATTGGGTTATTTGTTTATTATTTATTCATCACTCATATTATTTATTTATTATTTATTATTTATTGTTTGTGCCTTCTTGTTTTTATTTTGTGTCGTCTGCTTGTATGTCTATCGTGTACTATGTCTCGTCACCGTGGGATAGAGGAAACGGAATTTCGGTTTCTTTGTGTGTCTTGACATATGAAGGGATTGACAATAAAGCAGACTTTGACTTTGACTTTGATCTGGGTGTGGTGAAATTTGTCCTCTGCATTTAACCCATCCCCATGTGATTTTGTCCATCCCCTGGGGGAGTGGGGAGCAGTGGGGAGCAGTGAGCAGCAGCGGTGCCGCGCTCGGGAATCATTTGGTGATCTAACCCCCCAATTCCAACCCTTAATGCTGAGTGCCAAGCAGGGAGGCAATGGGTCCCATTTTTATAGTCTTTGGTATGACCCGGCCGGGGTTTGAACCCACAACCTTCCAGTCTCAGGGCGGACACTCTACCACTAGGCCACTGAGCTGAAAGCTTTTATTCATAACATCAATTAACAAGTTATGTTATCCTTTCTTGATTACATTGCAAAGGATAACAGCTTGTATGTTTTAGATTACGATTTTATTATGAGACCTTCGCATACTAGGTGTATTGGAGTAGCTGCTGTGTTCTTAGTTCCTTCGGTAAGAAACAACAGATAATATTTTCCTTCTCCATCATTAACTGTGTATGACTTCATTTAAACTGTGCGATCCCAGTTTAAATGGCAATAGCTGTACCAATCAGCAGCAAATTAAATGTGCAGCAGATGCTCAATGCTTTTAACAGCAAGCTATTTGGAATGTTTTTTGCGAATGGATTCATAAAATGTTTTCAAGCAACAGCTTTGTTTTCTTAGTTGCCATTTTGGATTATTTACTGTTGTAACAATGCACTTTCGTGGCTAAGGAATTGGAACACATTTGTAAAAAAAAAAAAGCATATGGATTCATGTTGAATGTAGTGTCATTCGAGGACGATCAGCATTTGGAGGGATTTTATAAGAAAATTAATTTGAAATTATTAATTACAAATATACTTTTCTTCACCTATGTATGCCATTGATATGCAGAGCAAATTTAATGTTCTCCCATTAGATAGCTGAAGGCCCTGCGTCTCCACCCGTTGTCATTCACATAACGGAGCGACTTGTGACTTTCTGCGAGTATTTCTAGTTTGTGTTCAATTTCAGACTCCATGCTGAGCATAGATTTATCAATAAATTAAGTCTGGATCGTCAGTATTTCAATATTCATTCTTTTTGTAATATTTTTATTTGGTGACGTGACGCAAGATTTTTCCTATGTAAAATAAGCCGCTAAGGTCAACAAAGCTCAGGAAACAACGATATAATCTAAAACAGAGAAGGATAATGGCAATTGTATTCCATAACGCATGATTCACAGAAGTCATGTAGCTCTTTATGCTCTTGTTGCTTTTCCCCTTCAATTCCTGACTTTCCATTACAAAATGTGCAAGCAGTCACCACTAGGGTCTTAATTGGGTTAGGTCTCCAAAGGCCCATGAAGGTTTGACGAATACAGTCCACGAGAGAAGGTGACCTACTTACTTGGGGGTGGGGGGAGGGGGGGTTAAAACTGCTTTATCCTAAGCAATTGCTCTTTTTCTTTATTTGCTCTTCTGTGTTTCAGGTTTCAGTCCATGTGACTCTTAAAGTATGATGACATTCTATTAAAATTTAGTTTTTGCTTGATTTTGTTTAGAGGAAAAAAAATAAAAAGGAAATGTTGAACATACATATACGTACATATACATATGTATGTATGTATGTACAAAAACAGACAATTTTGTTTCTGCTTGATTTTGTTAAGGGGAGAAAAATAAGGAAATGTTGAACATTTACATAGCAAGTTGCTTTGTTGTTTATCCATTCAATCTATACCAATTATAGAAACTGTAAATGTATAATAATGTATAATAAAAAACTGAGGGAAGTCTGTAATGTTACATTTCTGCTGAATCAAAGGAGGTTCAAATATTATATTTACCGTAATTTTCGGACTATAAGTCGCGTTTTTTTTTTCATAGTTTGGGTGGGGCGGCGACTTATACTCAGGAGCAACTTATATGTTTTTTTTTCAAAAATTTTCAAGAAAAAAACAAAAACAAAAAGTGAAACCGCGATAAACAAACCGCAATGTAGCAAGGGATTACTGTACCGTATTTTGCGCCCTATTAGGCGCACCGGGTTATAAGGCGCACCGTCAATGAACGACCCATTTTAAAACTTTGTCCATATATAAGAAGCACCGGACTATAAGGCGCATAAAATAGAAGCTTTACTGCAACAAACTGAGGTTGACTAGGGTTGCAGTATGCACCCACTAGCCAATAACCAACGAGCCCTCTGTAAACAATTCCGTTTCTCAAACGATCTCCTATAAAATGATTGGAACTGACTAAAGTTCGATCTAACGCATTGGTACTACTTACCTATGTTTCCCTTCCATATCGATCCGTAGATTTACTCGAAACCTTAACAGAGCAGCCTATTTTGACATGAAATAGCCTCGCGCGTATAGCAGCTATCGTTATAGCATTGGCCATCCGCAATTTCCTATGAGCCTCAGCTCGCAATCTCCCATGAGCCTCAGCAAAGTGTAAACAATCGCGTTTCTCAAACGATCTCCTATAAAATGATCGGAACTGACTAAAGTTCGATCTAACGCATTGGTACTACTTACCTATGTTTCCCTTCCATATCGATTCGTAGATTTACTCGAAACATGAACAGAGCAGCCTATTTTGACATGAAATAGCCTCGCGCGTATAGCAGCTATCGTTATAGCATTAGCCATCCGCAATTTCCTATGAGCCTCAGCTCGCAATCTCCCATGAGCCTCAGCAAAGTGTAAACAATCGCGTTTCTCAAACGATCTCCTATAAAATGATCAGAACTGACTAAAGTTCGATCTAACGCATTGGTACTACTTACCTATGTTTACTTTCCATATCGATCCGTTGATTTACTCGAAGCATTAACAGAGCAGCCTATTTTGACATGAAATAGCCTCGCGCGTATAGCGCTATCGTTATAGCATTAGCTATCCACAATTTCCTATGAGCCTCAGCTTGCAATCTCCCATGAGCGTCAGCAAAGTGTAAACAATGGCGTTTCTCAAACGATCTCCTATAAAATGATCAGAACTGACTAAAGTTCGATCTAACGCATTGGTACTACTTACCTATGTTTCCCTTCAATATTGATCCGTAGATTTACTCGAAACATTAACAGAGCAGCCTATTTTGACATGAAATAGCCTCGCGCGTATAGCAGCTATCGTTATAGCATTAGCCATCCGCAATTTCCCATGAGCCTCAGCTCGCAATCTCCCATGAGCCTCAACAAAGTGTAAACAATTGCGTTTCTCAAACGATCTCCTATAAAATGATCAGAACTGACTAAAGTTCGATCTAACGCATTGGTACTACTTAACTATGTTTCCCTTCCATATCGGTCCGTAGATTTACTCGAAACATTAACGGAGCAGCCTATTTTGAAATGAAATAGCCTCGCGGGTACAACAGCTATTCGGTGACGCCCCCTGACTACAGTTACCGTAATGTTGGGAAGCGATGCGACCTTGTAATTTACTCGCCGTACTAAAACGTATTAAAACATTTTGGCAGAGCACTGTGTACAACCAGTATGGATCAACAAATTCATCAATTGATCCATATATAAGGTGCACCGGACTATAAGGCGCACTGTCAACTTTTGATAAAAATTTAGGTTTTTAGGTGCGCCTTATAGGGCGGAAAATATGACAGCAGCGCGACGTCGCGTCAGCAGCAGCTCCGTCGAGTCAATCTTTGTCCTTTATGTAAACAACCGCCGCGCTGCTGACACGGCGTTGCGCTGCTGACGCGGCGTCGCGGTTGCGCGTCAGCAGCGCGGCGGTTGTTTACATAAAGGACAAAGATTGACTCGACGGAGCGCTCTTTCACTTCCGTGGATTGAAGTCGGGGGCCGGCGCTCGGCAGGGTGGCTGTTCAGGGACGGTGGATGGGCCTCGGACAATGCTTTTACGCACGCCCGCTCCTACTCTACCAAGCTGTCTTTCACCTCCGTGGATGGAAGTCGAGGGCCGGCGCTAAGCCGGGTGGCTGTCCGGGGACGGTGGATGGGGCTCGGTCATGGATTTTACGCACGCCCGGTCCTATTCTATGGAGCTCTCTTCCACTTCCGTGGCTGGAAGTCCAAGCCGCCACACGCCTGTAAGTTCGTTTTGTTAAATAAAGAGCCGTTTACCAAACCCACGTCTTTCCTTGAACTTTGTTAACGCTACAATATAGTTATATAGTAGATCTGTGGAATAACGAAGAGGCTGACGTCAGGGCGCACGCGCGGCGTTGTTGACAAAGGACGAGGAATTTGATCGATGGATTTAATGATTTAGAGTGCACAGATGGTTTGATAGCATTATTGCTTATATAATAGTTATTTGATATATAATTTATATATCGTTATATGGGCCTGTGGAATATTTTGAAGTGCAAGAGCCGTCAGCGGCGCGCACGCATTGTTGACAAAGGACGATTGATGGATTTAATGAATTGGAGTGACGCAGATGGTTTTATTAACGTGTTATTTATGTAATAGTTTTTTGAATAACTCTGAATTTTACGTCAGGGCCGTTCTCAGCTCTTAGTTTGTGTTTATGTCACGTTAGCATACCTATTGTTATGACTGTTCTTGGTGTTGGATTTTGTCGAATAAATTGCCCCCCAAAATGCGATTTATACTCCGGAGCGACTTATATATGTTTTTTTTCACTTTTTTGGGGCATTTTATGGCTGGTGCGACTTATACCCCGGTGCGACTTATAGTCCGAAAATTACGGTATATATTACCGTATTCTCCGCCCTATAAGGCGCACCTAAAAACCTAAATTTTTATCAAAAGTCAACAGTGCGCCTTATAGCCCGGTGCGCCTTATATATGGATCAAGTGATGAATTTGTTGATCCATACTGGTTGTACACAGTGCTCTGCCAAAATGTTTTAGTACGTTTTAGTACGACTAGTAAATTACAAGGTTGCATCGCTTCCCAGCATTACGGTAACTGTAGTCAGGGGGCGTCACCGAATAGCTGTTGTACCCGCGAGGCTATTTCATTTCAAAATAGGCTGCTCCGTTAATGTTTCGAGTAAATCTACGGATCGATATGGAAGGGAAACATAGGTAAGTAGTACCAATGCGTTAGATCGAACTTTAATCAGTTCTGATCATTTTATAGGAGATCGTTTGAGAGACGCGATTGTTTACACTTTGCTGAGGCTCATGGGAGATTGCGAGCTGAGGGTCATGTTTTTTTGCGGATGGCTAATGCTATAACGATAGCTGCTATACGCGCGAGGCTATTTCATGTAAAAATAGGCTGCTCTGTTAATGTTTCGAGTAAATCTACGGATCGATATGGAAGGGAAACATAGGTAAGTAGTACCAATGCGTTAGATCGAACTGTAGTCAGTTCTGATCATTTTATAGGAGCTCGTTTGAGAGACGCGATTGTTTACACTTTGCTGACGCTCATGGGAGATTGCGAGCTGAGGCTCATAGGAAATTGCGGATGGCTAATCCTATAACGATAGCTGCTATACGCGCGAGGCTATTTCATGTCAAAATAGGCCGCTCTGTTCATGTTTCGAGTAAATCTACGGATCGATATGGAAGGGAAACATAGGTAAGTTGTACCAATGCGTTAGATCGAACTTTAGTCAGTTCTGATCATTTTATAGGAGCTCGTTTGAGAGACGCGATTGTTTGTTTACACTTTGCTGAGGCTCATGGGAGATTGCCAGCTGAGGGTCATTGGTTTTTGCGGATGGCTAATGCTATAACGATAGCTGCTATACGCGCGAGGCTATTTCATGTCAAAATAGGCTGCTCTGTTCATGTTTCGAGTAATTCTACGGATTGATATGGAAGGGAATCGTAGGTAAGTAGTACCAATGCGTTAGATCGAACTTTGGTCAGTTCTGATCATTTTATAGGAGCTCGTTTGAGAGACGCGATTGTTTGTTTACACTTTGCTGAGGCTCATGGGAGATTGCAAGCTGAGGGTCATTGGTTTTTGCGGATGGCTAATGCTATAAAGATAGCTGCTATACGCGCGAGGCTATTTCATGTCAAAATAGGCTGCTCTGTTCATGTTTCGAGTAATTCTACGGATTGATATGGAAGGGAATCATAGGTAAGTAGTACCAATGCGTTAGATCGAACTTTGGTCAGTTCTGATCATTTTATAGGCACTCGTTTGAGAGACGCGATTGTTTACACTCTGCTGAGGCTCATGGGAGATTGCGAGCTGAGGCTCTTAGGAAATTGCGGATGGCTAATGCTATAACGATAGCTGCTATACGCGCGAGGCTATTTCATGTCAAAATAGGCTGCTCTGTTAATGTTTCGAGTAATTCTACGGATCGATATGGAAGGGAAACATAGGTAAGTAGTACCAATGCGTTAGATCTAACTTTAGTCAGTTCTGATCATTTTATAGGAGCTCGTTTGAGAGACGCGATTGTTTACACTTTGCTGAGGCTCATGGGAGATTGCGAGCTGAGGCTCATAGGAAATCGCGGATGGCTAATGCTATAACGATAGCTGCTATACGCGCGAGGCTATTTCACGTCAAAATAGGCCGCGCTGTTTATGTTTCGAGTAAATCTACGGATCGATATGGAAGGGAAACATAGGTAAGTAGTACCAATGCGTTAGATTGAACTTTAGTCAGTTCCAATCATTTTATAGGAGATTGTTTGAGAAACGCGATTGTTTACAGAGGGCTCGTTGGTTATTGGCTAGTGGGTGCAGACCGCAACCCTAGTCAACCTCAGTTTGTTGCAGTAAAGCTTTTATTTTATGCGCCTTATAGGCCGGTGCGCCTTATATATGGACAAAGTTTTAAAATGGGCCGTTCATTGAAGGTGCGCCTTATACCCCGGTGCGCCTTATAGGGCGGAAAATACGGTAACTATGTTATTTTTTGTTTATGTTTATATAATTTATTCCTACATATTCATTATATTATATATTATACAACTATAATATAGATATTACAGTAATCCCTCGTTTTTCGCTGGTAGATGAAATCCGTGAAGTAGAAACCTTTATTTTTTTACCATTATTATACAGGTATAGCATCAAAACCAAAGGACAAAACTTGTTTTCAGTCCCAAGCATTTGTTTAACAAATAGAAGTAAACACTTTCTTCCAGATAACTACAGTAAAATAATAATTTTAATCATCAGCACATAGAGCGCCTCTGCGGGCGAACTCTGCTCTGTAGTGTCTTTTTCACCAAGCCATAACACAATGCACTGTGAGAAAAAAATCCGTGAACCAGTGAGGTTGAGAAAAGTGAACCGTGATATAGGGAGGGATATACATTTTATATAAATATAATGATTACCTAATTTATTTATCAATTATATGGGTATATCTACGTTATTTTTATATCTGTCTTGTCACATATTGTTTTATATATTGCGTATTAAAATATATTCAGGACTTAAGAGCAATTGTTATTATATATTTTTTAGGACTCGAATGCAATACAGCAGGGATGGCCAACCCGCGGCTTGCGAGCCGCATGCGGCTCTTTGGCTGGTTTCATGCGGCTCTTTTATGTTCATATCAACATTTGTGTTTATTTTTCGTGCAAATTTGCTTCGCTTGAGTTCAATATTGTATTTTGGTTAAACGCGCATGAGGTGAAATCCCGCAAAGGAGGAGGGACAAACCCATTTGAGGAGTGTCAATTTCGCTCTCAAAATGGCAAGGAAAAAATGCACAGCTTAACGAATATATGACGATGAACACAGGGCAGAGCGATTGGTTTTGCTGGCTTTTTAATGAATGGCGACTGTGACTACGGGGGCCCATTAGGTCCAGAAAAGCTGACAAGATGCTAAACCAGGGGTGGCCAACCCGGCCAAAATGGCAAGGAAAAAATGCACAGCTAAACCAATATATGACGATGACCACAGGGCGTTTTTAACAGAGTTAAAGTTGTTTTTTGTTGAACGTAATGGCAAGCCATTCTGCCTGATATGTCGGACCTCATTAACGCATTTAAAAGCTTCAAATTTTCAGCGCCACTTCAGCTCACCATGCCAATATCGATAAGGACTTTGCAAACTGAATTTCGCAAGCACAAGTTTGGACACTTTGAAAAGTCAGGCAGAAAAATAGGTACAGTTTTTCAAAAAAAATACAAAGCACTCCGAGACTGTCACACTTGCATTGTTTCAACTGGCTTGGAACATTGCACGTGCTAAAAAGCCATATAATGAAGTGGAGTTCGTTAAAAAATGCCTCAGTGACGTTCTTGAAATCTTGTCTCCTGAAAACGACAAACTAAAACGAATGGTCTGTCCCGCCACACATAGAAAGTGAAAAAACTTATGTTTTTGTTTGTGGAATTTGTTGAACTGAGAATTTGTCTGTGTGAGACAATGCACGCAATGTTAATTGTTGAAAATGTGGTCTTTGGGTCTGTGGTTTTAGTACTGTAGGAGTCAATTTGTCATTATCATGTTGGTGCATGACATAATAATGTCACACAATAAATTTGGCTGAGCAGAGGTGTGTGTGTGTGTTTGTGTGTGTGTGTGTGTGTGGGGGGGGTGTTCATGTGTGCTCATGTGTATGATGTGGCTCTTTGCGACGACACAGTAAAAAATGTGGCTCTTAGTCTCTGACTGGTCGGCCACCCCTGCAATACAGTATTATTTCTAATGGCATCGGTTGTGGAAGTATGAAGATTGACCACTAAGTGGCGCTACAATCACTTGTATTCCACCAGCGAGCATTCGTTGAGCCCTTTGAGACATTTTGTTATTAAGGGCTATATATGTAAATAAACTTGACTTGATTTGACATGCTAATGATCTTAGTTGTTATTTTATCTGGGCTCTAGGGATTTAACAAAGGAACACTAATGATAGTTCTTCTTTTTCCAATATACAAATTGATATATAAAAAGTGAAGTTAAAGGTTTTTACCAGCTACAGCAGTAGCAGCAACAGCAAAGTAACCAAGTAGTTAGCATGTCTGCCTCACAATTAGGCTCAGGTTTGAATCCCTGCTCCAGTCTGTCTGTTTGGCGTTTGCCTATTATCCACGTTATCTTTTATTTTGGTGGGGTTAGTGCTGGTGGTGGTGGTGGTGGTGGGGTCCCTCTGGCTTCCTCATAGATGCCAAAAGCATTACTGATGGCTCTAAATTGTCCATACTGTAGATAAATGGTTGTTTCTATGTGCGGCCTGCAATTAGCTGGCAACAACTCAGTCCCTTGCTGACTCACCCAAAGTCATCTAGGATAGGTTCAAGTTAACCCTTTCCCCAAGTGCTATTAAGGAAATGTGGACGGCTGGATGTTCTCAGTATGGTTTTATGATAAAACTTTTATCTTCTCTTATTCTTTTTGTTAATTGCGTGATTCGTGTATAGCCTACTGTACATATCATAAAGGACAACAATGGAAGATTGGTTAACACTTCTGACAAGGTGAATTGCCTGGAGCGTTTTTATGTGGAGTTTGCATGTTCAACATGTATATGTAAGTGGCCCACGGTTGCTCATCATTACCTTTGGAACTGAAGCATCACATTCAAGTCCCACTGTGGACAAAAAATAAAATAGCATGTTGTTGGAAAGAGTCAAGCTTGCTTCCAGTTTACTTTTGAGGTCAAGCACTTTTTATACACCCCTATCACTTTGATGTCTCTCTTGCGTGTATGATCTGGTTTTCTCCTTTTCTTTTTTCTTTCTTAGTGTGCAACACAAACATGCAGCAGAGTGTGTGTTGTAATTCCCCATTGGGGATTTCAATGAGCATAGTAAATGAATAAGATTAAATCAAATTGTGCAGGTTAGTATGATCATGTGGGTCTTAACAAATGTGGTCACACTGTTATCAAGTGACTGTATTTGAATCTTTAGCTCCAGTAATGCGGTTTCCGCTTATGTCAGTCCCAGCAGTCATGGAGAAGCCCAAGGCACGAGGAGGAAGCTGTACAGTGCGGTACCGGGGAGACACTTTGTGGTGGTTCGTGCTTACACTGCGCAGGCCGAAGGAGAGATCTACCTCTATAAGAATGATAGAGTCAAAGGTAAGATTGTAAATTACCCTTTCAATAGAAAAGAAAAAGTCTTGCAAAACTTTCACAATTCCCTACTGTGATACAGTAGACCTAGCTTAACCTAAATCTCGTCAAATTTCAATATATATATATCTTTGTTTTTTATGTGAGAGTTGTGTTCTACCTGATACATCATATACATACATACAGTGCCTTGCGAAGTATTCGGCCCCCTTGAACCTTTCAACATTTTGCCACATTTCAGGCTTCAAACATAAAGATATAAAATTGTAATTTTTCGTCAAGAATCAACAACAAGTGGGACACAATCGTGAAGTGGAACGAAATTTATTGGATAATTTAAACTGTTTTAACAAATAAAAAAACTGAAAAGTGGGGCGTGCAATATTATTCGGCCCCTTTACTTTCAGTGCAGCAAACTCACTCCAGAAGTTCAGTGAGGATCTTTGAATGATCCAATGTTGTACTAAATGACTGATGATGATAAATAGAATGCAACTGTACCTGCACGGAGAATCAAGTCTCCGTATAAATGCACCTGCTCTTTGATAGTCTCAGGGTTCTGTTTAAAGCGCAGAGAGAACCATGAAGACAAAGGAACACACCAGGCAGGTCCGAGATACTGTTGTGGAGAAGTGGAAAGCAGGATTTGGATACAAAAAGAATTCCCAAGCTTTAAACATCTCAAGGAGCACTGTGCAAGTAATTATATTGAAATGGAAGGAGTATCAGACCACTGCAAATCTACCAAGACCCGGCCGTCCCTCCAAACTTTCATCTCAAACAAAGAGAAGACTGATCAGAGATGCAGCCAAGAGGCCCATGATCACTCTGGATGAACTGCAGATAACTACAGCTGAGGTGGGAGAGTCTGTCCATTGGACAACATCAGTCGTGCACTGCACAAATCTGGCCTTTATGGAAGAGTGGCAAGAAGAAAGCCATTTCTCAAAGATATCTATAAAAAGTCTCGTTTAAAGTTTGCCACAAGCCACCTGGGAGACACAAAACATGTGGAAGAAGGTGCTCTGGTCAGATGAAACCAAAATCGAACTTTTTGGCCACAATGCAAAACGATATGTTTGGCGTAAAAGCAATACAGCTCATCACCCTGAACACACCATCCCCACTGTCAAACATGGTGGTGGCAGCATCATGGTTTGGGCCTGCTTTTCTTCAGCAGGGACAGGGAACATGGCTAAAATTGATGGAAAGATGGATGGAGCCAAATACAGGACCATTCTGGAAGAAAACCTGTTGGAGTCTGCAAAAGACCTCAGACTGGGACCGAGATTTATCTTCCAACAGGACAATGATCCAAAACATAAAACCAAATCTACAATGGAATGGTTCACAAATAGACGTATCCAGGTGTTAGAATGGCCAAGTCAAAGTCCAGACCTGAATACAATCGAGAATCTGTGGAAAGAGCTGAAGACTGCTGTTCACAAACGCTCTCCATCCAACCTCACTGAGCTCGAGCTGTTTTGCAAGGAAGAATGGGCAAGAATTCCAGTCTCTCGATGTGCAAAACTGATAGACATACCCCAAGCGACTTGCAGCTGTAATTGCAGCAAAAGGTGGCGCTACAAAGCATTAGCGCAAGGGGGCCAAATAATATTGCACGCCCCACTTTTCAGTTTTTTATTTGTTAAAAAGGTTTAAATTATCCAATCAGTTTCGTTCCACTTCACGATTGTGTCCCACTTGTTGATTCTTGACAAAAAATTACAATTTTATATCTTTATGTTTGAAGCCTGAAATGTCGCAAAATGTTGAAAGGTTCAAGGGGGCCGAATACTTTCGCAAGGCACTGTATATATAGTACATCACATACCATTTTTGGTGTGGAAAAAAATGGTCAAAATAAGGTCTTGTGTAGCAGAACTTATTGAATTATTGAACGATTCAAGCACAAAAGTAAACATAAACGTTAGAGAAAATGAGCTGAATTGGAATACTGTATTATTTTTGTTTTTATGTGAATTGATAATTGACTGAGACTGATCCCCTTTTTCACCCTCCCCACCTTTCCCCTTAACCCAGTTCTCAGCATCGGAGAAGGTGGCTACTGGGAAGGCAGCGCCCGTGGCCAGGTGGGCTGGTTCCCAGCCGATTGTGTAGAGGAGATCCTGGCCAAGGCTACTGAGGAGAGGAGCTGTAAGTTGCATCAACACTTTTGTTATGGGGATGGATTTTTTTCATAGTATAGGGCAGGGGTGGCCAACCCCGCGGCTCGCGAGCCGCATGCGGCTCCTTGCCGGGTTTCATGCGGCTCCTTTACGTTCATATCAACATTTGTGGGTTTATTTGTTTGTTTGTTTTTGTGCGTGTTCGCTTCGCTTGAGTTCAATATGGTATTTTCGTCAAACGCTGCGTGTTCGCTTCGCTTGAGTTCAATATGGTATTTTCGTCAAATGCTAATGCGCATGAAGTGAAATCCCGCAAAGGAGGAGGGGCAAACCCATTCGAGGAAACAATTAGTGTCAATTTCGTTCTCAAAATGGCAGGGAAAAAATGCACACCTAAATGTGGTCCATTTAAAACCGAGCAGCTGGGGGTGGGGGGTGGGGTGGGGGTTCTAGTTCATCTATCTACATGTGTATGATCTGGCTCTTTGCGGTACACAGTAAAAAATGTGGCTCTTAGTCTCTGACTGGTTGGCCACCCCTGGTATAGGGCATAGCTGCAGCAGTAGGATAGCAAGATCAATGCAGGATGCTAAAGTTCCCAAGGGCATGCAAGTGGGGTTTTTTTCTCCAATACATGAGTGTTGTGTGTTGCAGCCTTTGTGTTTTCTGAAGCTGTGGTGCACAAAGCTAAGTGCTGCATCGCCCTGCTAACGCAACTGTGGTTACTTTGATTTCCCCTTGGGGCAAGCCAATGAATACATCACACCACGTTACGCTCCCAGCATCACAAGTTATCCTCGTTCATGCACACTGAAATGTTGTCTTGTACACTGCAACTCTGAGTGATTCATTTTTTCCCACCTCTTTGTATTGGCATTTCTGACTGTTTTATTACTGACATTATCGTAAAGCACAGTGTTGCTTGGGCCAAGTCCGGTCTTATTTTAATTTGCTCTATTTCCTAAGCTAGTGTGTCACCAATGATCAAGGCAGATGGGAAGCAAATTGCTCTGCTATCTCTGGTTCTTTGCCTTCCTCTGGGTGGCCTATTTTACAGTTTGACTCAAGGCCTTTGGCACAGGGACCTCCTCTAATGTGTTCTGCTCAAAGTGCCCCAAGCTCAGCTTGCAAACACAACCCCTCCAAGGATAGTGTTATAGCATAGTGATTCGCAGTCTTATAGCCTCATTTAAGACATGCTTGCATGCATGCGGGTGTGCTGTTTATTAGGAGGGGACGAAGAAAAGTAGAAGTGTCAAGTTATTAAACTGGTCCCATTGATTCTCCCCGTGCCTGTGTGGATTTTCTCCAGGCACTCCGGGTCCTCCTACATCCCAACAACACGCATGGTTGGCCGATTGAGCATTTCAAATTGCCCCTAGGTCTGAGTGTAGATGTCTCTGTGTTCCCTGCGATTGACTGGCAACCGGTTCAGGGTGTCCCCCGCCTACTGCCCGATGACTACTGGGATAGGCTCCAACACGCCCGCGATCCCTGTGGGGACAAAGCGGTACAGAAAATGGATGGATGGATGATTTTTATGTGTCCCTGTATTGAACCTGGATGTTGTGCTCGTAAGTTAAATGGACATGAATAGTAAATTAGCCAGCTAATGAGGTTTAAATCTCAGTTAATGTGAATTATGAAGCCTCAGAATTGGTGTCTCATCTGTTGGATTACATTGACTTTTTCTCGGACTGACGATGGACGGACCCCTTTTCAAGATCAATGACATACGAGGATGGGGGACAACTATAATATCAATAAAGAAGACGGAAAGGGGGCCCAGGTCGAGGCCAAAGGACGGACTGCCATAATTTGGTAAAGTGTCCAAATCACAGAAAAGGGGTCCCAAAAAAAGGGCTGGGCACAAAAGCAAAGACACAAAAGAAAAGGCATTATTTGGTAAATTCAGCTCAACAAAACATTGCTTTGATTTGTTCCTTCTTGCATTTTATCTCATAACACCCTAATTGTGCACACGTACGTGCACACAGTGGCAAAGTTAGAACTCAGCCTTCGTTGCCCACATTGTGTTGTTTGCTCAGTTAAGATAGTCTGTTGCATTATATGCAAACTCAGTAAATGTGCTAATACGGTGATGGACAATAGGCTTTGCATACTGTTGGGATCATTCCACCGTTTCTTAGGTAAGCGTAGTCTCCCATTACAGTCTTTGATGATGTGCACATTTCCTCATGAATAATGAGAAAACTGATTACGTTTACAGGAAGTCAAAATTTGGATGAAGGCCAAAATTATGATTTCTGAAACATTTGGAATAATGTATTTACATGCATGAGTGGACAGCGTTACTCCCCCATTTAGGCTTTTAGGTATTTGGAGTCAGACAGCGACGCTTGGATGACGTCGTGACGCAAACAGTAGATGTCAATTCCGTTTGTTACGTTCTGCCATCAATAAAACACATTATAGTCATGTCTAGAGCTGTCACAAATGAATCTTTTTGGAATTGATTAAATCTTCTATCAATTGTGCCATCAATTCTGGGAATCCAATACATATTATTTACATAATATACAGACATATAAGTGTGTCTATATTCAAACTGTCATTTATATTGTAGAGACAGAAAATAAAGTGAAAATGCAGCAGAAAAATCACTGTATACAATTTAAGCTCACTATTGCAATACAAGGACTTAGTGGACTAAAAAAAACAAAAACAACAAGGTTCCTTGCGGTTGAGCATGCGGAGAACACAAACCACTGTGTCACTCAACGGAGAAAACTCTATCGCGTTTAAATGACAATATTTGAGTTAGAAAAGAAGTACCGTTTTTTTCCATGTGTAATGCGCAAAATTTAACTAATTTATTGTCCTAAAATCTGGGGTGCGCATTATCCAGGGGTACACAAAAAAAAAAAATAATCTTTTATTTAATTTTTTTATTTTTTTAAAACCGGATATGATACGGAGGCCGGCATTACAGATGCGCTTTCTTCTCTGCTGTTCACTTCAAACACGCTCCATACTCGTATCAGACGCTTGCTCGATCACCTGCTCGTTTGCTGTCACAATGTACCCTACACAAATCCGAAACATTTCTTCGCTATCGAGTTGGCTAGCGCATGGGCAGTGATACTCACCGGCATAATAACATCCGGTTGTTCCCAAAGATGATATTTTTTTCTGAAATAATTTTACTTTTACGGACTTAAGTAGGAGTCATAATTTGGGTGCATATTATACATGGGTGCAGGTTTTTTTCCAGCATCAACATGCTATTTTTAGGGTGCGTATTATACATGGGGGCGCATTATACATGGAAAAAAACGGTAACCCAGGCCTATTATTTTCTGTTTTTAAAAACCCAAATATCTTCTCATTTGGGTTCTTATTTTTGTGCACGTTTTTGTATTTTCCTTTAAAAACCTGAATACTTCCAATATTCTGGTTTCAAAGGACTTATTGACTATTGACTGCATGTAACATAGTCAGTTCTTCTACCTCTCTCACTTTCTCTTTATCTTTCTCACTCTTGCACTCTCGCTCTCTCACAATTTGTCTCTGTCTCTCTCTCACACACACACACACACACACACGCACACACACACACACACACACACACACACACACACACACAAACACACACACACACACACACACACACACACAGACACAGACACAGACACACACTCACACACTTCTGCTAATCCTTCTCATTGAATAGCTATGATGCAGCAGGATTAGGCCCTGTTTAGACATGCTTTGTGAAAATTCAGGTTAGCATCCTTCTATCCTTGTAAAGCCTCATAGCAGCGTAACCTAAAGTAAACTAATGCATGTTTATGCACCAGACCATCTGTTGTACCTTGTAGTATATTAGAAGGTAATGATACTGGTTTATTAGTAGTAAATTTGACCAACACCTGCAATTAAAACAAATGACTACAAATAAGACTAATCAAGATGGGTAGGGCAAAAGTCTGGTAGTGGGTGAGTTATTCTTTAACCTCAGTTAATTACCATAATTTTATAACACCAATAAAACAGACCCCGACAAAGAGGTGATCAAAATTTAGCGAGAGATTAGGAGGTGAGTCTCTTTACATAAGGCAATATTCTTCCGGTCAAGTTGTTTGTTTGTGTTTTAACACTGCTGGCTTGCACACTTTTCATCATCCATCCATCCATCCATTTTCTGAACCGCTTAGTCCCCACGGGGGTCGCGGGTGTGCTGGAGCCTATCTCAGCTGTCATCGGGCAGTAGGCGGGGGACACCCTGAACCGGTTGCCAGCCAATCGCAGGGCACACAGAGACAAACAACCATTTGCAATGGCACTCACACCAAGGGACAATTTGGAGTCTTCAATCAACCTATCAAGCATGTTTTTGGGAGGAAACCGGAGTGCCCGGAGAAAACCCACGCGGGCCCGGGGAGAACATGCAAACTCCACACAGGGAGGGCCGGAGGTGGAATCGAACCCACACCCTCCTAACTGTGAGGCGGACGTTCTACCCAGCGCGCTACACAGCCCACTTTTCATCAAGTTTACAAATTTTCTGACAGACCTAACTTTGCAAATCTCCAGGATTTAATTCAATACCTAGCACGTAACACCAGCGGGGTGGGAGCAATTATGCTACAGTTGTTCCTTAGCATCGCTTTTTCTTTTTCATGCATATGTAAACTTTGGACAACTCCTCACCTTTTTATTTTTTTAAATTGCTCTTATGCTGTTGCTGGACCATCTTCTTGCAGTTGCTTCTTCCTTCCTCCAATCTAACACTGGGGGCAGAGTGTTTGGGGGAGAAAAAAATGCTCCTGTAAAGATGACAAGATGTAAGCCGGATCAGTGGGTTAGCATTTCTGTGAAAGTGTGACAGCTGGTCTGGGAGTCTATGGTGAAGTGAAAGACGAAGCATTAAAGGAAGTGAATAAGACAAACACGAAGACAAGACGCTGGAATGAAAAGGCCTCATTTTTGTTGAATGTCTTGTAATTTGAAGGTGCTGTTGCCTGGAGTTAATGTTTTTACACAGTTTTTTATTTTCTGCATCAACATCAAGGGCAAAGTCATAAAAGGGTTGTTGAGATATTGTTCATATAAATGATGTAAACGTTTAAAGCTTTGAATAGGGAGTGCTTTTCAGATTTATAATGGCAACACTAGGATTTTGATTAGTTGAACAATTGTATTTTATTTTCAATTTAGCCCACATTGATACCTTCTCACTCTCCACTTCTTAATTTTTTAAAAAAGTTATTTGACTGATGTGTATTATTTCATCACATTAAATGTTAATTTGACTCTTGGGAAGTCACAAGAAATGATCATCACTGGCTGAAAGTTCTTTCAGTCAGTAAATAGTTTTAGCATCTCCAGGCTCATTCCTTCAGGCTCACACTCAGGAGATAACAAAACCAACACCATGTGGCCACTTGCCAAGCAGCAAAGACACAAAGAGTTTACCAAAGTTTGAAAGACAAATGGACAGGTTTTAATCTCAGGAAGCAAACGACCTTTAGCTTTGAAAAATTTATCCTACTCCTACAGCACTTTGTATGAATTAAACAGCACAACTAAACACCAAAATATCAGTGTTTTAAGATTCTTTGTTGATTTATGGAAAACTGATGAAGACTGTAGATGTGATGTGTTTTCATTCATTACTGAGACATTGTGTGTGTGTGTGCGTGTGTGTGCGTGTGTGCGCGTGCGTGCATGCGTGTGAGCGTGCGTGCGAGCAAACGAGCGTGCAAGCGTGCGTGCGCGTTTAAAAGTAATGTTTCGATGGCTTAAGTACGTACTTCATCTTGACGTAACGCCAATGATGTAATATTAACATTGATGTTATTGTTCTGATGTATCAGATTCCCGAGTGGACCGTGCTGACAGACGGAAATTGTTTAGACACTACACTGTGGGATCTTACGACAGCTTTGATGCCTCCAGGTAAACCCATACTCTGTCCTCATCTAGTGAAATTACCTTTATTTCATTATAACAGTGGGACAATCTTCAACCGTTCCATGTTTCTAAATGTCATAAAAATTGTAAAGGCTGTTACAGACGTCAAATTTATTTTAAATTTGATTGATTGAGCTTGCAGTCATCAGGCTAGTGCATGCGCAATACAGAATACAAGTTTCTCCTTTTTAGTTCAGTAAATAATTTAATGAAATGTGACATTCAATCGCAAGCATTTCAAGATGGTGTGTGCCTTCCTTTGCTTTGCTGTCTTGTTTGCTGCTATTGGATTTACTCGAATGTGTGTGAGCATATGCATTTGCATGTGAACAATTACGCTCAAGATTATTCAACCACTACTATAAATGACATTGATTTGCAAACTTTGAAGAGATGGCCATGTTTGAATCAGTTCTACTAAGCTATTCAATTAGTTTATACTAATCATCAGCAAATATAAGGTTGTGTTAGATCACAGTGGTCATTTGTCCAGCATCATCAAACATCATCATCAAGTGTCTTTTTTTTTTCACGTTGTGGTTGTATCCCGCACTTGGAAATAGGCAAGGCTAGAGTTTTAGTGTTCTCCTGGTTGTCTGTTCTCCAGGTGGAGAGATGCATGTGAACTCAGGAGGGAATAATTACATGACCAATTATTTTGAATTTTATCCGTACATCATCATCATCATCGGCATCACAGTCTCGAAAGACCATAGATTTCTTGTGTCTGGAGGTTAGGTGTTCTTTGCACAGCGTCTGCTGTGGCTGGTGAGCCTCTCCACTGCGCAAGAAGCCTGGGCAAGTTCTATGGAAGCCTTGAGTTTCCCAGGGATCAGGGCTTCCCTCTCGGCCTTCCTGTTGTCATCCAAAGGAACGGTGAACCGATACATTTGGCATCAGGTTGGCTGCAGGAGTTGCCAGAACAATGCTTTTTTTTAAAGCATGAGTCTGCCTAACAGAGTCCGAGCCGGGTTTCCTGTCGGGGTTTGCTCTCTTAGCCTTTTCATTCCAGACGATACCCACAAGGCAGCGGGGGTGCTATTTCCCCCATAGCTGGGACAGTGGTTAGCGGGCACCAGGACATCCACACGCCGGTGGGCCTGTACATCACGCCTAGGGGCCCACTGTTGCTCCCCCGATCGATCCCCTGCAATTTGGCCTGGAGCCGTGAGGCACCCAGTTACCATGTGTGGCCACAAGGAGGCATACAGAGGTCTTGACGGTGGAGAGGCTATGTACCGGCTGAGGAGACTTACGCACTCGGCTCCTCTTTTCGCCCCCGGAAACGGGGCTAGCCGGCGGCAGTAGCTGAAAGCAGAAGTTAGCAAGCAGGAAGAAGCATGCAACATGCACTAACTACAAGCACTACTACTCCAACACCACTGCACTTCGCATCACAACGCCCTGTGGGCAAGCACACACACACACACACTCTCCGTACATTGCGAAATAGACAAAGAACACCCCCAAAAACATTGGGGGGAAAAATTGTACACAGCTTGTCACTCTTAGGTTAGCGTGGAAAAAAAGGAAATGTGCTCTTTTTTTTTCACTTTTTTTCACACAAATGGGTGCCATCAAGTCGGGTTTGACAAAAAAATATACTATACCAAATATCAATACTTGTTTGCGTGACATGTGCATCGCAAGCGTTAGTAAACAACCACAAAATATACTTCTATTGCCTTTTATGGGCACATCACCCCTGCCAACATGGCCACCCTTTATGTCTGTTCATTGGTTTCATGTCGCCAATGCCAACATGGCCGTCACATAGGCATGCCTATTAGCTATTAGTAGGACTGGACGATTAATTGAAAATGTAATCATGATTTTAAGTTTGGCTTCCCTCATTAACACCATGACTACAGAACGGCGCGGTATGCTTACAAGTTCCCAATGTTGAGAAAGAACCCTGAATATGCCATATTGCTTGCGTAGCAAGCGTATAGTAGTTTACACTCATGACAGCTTAGTTGGAGTTTATTGTAGAACAAATCACATAACAAAACAATTTACACGCATTGTGTATTTATATAAAACACAAGCTTCATTTTTAAACTGCTAATGTTAATGTCAACGAAGGATCGCATTCAAATCTCATGTGTATTTTTTTCACCATAGTGTATTTGGAGAGTTAAAATGTAACCACAAGGCTGATGACCGGTTCAGATTGTACCCCTCATTCTACCCAAAAGACTGCTGGGACACGCTCCAGCACACCAGCGTAAGATAAGGTTAAAAATAAAACTGACAAGATATCCATCCATCCCTGAACCGCTTATGCTCACGAGGGTCGCGGGCATGCTTGAGCCTATCCCGACAGTCTTTGGGCGGTTGGTAGGGAACACCTTGAACTCACACCCACGGACAATTTGGAGTCGTCCATTGGCCGACCTAGCATGTTTTGGGAATTTGGGAGGAAACTGGGGTATCTGGAGGAAACCCACACAGGCATGGGGAGAACATGCAAACTCCACACAAGAAGGCCGTAGCCGGAATCAAACCTACAACCTCTGAATTGTGAGGAAGACTTGCTAACCAGTGCATTTATTTATGTATGTATGTATGTATGTATGTATGTATGTATGTATGTATGTATGTATGTATGTATGTATGTATGTATGTTGTTTTATTTTTGTTTGTTATTTATTTATTTTATTTACAATCTTTTTTATGTACTGGGCATTTTCTGTGTTTTTAAACAAAAAAAGTGCAACAATGTTGCATTATTAGGCTAGTGAAGAAAAGGATTATCCCTTCCCCTTATTATCTGGTTAAGCCAATCAATGTTCTACTGTAATAACCAATAAAAATGGGAACATCTAGTGTTTTACTACTCTGTGTACTAATCGAATTGTTTATTTTCCTTCTCCATTGGAAGAGATTTAAATATAAGTGGAGCCTCGGTTTTCGAACGTCCCGGTTCTCGAACAAATCGGTATTGGAACAAAAAATTATTTTTATTTTTATTTTATTTATAAAAAAATATCGTTATTACATTCTCGTTATTCTGAGGATTGCATCAACTCTAATCATGCCTCCAAAGGAAGCAAGTGGGAGCAGTAAAGCCATCCTAAAACACAAAGACGCTCCTAAAGCAATGCGACAGTGAGCGCCCGGTGCGCTGCGGTTGTGCGATCGGACAAAATTGAGCTCCCTGTGCACTGAGGTCCACTTAAATTTTGGAAAGTACATCAGGACTTTAAAAATATTTTCTAAATTTTAGCGACGGCACTGTCACAATAATGCGAACAGCGCGGTGCAGTTGCGTGGTCGGTGACGCGCTACGGTTGAGCGTTCGGCGGTACGCTGCAGTTGCGCGATCGGATAAAAATGCGCAAATGAAAAAATGCTTAAAAAAGTCGGGTTTTTTTGCTTGGAACGGATTATTTTTTTCCCATTATTTGTAATGGGAAAACATGATTCGGAATTCGAATGATTCACTTCTCGAACAGCCTTCTGGAACGGATTGTGGTCGAAAACCGAGGCTCCACTGTAATTGTTTGCCAGTGTGTGTCACCTAACTTTGGATGAAGCTTGACCTTAGCTTGCCTGTATTAGGGTTGTGATTGTGCCCAAGTGCAGATAACGTGGCTGAGTTGATGCAACTTAGGTAAAAGGCTCCTGATCAGGGAGGGTCCTAGAAAAACATACTTAACAGTCTGTGTCCTTGAGGATTTGCAGTTGCAAAAACATCAGCTACAACTCTACTCCCTAATAAACAGGAGAGAGCAGTTATTAAAAGGCCACCCACTTGTACAATATAGTTATTCTTATATATTCCCCGTTGATAGCAATAATGACACTACTTGAAAATTATCGACACTTCAATTACATAATTTCTCTTCTATGTAATACTAACCCTATTACTATTACTCAATAAACAACTGAATTTGTTTTATTCTCTGAATGAGTTTCATGCAAACGAAGTGTAAAATTGCTGTAATTATCTAAATAATTGAAGGATCTAAGCCTTTAAAGCCAAAGGCCCCTTGACTAAAGCTCCCTGGTAAGGAAAACCACAAGGAAAAAAAATATTAACAGCCATTTGATAAATAAGTTCTTGCTTAATAAATTGTCACATCTATTCGATTTTTAAACCACCTATATTTTTGGGGTCACAGGGAAGTAGTGTTACTAGTCTGAATTTAGGGCGAGGCACCTTGGACTCCTTGGTTGTTATTTTTTTTCTGCATGATGCATGCTTAAATCACATTTGATCTGGTAAAATGTATAAACTTAAAGAAAAGTAATTTTAGTTTTTTAATTATTTTTTAATTTTTAATTTCCAGGAGAGTCTTGTCTTCTATTGGCCTTGACATCAGACGAGTGTGCTGACAATCGGTCTGTTGTCTGCAAAGTGAGAGAGAAAGGTGGACAGGCAGGGGAGCCAGATGTTATTTTTCTGCATGATTCATCAGCTATCACTAAAGTGCTGATGAAGCTGTTTACTGAGGGCCTATTAAAAAGTCACATGTTGCAGATGAAAACCATATTTGACGATTCTCAGAGGTTAAGAATCCCTGTCCATGATAACTGTTCGTCAAGTTGAGCAAGTTTAGAATGAGTCGTTGCTTAACAGTCCCTCTTCGGAGAGATCATTCATATTGACCCCCACCCCAATAATTCGCACTCCAGAAGCTGGATCTGTCTTGGGGTAAACTGGCACTTCAGCCTCACAGGGTGCCGACCAGCATGTCCCCATTTGGAGTCCCATTCCTTTAACCTTAGCACCCACCCACTGCCATCACTTGTTGAAAAAGATAACATTGTTGATAAATTGTTAGGCTTGTATTGCACGCTGCAATGCACTGACCTATCAAAGCTGTCAGATTTGGATAGATGAAGAAGGAGCATGCGTGCGCTTGTGTGCGTGCGTGTGTGTGTGCGTGCGTGCGTGCGTGTGCATGCGTACGTGCATGTGTGTGTGTGTGCCTGCGTGCGAGCATGCGTGCGTGCGTGTGTAAGTGAATGCTGTGAGATGTGTTGTCAACAATGTGGGTCTCCTTCCTCTCCAGACGGATTGCGTTGCCTAGGAAACAGTTGCTAGAATTGCATCTCTCTCTCTCTCTCTCTCTCTCTCTCTCTCTCTCTCTCTCTCTCTCTCTAGAGCTCTCTCTGTCTCTCTGTCTCTCTCTCTAGAGCTCTGTTCTACATTTTACCCATTTTCTCTGGCATGGTGCATGTGAATGTTCAGCGTAATCCTTGCCCCCATATGAAATGAATCTTAACAGTGCCACAACAGTGCACAAGTGGCCTGTCACATGCTTTCACAACTTGGCCGCTTTCCTTCACGACACCATATTATTGTCCATGATGAGACAATGAGACAACTGAATGTTTTACAAAGAAGATGACAACTGAAGGATTTATTCAAAATAAGTAGTATGACTATTCAAGTAGGACTTGAAGAAAAATACAACCTTGGTCCAGGAAAACTTTGGGCAATTTACCAAATTTTGCTGGCCCATCATTCATCCTTCATCTATCATCATCAGTTCGCCCTTATTCATAATAGAAGCCTCATTCATAATAGACATAGTCATTATTTTAAAAGTGCTTCCATCATTGCTTCCGTCCGTCCATCAATCATCACCACCCCAAAAAAAAACTTGTTGCCACTGTCATCAATAATAATGAATTACAGTGACTTTATTGTTAAATGGCATAGTTCAGAGGAGCAGAGTTCGATTCAAGCTTTTTCCAGAGTGCATGTTCTCCCTGTGCCTGCGTGGGTTCTCTCTGTATATTGCAGTTTCCTTCCACATTCCAAAAACATGCATGGTAGACCAATCGACCGCTTCAAATTGCAAGGTGTGAATGTTTGTGTGCCCTTCAATCGGTGACCAATTCAGGGCGTCGCCCACCTTCTGCCTGATGTCAGCTTGGATAGGCTCCAGTGTGACCGCGACCCTCGTGAGGAGCAGAGGCTAAGATAATGGATAGATGGACTTTGCAGGAACCGGAACATTGTTATGAAATGAGTTCATTTTTGCCAAACAGATTACCTGATCGGTTCATGTCAGCATGGATCGATCAGGTAATCTGTAAAAGATCAACATCGTGAAAATTACGTGCTGCTTTCCGCACAACTCAGCCTTGCACATCGTGACCACAAAGAATGTAAGCTCAGTGGTGCTGCAAGTCATTCACACCAAGAAGGGTGCAAAATACACAAGCAGGTGTGTGCTTCTCGATGGTCCCAAAGCAAGCAGGATTTGAGGGATAACAAGAAAGCAGCTGTGATTACTATCATTGTTGCTTAGGAAATGAAGGTAGTGATTATTTTTTCCTTATTTAAATGAGTCATGCCCCACCTCTTCTCTGTTCTCTCTTCTCGCACAAGCAAGGGAACACCCGTGATCAGGGCTGTGGACTCGGTTCGGACTCGGGGACTCGGACTCTGTCGGACTCGGTCGGACTCGGTGCTGATTTTGACCGAGTCCACCAAGTCCGACAATAAAAAAAAGAGGCAAGATGCAGCCAGAGAGTGTCAGGTTACAGTCAGCACGGTAGGAGTTGGAAGAAGCAGTAAAAACTCCACCAAACTCGTCGTAATGACCCGTGAAATATGTTATATCCTTTCTATTTTCCAGGTTCTTAGATAGCAAGAATAGGTCGGACAACGACGTGAATGATAACTTATAACTTTATTCCTTACTCACAGTGCGTTCACAAGGCGTACCACAACAACACAGAATGCCCATCCCACTTCCGGGGTTTTTCTACTACGGAATTTGAGTTAGCCCAAAATACACAACATCTCTTCCCCTCTTACAATGAACGTGCTATATGCATGAACAACATAGTCTTATGCACCTATAACTTGACATCTTCAAGATCTATCAATAACTACCATTAAACAATTATCATATATGTTCCAGACAATTATGACAATAATATTCCCATGAAACCTTAACTTTGGGTGAGGGTGGACTACCTCGAATTATACCGAATTATAGCAAAAAAAACGATGTCGTACGGCGTTGTACGGCGTCAGCACTATGTTGTTTTCAATAAAAACATGAAGAACTCACGTTTGCGTCAGTCAATTTTAATTTTTATAAAGGATTATTCTCATTTGATGTCTTTAAATTCATCCGCGTTCTGCCATTGAAGCGGGGTGCATTCAAAGACCAGTCGTACAGACGGAAACGTTTTGTGATCAAGTCTTTCATAACGAGAATGATTTGAGTGAATTGAAAACTCAATTCACTCAAATCATTCTCGTTATGAAAGATTTGATCACAAAACGTGTGTGGCTTTTTCTTAAATGAACACGTTTGACATTGCTATCGTGTCAGCTTTTAATTATATTGCGCTGTCATGTTAAAGCAAATTAATAAATGCAACAATATTAATTTGCTTTGAAAATACCTGAGTAATAAAATAAAATGAATGGATGGATGAATAAGATAAGATAAGAGGAACTTTATTACCGTTTTTTCCGTGTATAGTGCGCAAAATTTAACTAATTTATTGTCCTAAAATCTGTGGTGCGCATTATACATGGGTACAAAACAAAATTTTAATTTTTTTTTTTAAATTTTTTTTATATATTTTTTTTGCCTTGTTCCTTTCTTCTCTGCTGTTCACTTCAAATACGCTCCATGCGACCGCAATGCTCTCGTATCAGACAAGGCTTGCTCGATCACCTGCTCGTTTGCTGTCTCACAATGTACCCTACACAAATCCGAAACATTTGTTGCGGCTCCGAGTCACGACGAGGGGCAAGTTTTGGTTTCCAAGGGTGTTTTTATTCCTCTTCAACGTCTCTCCCATACAGAGCCGCCTCTTTCCCGTGCGCGGTGGTGCGTTTACGGGCAGTCGGAGAAATCAACGCCAACAAAAAAAAATACATCCAGCCTAGTTAAGACCATACCAAAGACTATAAAAATGGGACCCATTGCCTCCCTGCGTGTGTGACGATCATTGGGACTTAAAAAAAAAAAAAAAAAAAAAAAAATTTGAAATTTTTTTTTAAAAAAATTCATAAAAATTGGGTGCGTATTATACATGGGTACGAGCTTTTTTCCAGCATCAGCATGCCATTTTTAGGGGTGCGTACTATACATGGGGGCGCACTATACACGGAAAAAAACGGTAATCTCACGTGTGAGAAACTGCATGTAACAACAGCTCGATTTACAGGAAGGTACAAGTAGGGGGACAAAGGTGCAAAAAGAGACTTCTGGACCGTAGTCCTCGGGCATAAAAAAATAGAATACAATATAAAAAGAAAAATATAGAAAAATAACAGCAATTGTAGTAAAACTAAAAATATAAGCTATGAATATTTACAAAAAAAAAGAAGATAAAATGGTGGTAAAGTGTCGTAAAGTGTATGAAGTGTATGAAGTTTAGTAATGCTAATAACAAAAAGAAATACCGTTTTTTTCCGTGTATAGTGCGCCCCCATGTATAGTACGCACCCCTAAAAATGGCATGCTGATGCTGGAAAAAAGCTTGTACCCATGTATAATACGCACCGAATTTTTATGAATTTAAAAAAAAAAAAATTTTAATTATTTTTTTTTTTTTTTTTTTTTTTAAGTCCCAATGATCGTCACACACGCAGGGAGGCAATGGGTCCCATTTTTATAGTCTTTGGTATAGTCTTAACTAGGCTGGATGTAATTTTTTTTGTTGGCGTTGATTTCTCCGACTGCCCGTAAACGCACCACCGCGCTCCGTGCGCATGGAGCGTGTTTGAAGTGAACAGCAGAGAAGAAAGGAACAAGGCAAAGTGTTGTGAAATAAAATATTACCTGTAATACGGATTTAGGTAGAGAACTGAACTCTCGCTCTTTATATAGCTGACGTGTCTTGCTCATCCGTTCTGCGCATCTGTAATGGCGGCCTCCGTATGATATCCGGTTTGCGTGTGTGCGAGAGCGAGAGAGAGCGAGAGAGAGAGCGTGCGAGAGAACGCTCAACCGTAGCGCGCCGCCGACCGCCCAACTGCACCGGGCTGGCCGATTATTGTGACAGAGCCGTCGCTGAAATTTAGAAGATATTTTTAAAGTCCTGATGTACTTTCTAAAATTTAAGTGGACCTCAGTGCGCACTGCGCAGGGAGCTTAATTTGGTGCGGTCGCGCAACCGCAGCGCGCCGGGCGCTCACTGTCGCATTGCTTAAAGAGCGCCTTTGTGTTTTAGGATGAACAGCAGAGACCAAAGGAACAAGGCAAAGTGTTGTGAAATGAAATATTACCTGTAATACGCATTTTGTTATTTGCTGATTGAAACTGCTAATTAAACTGTGAATTGAAACTAATAGGAAGAAAACAACTCTCGCTCTTTATATAGCTGACGTGTCTTGCGCATCCGTTCTGTGCATTTTATTTCACAACACTTTGCCTTTCTTGTCTGCTGTTCACTTCAAACACGCTCCATGCGACCGCAATGCTCTCGTATCAGACGCTTGCTCGATCACCTGCTCGTTTGCTGTCCCGTGCGCGCACGAAGCGCGGTGGTGCGTTTACGGGCAGTCGGAGAAATCAACGCCAACAAAAAAAATTACATCCAGCCTAGTTAAGACCATACCAAAGACTATAAAAATGGGACCCATTGCCTCCCTGCGTGTGTGACGATTATTGGGACTTAAAAAAAAAAAATAAAAAAAAATAAAAAAAAAAAAATTTTTTTTTTATTTTTTTTTTGTACCCATGTATAATGCGCACCCCGGATTTTAGGACAATAAATTAGTAAAATTTTGCGCACTATACACGGAAAAAAACGGTAGTGCACGGGTTATAGAAGTGAAATAGATCTATGCATTGTGTGGCAGAGGATATTGCACATAATGATGATCACAATTAAGTATAAAGTCTCCTTTGTAATATATACTCCAGCGTAGCCTGTACCCAAAAAGAGGAGTTTCTTTGCATCGAGGTTTATCCAAAGAGCTCACGTAATTATATTGTTGCGTGTAATGAGTGTTCCGTCTGTACGACTGGTCTTTGAATGCACCCCGCTTCAATGGCAGAACGCGGATGAATTTGAAGACTTCAAATGAGAATAATCCTTTATAAAAATTGACTGACGCAAACGTGAGTTCTTCATGTTTTTATTGAAAACAACATAGTGCTGACGCCGTACGACATGGGTTTTTCGCTTTCCAAATAAGGGGTCGTCACTAATTATTTGTGTTTAGATAAATGTCTGAGCTATAATGGTGGTGTAATGGTGATTAAAACTTGAAAGTATCTGTTTATTGTATTCGTTTATATGTTTAATAAAGACAAAGCCTTCACAAAACTGTTGTAATTATTTAGATTTTGATCTAAATTAGCCTTGAATAAAGACTAAGCAGTCACATGAATTAACAGAAAAAATGGACAGCCGGACTCGGACTCATGGTCAAGAGGCCGGACTCGGACTCGGAGCAAAAATCCGACCGAGTCCACAGCCCTGCCCGTGATCAAACTTGCCCTTCGTGTCCTGAGTCAACAGAAGCAAGACAGGGTGGGCGTGTTTCTCTCAGTCAACAGTGAAATGGGGGTCCGTCAGTGAGAGGTCTGTCGGCACTTGCCCTGGTTAGTGACAATTACACGAATGGATGAAAACCAATTACCGTCCATCCTCAGTCCATCCTTTTTTTTAACTTTCTGGTTCCTGGGCCCTGGACTGCAAAATGGACGTCCGTCGGCGAAAGACAGACAGACGGACTGTCACTGGGATAGAATGGCCATCTCAGATCATCATTTTACTAGGAAGTAGTGTTACTTGAAAATGTGATGCATGCTGTGAAGTTTGATATACCAGCTGAATTTTTGTGGCGAACAAAGAGGCGATAAGAGCACCTACTGTGGCTAAAGTAGTGAGTTTTGACAACTCAAAGACGTCGAATTGAAGAAGAGTTTCAAAATGACTGTTGGTGTGGATACGCAGAGAAAAGCTTACTGGTGCAATTATAATACTCATAAAGGTGAGATGGAGAGTCATTTTGTCAGGTTTATTTTGATGACTGAATAACTATTAAGAGAAGAGCAACAGCAAACAAACCACAAGTGAGACAGAATATTAAGTCTTTTCTCGTGAGGAGTGCAGTACAGATAGCTCTAAACACAATCTCCACACACTAAAATATCTGTAGGCACTCCCGCTCTTTTTATTTGGATTCGCCCTACCCACAGTGTGAGACGAGCCACTAAGGGAAGGGGGAAGGCATGTGGGCTTTGTCTCGTAAGTAAAAAATCACTAGGTGTTTACATACTGATAAGAACATCTGGGAAGAGGTAGTTCGAGTGGACTGGATACAGAAGAGAAAACTTTTGACCTCAAGTAAAAACATAGCAAGGGAACATTTTTCTAACACATTTGCTAACAAAAATGCCATGTTATTTATTCCTAATCAAGTGTGATTTTACTTACCGTTTTTTTCCGTGTATATTGCGCGAAATTTAACTAATTTATTGTCCTAAAATCTGGGGTGCGCATTATACATGGGTACAATCTTTTTTAAATTTTAAAAAAAGATTTATTTTTTTTTTAAAGAAAATCATGGTCCATACGACCGCAATGCTCTCGTATCAGACGCTTGCTCGATCACCTGCTCGTTTGCTGTCACAATGTACTCTACACAAATCCGAAACATTTGTTGCGGCTCCGAGTCACGACGAGGGGCAAGTTTTGGTTTCCATGGGTGTTTTTATTCCTCTTCAACGTCTCTCCCATACAGAGCCGCCTTTTTCACGTCCGCACGCCTTTTTCACATGTCCGCACTGACCGCGGTGGTGCCTTTACGGGCAGTCGGAGAAATCAACGCCAACAAAAAAAATTACATCCAGCCCAGTTAAGACCATACCAAAGACTATAAAAATGAGACCCATTGCCTCCCTGCGTGTGTGACGATCATTGGGACTTACAAAAATATATATATAATTTTTTTTTAAATCATAAAAAATTGGGTGCGTATTATACATGGGTACAGGCTTTTTTCCAGCATCAACATGCCATTTTTAGGGTTTATACACGGAGAAAAACGGTATTTCTATATTGTATTGTTTATTTCTGACTACACTGCCGTAGCTGGAAAGGATTAATTCTATTTCCATTCATTTTAATGGGTAACATTCGGTTAACGAATGACTTGGTCTGGAAATGGAGTCTTTATTGAAACAAATAATATTTCTGATCGGACGTTCCACTGAAGTGCAAACTAAGCAGCCTTAATTTCTTCAATTTGGGGGAACAAGCAGTCAGATTTGTTTTCTTCTCCATTTTTTGTTTTCATTTTTTTACCATGACAAACGACAGCTGTGTTTGACAGTAACATGTTAATGAATCTGCAAATACATAACAAATGTTAGTGAATTGAAGTGGCAGACATAACGCGTCAGGATTTACTGGAGTCAATTATCTGATTAGTTGGTGAGTTAAACGCAGACAAGTCGTAAATGAAGGTCACACATGCTCACACGCGCGCGCTCATACGCAAACGCACACACCGTGACAGCTCGTCTCCGTACTTATGTGCAGTGGCGCACACCTAACGACCATCTTCATCGAGTCTTTAAACCGGCTAGATTAAGCCCTCCCGAATCCCGTCTCGTGTTCTTGTGGAATGAGGCGCTTCCACCCAGCCTGATGTCGCCTCATTTGGAGAGCGCAGACCGAGATCGCTGGCAAGAGCTTCTGCAGTCGCAGAGGAGGCAGCGGCGGGGGTAACCGCGGCGTCAAGCCCGCTTTTCCGCTCAGGAGGCTCCCGGAGAGCACTGGCGGAAGAGGGAGGGAGGCGAAGAAGGGGATTACGTCGTCGTCCTTTTTTTTTTTTTTGAGAGGGTGGTGTCGTCTCTTTCCCGGAGATGCTGTCGCCGGGCCACTGTCTTACCGTGTGATATACACAGAGCCCGGTGGGGTGGGGTCGAGGTTACCCTGCCCTGACCGGACTCGCTCTCCTTCAACATGAACCTCCACTCGGCCAGGGCGTCCGTGGCCATGCTGCGAATGATGGGCTGTGCTAACGGCCGCTCTGCTCGGAATCTTCTCTACAGTGACTGCGTGGTGGACGAGAAGACAGTGGTACTCCAGAAGAAGGAAAATGAAGGATTCGGCTTCGTCCTACGAGGAGCCAAAGGTAATTTGCACACGCGTCTGAAATGATTTAAACAATTATTTTCAGAATTCCCCTCAAATCAGCAACTCTTGAAAACACACATTCTCTCATGGTCGGTGGCAAAGCCTACTTTTGACATGCGTAATAATTTGTAGTGTTTGACTATAGTTTAAAAGAGTGTTGGTTTGGTGTGTTGGTTCATTGTTTTAGGGTTTGAAAGGAACTTTATTTATGATCCAACTTGCACGCGCGTTTGCATGTTTGTGCGTGCGTGCGTGTGTATGTGCGTGTGCGTCTGTGTGTGTGTGTGTGGGTGGGGGGATTGGGGTAATTTTATATTAGTCATATCCTTCCACAAACCCATCTGTCCTGTTTTTGGTTCAATGCACTTTGCATAAACCATCATCATCTTTCCTGAACACGGGATGAATTGTCCGTGATGTTGAGTGGCCTCACCAGGCTGTTTGATATTTCACCAAGCTTTGAGATTGGCTCTAAAAATAGACAGTTTGGACTGCTGCATCGGTTTCTATGACAATTCTCACAATGTCATAATGCACGTTGTGTTTCACGACTGTGTGGAGCGATTGCTTGGTCTATGCTGCGGCTATGTCAAAAGATGAATTTTGTATTTCATGCTCCCTTTTTTGAGCAAAAAGAAAAGGGGGAGATGGATAGAGAGGAGAGATTTGGCTTGAAAAACAGGAGGAATGTTCTAGTCATTCTGACACACACTGCCATCACCCTGGGGAACTGACCCAGCCAAGCTTAGCCTGCAAGGGGGTGAACACACATACACAAACACACAGACATACACTCATGCTCGAGCTGTCACATAGGCTTACATCCTCTTTTGCTCCCTGATAGTCTGCAGTTCTTTCTTTCCCATCTCTCGTCCTTTTTTACTGCTTTGTCCGTATCTCACTGTCACCCTCACTGCTGGACACCTAAACATACAATCACGCAGCTCTCGCACATGCTTGTGGGTCGTCTGTCTTCAGTGGGATGACTTATAGGAAGTGTCACATGTCACCATTCCACCCACAATATTTTGCAATCTCCCCCGAGCAAGCAACAGATGCACCATGTCGGGGAATAGGAAACAACAATAACCCAATTAATGACAAGTCAAAGGGAATCGCTGATAAATCCTTTTGTTGTTACTAGTGTACAATTAATGTGGAGGTTATTCTGATTCATAATAATTGTAATTTCAGTTGACTGTTTTTTTTTGTTTTTTTTACAATACACCAGTGCAAAGACTTTCCAATAACTTGAATGTGTAGTATATTGATTTCATGGTAACTATTATATAAAGCTGTCAAAGTCAAAGTCTGCTTTATTGTCAATTTCTTCACATGTCAAGACATACAAAGAAATCAAAATTGTGTTTCCTACTATCCCACGGTGGAGACAAGACATATTACACCCAATTGGTCCACAGACAAACAAAATATTCAAGTAAACAATACAAAAAGTAAAAATAAGAAGGCACATACAATGAATAAATAATAACAACTTGGTTGAAATGGTGCAATTGTGCATCCAGCAGACAGTCAGTATAATAGCGCAAAAGTACAAGTGGAGTAGTGCAAGTGGAGTCGTGCAAGCAAGGCAGCCATCGTGGCCCAAAAGGACGTTATGCAGCCGAGGGTGGAGAGAGTTCAGGATCCTAACAGCCTGGAGTATGAAGCTGTTGGTGAGTCTGGTGGTGCGGGAGCGCAGACTTCTGTACCTCTTCCCAGAGGGCAGTAGATCAAACAAAGTGTGAGCGGGGTGACTCACATCACTCACAATCGTGGTCGCCTTGCGGGTGAGGTAGGAGGTGTAAATGTCTTTCAGGGAGGAGAGTGAAGCAATCGTTATTGCTAAAATTGCTCCTGTTCAGTTCAGGTCAGATTATTGTCAACACATAAAAATACAATCAATCTTGACACGTGGACGAGACGTGACAAATCTCACTATGTCCACGCACCAAAACGGGGTTGTTCAGTTGAACGGAATTCAGTGATGGATTTAGATCTTTTTGTTCAAAAATTCCGAAGGCATACTGAATGTATGTAGTATGTATTATGGTTTCTTAATTCTTCTCTGGCATGTTTACAATGTAATTAGCTCCAAGCTCCAGTTAGTATATTACGTATCCTGACTTTTAAAAAGATAATCATATTAATCACCTTTGCTTGACACGGTCAAAGAGGTGTTAATTTTACGGTATGTTTATTATTGTGGTTGTAGTTTGTAGTTGTGTAGAAGAGAAATGCAACATACTGTCATCCCATTTAATATTTTTAGCTAAATAACAAAATCAGCAGATTGCCGAAGTGGTGATATTGCCATTTTTTATTTTTGTTCCTGTTCCTGCAAAGCGGACACACCCATTGAGGAGTTTACACCCACTCCAGCCTTCCCTGCTCTGCAGTATCTGGAGTCAGTGGATGAGGGGGGCGTGGCATGGCAGGCAGGGCTTCGGACGGGGGACTTCCTCATCGAGGTAAGAGCTGCTGAATCTCTTTTTCCGTGTTTGCGGCGCAATTGGTTAGTAAAACTTTGATCTATACAGTAAAATGGGATAGGTGGTGATGTGCTTACGTTCAACATAATATTGCAAATATCTTTTTCCAGAATATTAACGCATTTGGCATTTTTGTGGTTCTTGTTGTTGCCACATCAAGATTTTGAGGCCAGTGATCTTGGCACATCAAGATTGTGAGGCCAGTGATCAAGTGTTTAGGGACAATGGTGGCAGCAAAGTAACAAATATTGAGGAAAAAGACCATAGCTGGCCTTTTTTTTTGCAGTTCTACTGTTTGCATCATCAACTGATAAAATTCCTTAAAACACAGTTGCAGTATTTGTTAGTCTTGAACCTTGTCAGCTTTGTTTTGTGCCATTGATGTTGGTGTGCATGTGCTTGCTGAATTTGGAAAATCAACGTCTAACCTAGTATATACACCCCCAAAAGATAATTTTAACATTATAAAATACAAGAATTCAATAGTTCCCAATGTTTTTCACCAAGTTTTCTTTTTACTGTTGCTTAGAATAAAGATGAACGGCGAATAATATCAGATTGGAAATGTCTGTTGTTGAATTAATTTGCTGGTTGGAGACAACAAAACGAGTTGCTAGTGAAAAACCTGCACAAATATGTGATGATGATTTTGGTCCTTCATTAGCTCAGTCTTCTATCACCGCTGTCCTTACGAATAGAAAAACTTAACATGGAAGTTGTTTGTTTTTCTGGCCTTGTTTAAAAACCCAGGATAAAACATCCTTTGGTTAATGTTTATAAAACTTTTTTATTTTACCACCGTCAATATTGGGGGAGGATTACTTTTTGTTTGATGCTCTTCAACTGCTGCAGAGATTCAGTTAACATTTTGTGTTTGTCCACATTTGATGAAATAACAAATTCTATTTAGCCCAACAGCTTCAACATCATTCAAGATAGTTAAATATATCCTTTTATCCAACAGCCTGTGTCATAACAATTGTGGAGTTTTTGGTGTGGTGCCTTACACCACACCTGCTTACACCTCACAATTTTCATATTTCTATAGATTGAAATTAAAACTTTGGCCAGTGGGGGCTGTCACGCTTGTGTTATAGTTCTGACATTCGAATGTAGAATCTCTTGAGTGTAGCTCTCACATCTGTTGTTTGAGAGGAATTTCTCCAGATCCTCAGGCTTTCTTCTACGTTCCAAAAGTTAGTTTAATTGATGATTCAGTCCATAGGTGTAAATCTCAGTCTGAATGGTCGTTTGTTTATATGTGCCTTATGATTGGCTGGCCAACCGCTTGGTGTGTACCCCACCTTTTGCCCAGTCAGCTGGGACATAGGCTTCAGCTCATCGGTAATCCTAATGAGTAAAGGTGTTGTACAGTGGTATTCAAAATGATTGTTTTTCTAGATAATCTGTTGCTAATGGGAGATGACCACCTTTCGACCACATACTGACATGACATATATAAACTAGTTGATGCCTTAGAATTTTAAATTCTAATGCAGCCGGTTCCCCTTTTGAACATCTTACAAGTATAGTAAATAAACCTTTTGAGGTGTACCACAAACCTGTCTCATACCATTTTTTAAATGCAGATCACCAAACTCACTCTCACTTGTTTCTTCAACCAGTTCTCTAAACTTGCATCTGCAGGCAATGTAGTTGTAGCGCTGCTGTACCACTTCTGCTATAGCTCACATTGTGACAAGTGTAACTAAGATGAACACACAATTAGTGACATTACAACTAATAAGTGGTGCCGCTATATTAAGTGACTTAAGGCCTATTCATACTTGCCGGGGCGTAGGCCGTGCGGACGTCACTGCAGCAATGCAGCAATGCAGCAATGCAGCAATGCAGCATGCATTTTGCCATCACAGTCGCGGGTAACTCAGACGCGTTTTGAAAATGTGTTGCAGTTTCACTCTAACCCAGAGAATGTTGCTCTGGCTGGTATTGGCTTGGACAACACAGGGTTGCAAGTTGTGGTCGGGGTTTTCACTTTACTCTTTGAACAAGTACAAAGTGGCAACAATAGAGACCGAGCCTACTAAATGATACATTTAATTGTATTGTAGAAGGCGGTGGCGTAGACCTGTAGGTAGTATGCACACATGTAGGCTTTCTTACACTCGCACATACCAGTGTGAGTTTTGATTTTCATTCAGACTTTTGGGATGTTAATAAAATCTGTTCCGTCAGCCCTGCACTTCTGCCTTGCCTGGCCTTCTTACTTGCATTAGGTGAAATATTTTGCACTTTATAAGTCATGCAAATAAGATGTACCATTAATATGAATAAATGTGCCCAAGAAGGACAGAGAAGATTGATCTTTTTTAACCACCATGTGTCTTTGTCTTGGTTTCTCAAATTTCCTGAAAGATTTCTTACTTCATTATTACATAATTTTGCTTCATAACTATGTCCTTTGCTAATGCCCACATAAAGCTGCAGAATCAAGAATTGCCCTCCCTCTCACACACGCACACAAACACAAAACACACACACACACACACACACAAAATGAGGTCAAGGGATGAGTCTGGGTGTATCCCACTACTCAGACAGAGTTAGCTGGTATCTGCTTGAGCACATGGTAGCCCCAATAATTATAAGTAATACAGGAGCTTGACGGATGTAAAAATCCCTAGGCGTGTGTCAGAAAGCCGAAGTTGAATGAAATACTCTATTCAGTACAACTACCAAATATTTTTTCCAAATTGACAAACATTGTGTCATCAGCGGCCACACTTTGGATTGTGGTTAGGACATGTGCTTCAACGCTAAGAGAGTTTGGGTTTGAATCTTACCTGAGCCCTTCCTGTATGGCAAGGGTGGGCAATTCGGTCCTCGAGGGCCGGTGTCCTGCATGTTTTTTAGGTCTCCCTGCTGCAACACACCTCATTCAAATGATCAGGATTGTTATCCAGCTTCTGCAGACCCTGCTAATTATCTGACCATTTGAATCAGGTGTGTTGCAACAGGGTGACATAGAAAACATGCAGGACAGCGGCCCTCGAGGACCGGAATTGCCCACCCCTGCTGTATGGAGTAAATGTGTAAATGTCAATGCATGTTCCTTACTTACAATAGACCACTTTCAAGTTTGTAAACAATGTCATGGGGGCACGGCTTAACTTACCATATTTCAACAGACACAGCTCCCACTACATCCTATGGCTTGTTCAGGCAGGAATTGCATTCTGAAGGTTAAAGGGAGGGCAGCTTGGTGGCGCACTGCTTAGCACGTGCGCCTCACAGTTAGGAGGGCGCAGGATTGATTCCACCTCCGGTCCTCCCTGTGTGGAGTTTGCATGTTCTCCCCGTGCCCGTGTGGGTTTTCTCCGGGCTTGAGCACTCCAAATTGTCCCTAAGTGTGAGTGTGAGTGCAAATGTTTGGTCGTCTCTGTATGCCCTGCGATTGGCTGGCAACTGGTTCAGGGTGTCTGCTGGGATAGGCTCCAGCATGCCCGCGACCCCAATTGGGGACAAGTGGTATAGAAAATGGATGGAGGTAAAAGGGAAATGATTAGCACACTGATTTTAACTTCTCACCAGCCAGACTTGTCTGTGTTACATCAGCCAGTAGGATCAACCAGCCGCGACACACAGTGAAGCTTCCTGCCCACCGCCGGACCTCTCGAACCCATCTGCTTGCCATCCATCTGGCCGAAGCAGGAGATGCCAGTCACTGCCAGTCAGTCAGTCCGTGTGCTTCAATATAAAAAACTGTGAGACAACGCCCAGCTCAGCTTGTCCAAATGTAAAAGTTGGACTTTTAGGATTGGGAGCCTCCAGTGATGTGGCCCACCCTTCACCGAGTGTGGTGCACCTCTATTTTGGATAGGCAATGGAGGGAGTATGTGGACAAAATAACCCTTAGATTTCAGTCACAAAAAAGCCTCTCTGACCACTTTGTGTTTGCTTGGTGATTTTCATTCATCGTCCGAACCACTTATCCTCACGAGTGCATGGGAATGGTGTGGCTGTCTTTGGGTGGTAGGTGGGTACACCCTGTTCTGGTTGCCAACTAATCACAAGGCACACAGACAAATAACTATTCACACTCACCCCCACGGATAATTTAGAGTGGTCAGTCGACCTACCGTACATGTTTTTGGGATGTGTGGTGAAACTAGAGTACCCGCAGAAAACCAGAGGCGTAGCCAAGCCGGGGCGAGCCGGGGCGGCGCCCCGGTTAGGACTCCCTGCGCCCCGGTTGAAAAAAATCGAGCTTTTTCGATTCTTCATTTTCATGCCGTTTTTTTCTTTTGGTCTTGCGCGAATCTGCTATGTGTGCGATGTTATCCATTCACCGTTTGCCTCCCGGACCCGGATGTTGTTTTAGCGATCAGCGAACGGCGTGGGTGGTGTTCGATTTTTTTTCCTGTGGGCGCGCGCCCCTACTGGAAAAATTCCTGGCTACGCCTCTGCAGAAAACCCACACAGGCAGTAAAAGAACATGCAAACTCCACACAGAAAGGCCGGAGCCGGAATTGAACCCTGCACCTCTGAACTGTGAGGCAGATGTTCTAATCAGTGCGCCTCTTGGTGACTTATGAAAGAAAACAGACAGATGTGAAATGGCACTGAAGGTGTCGATTATAAATTTCAACATTTCATGACTGGCCGAGGCTACGATGTGATATTATTTCAAATTTTTGTTTTTGCTATTACGGCTTTGGTAACCAAAACCAGTTTACAACAGCTCTTGCTCGCCCTCCTTGTTTTCTGCATGGGAGCTTACGTGTGGTCTAGAATTCTTAGCAAGTACGCAGTGTAAAAAAATTGGCCCATGCGGGTGTCGTCATCATCTTTTGTGTAAGGCGTATTTTAAATCACTTTGTTGGCAGTGCAAGACCATATTTTAGTCAAGGTTACCTGACGCTATAATGCAGTGTGCATTCTCATAGCCAACTAGGACTGGCTTTAAAATCAAAAGGCAAAACCACCACGCTGTCATGAAGTAAGAAGGGACAAAGAAATAATAATACTTTTGAGAAAGAGGAGCAATCACTGTTCTGCTATTTTTCTCTTGTCAAGTTTTCTTATTTATTAAACTTACTTATAAATCATTTTAATGATAGGCGCAGGGACGAAAAGCAAAAGCAGTCTCTTTTTCTGACCTGTTTCACCATCCACTTAGGCCACATTGTAGCTTTCGATGAAAATAAATGTGAGTTTACTGACTTACTCTCCCGGGATCTGTGGAAGACATAACAGTATATTGTTTTCAAAATATTGTTTAGCATATATAGGCAGCAAGCCTAAATGTATGTTAGGCCAGGTTCATATAGAGGCTTTGCAGCTGACGTCATCAGCCGCACACATTAGCTTGGCGGCCATCTTGCCGGTCAACATTTCAGTGCGGATCAACGACTCACACACGCTTTCTTGTTACATCTGCTGCTATTTGAGCTTGAAAATGCCGGAAACCTGCTGTGCTGTTGGATGTAGCAATAGACGAGGCGATAAACCAAATCTTAGCTTCTACAGATTTCCGGCAAACATCCAAAAACGCGATAAATCGATCGCGGCGATCCGTCGTGAACGATGGAAACCTACAATTTACACAAGGATATGCAATGAGCACTTCATATTAGGCATGTAAACAAACTATTCACCCCTGATTTGTTTCACAAAATGTGAAATAATACAATATGGGATGATGTTGATTGTTGAAAATGCTGGGTGCATTTTTAGAAAGGCAGCAAGAGCAGCAAGGCAGGGAATGGGATGATTTCTTCAGTTCACCCCCCCCTTTTTATTTTTTGTTTATTTTTTCATGATGCTTCATCTGATTGGCTTGAAAACTTTATCAATGTAAATATTGAACTTCATATTGGAATTGAACAATTAATTCTCATGAGTGAATGCATTAGGAAATTTCAAAAACAATTATGAACCTTGTGAAACAATTTTTTTTTAATGAAGCATTTTTGAACAAGAGGCTTCATTTGGCACAAAGTAAAATCTACATTGGTAAAGTTTTCAAGCCATTGGCACAAGGTTAAAATTTTTATTGGTTAAGTTTTCAAGCCAATCAGATGAGGCATCATGCAAAAATAAACAAAAAACAAAAATGGTAGCAACTTGAACAGACAAGTACAGTATCTGAATGATTTCACTCTATTCAGTTTTTTAATATGTCAAGTTATGAAATGCCATTACGAAACAAATTGAACTGGGTATATCCCCTTCAACAACGTGCTTAATTATTTATGGTAGTCATTATGAATAATATGATTGTTTAATTGTTTCAGGTGCAAAAAGCGAAGATCCACTATCCCCAGACTATGTGCCAAGTATATTTGAGCATACCCAGTCACCTCACAAACGAAAACTCAAATGTTCAATGAAGATCTTTGAGAGAAGACAAAATCTCAAGCAGCGCAAGAGAGACCGCGAGAGGGCATTGGCAGCAGCACTTGTCAATATTTCCCAGCCTGTCCCTTGTGAAAATGATCAACTACCCGCTGGTGAAGATGTGGTGCACGCTAAGATTCGAAAAGGCATGGTGACTACTGCCACACAGACGGATATCACTGGGAAAGCAATGGATTCCCTCACTGCAGAGTGTAAAAATCTGCATGCAAAACTTGATGAACTAATTCGCCCAGCTCTTTGTTGAAACCAAGTTGTTGATGTTGCTTGGCCCCTGGACTCTTCTTCAACCGCAGATATTTGAAAAACATTTTAATAAAAACTGTTTTCACTATGATTAGATTATTTGTAACAGGTTGGAGAACAATAAATTATTTATGATATATATATTAATTACTAAGTACGAAAAAAATACAAACCTGCTCTCTGGTAATGGAATGTAACTTTTCCACCTCTGACCGGCATTTTAGTGCAAGTTCATCTGGGCTGAGTTTCATATTGCCAGAATCGTGCAACTGTGAGAGAGGTACAGGAAGCTTTCGCTTCACTGCCCTTGGCACAAAGTTGTCAGCATAGTCAGGGACAATGCTCAAAATTGCTGGTCTTCCACCACATTCAGACAAAGCCTTGTAAAAGGCAGCTTTCTGCTCTTCAGTTGGTGGAGGAACATTCAGCAGTTTTCTCGCAGCACTTTCCTTAGGAGTTGAAACTTCTGACTTTTGTTTCTGGGCTGGACGGGCAAAATCGATATTGCATCCTTCAGCATATTCTATGTGCGATGCTGATAGTTTCAGCCACTGACAAGGTAGTGATGTAGATGAAGTGGCCGTCTTCATACGTATTAATGTTTCCAGGGCGAACAAGGATGCTGCTGAATGTGAACATGTTTCACCCAATCCAGCCATGCAGGTACAGTGGCAGCACAGGATCTGACCATCTTTCGCTATTGCTACCCAAGGTCTGAGGGGAGGATCATTCATCCGTTGAGAGTGTTTTACCTGAAACAGATATGACATACCTTATATTATTATCAGTCCCTAATTTGGATATAATATACAAGGCTAGACCTCTTACTGTCTATTTATCCATACCGTTTTTTTCCGTGTATAGTGCGCCCCCATGTATAGTACGCACCCCTAAAAATGGCATGCGGATGCTGGAAAAAAGCTTGTACCCATGTATAATACGCACCCAATTTTTATGAATTTTTTTAAAAAAAATTTTTAATTTTTTTTTTTTTTTTTTTTTAAGTCCCAATGATCGTCACACACGCAGGGAGGCAATGGGTCCCATTTTTATAGTCTTTGGTATGGTCTTAACTAGGCTGGATGTAATTTTTTTTGTTGGCGTTGATTTCTCCGACTGCCCATAAACGCACCACCGCGCTCCGTGCGCGCACGGGACAGCAAACGAGCAGGTGATCGAGCAAGCCTTGTCTGATACGAGAGCATTGTGTTCGTATGGAGCGCGTTTGAAGTGAACAGCAGAGAAGAAAGGAACAAGGCAAAGTGTTGTGAAATAAAATATTACCTGTAATACGGATTTAGGTAGAGAACTGAACTCTCGCTCTTTATATAGCTGACGTGTCTTGCGCATCCGTTCTGCGCATCTGTAATGGCGGCCTCCGTATGATATCCCGTTTGCGTGTGTGCGAGAGCGAGAGAGAGCGAGAGAGAGAGCGTGCGAGAGAACGCTCAACCGTAGCGCGCCGCCGACCGCCCAACTGCACCGCGCTGGTTGATTATTGTGACAGAGCCGTCGCTGAAATTTAGAAGATATTTTTAAAGTCCTGATGTACTTTCTAAAATTTAAGTGGACCTCAGTGCGCACTGCGCAGGGAGCTTAATTTGGTGCGGTCGCGCAACCGCAGCGCGCCGGGCGCTCACTGTCGCATTGCTTAAAGAGCGCCTTTGTGTTTTAGGATGAACAGCAGAGACCAAAGGAACAAGGCAAAGTGTTGTGAAATAGAATATTACCTGTAATACGCATTTTGTTATTTGCTGATTGAAACTGCTAATTAAACTGTGAATTGAAACTAATAGGAAGAAAACAACTCTCGCTCTTTTTATAGCTGACGTGTCTTGCGCATCCGTTCTGTGCCTTGTTCCTTTCTTCTCTGCTGTTCACTTCAAACACGCTCCATGCGACCGCAATGCTCTCGTATCAGACGCTTGCTTGATCACCTGCTCGTTTGCTGTCCCGTGCGCGCACGGAGCGCGGTGGTGCGTTTACGGGCAGTCGGAGAAATCAACGCCAACAAAAAAAATTACATCCAGCCTAGTTAAGACCATACCAAAGACTATAAAAATGGGACCCATTGCCTCCCTACGTGTGTGACGATCATTGGGACTTAAAAAAAAAAAAAAAAAAAAAAATAATTAAAAAAAAAAAATATTAAAACATTTTTTGTACCCATGTATAATGCGCACCCCAGATTTTAGGACAATAAATTAGTTAAATTTTGCGCACTATACACGGAAAAAAACGGTATTTTACCTGGCATTTGGTAAATTTTCTCATGAATCATTCATTAAATTAGCTTGAAAATTTAAACCTGGTTCATTTTGAGCAAGAGACCAAAAGGAATTATCAAGCATGAATTCTAAAAAGTATTTTTGTAGAAATTGTTGCATAAGCTCTATACTGAATAGTTGGAAATTATGTAATGTTTTATTGTAGGAACTTCTCTCGGTAACGTTTCTTGGATTCTTCATCCAAATGCCCAATTTCATTGGATAGCAAATCAGCCATAATTCGGATGAAATCGGTGAAAATGTAGCGCAGAAATCAAACAATCTGTACAAACACGTAGGAACGAGCTGACCGGTTGACCGCCAAGATGGCGGCATAACACAAAATCCCGTGATAAAATCACGTGACTGCAAAGCCTCTATTGAAGGCAACCGAGATGGGTTTTTTGCCTGTGTGCGACCTGTATCTGTTTTTTGTTTTTTTTAATGACAGTTTGAAGGTCTCAATTTTGATATATTTTAAATCCGACATGGGTCACTTTTGTATGCGGTCCTAGATTTGATATGTACCGTATTTGTCGGACTATAAGTCGCTCGGAGTATAAGTCGCACCAGCCATAAAATGCATAATAAAGAAGAAAAATACATATATAAGTTGCACCGGAGTATAAGTCGCATTTTTAGGGGAAATTTATTTGATAAAATCCAACACCAAGAACAGACATGTCATCTTGAAAGGTAATTTAAAATGAAAATAGAATAGGCAGCAACAAGCTGAAGGTGCGGTATGCTAACGTTACATAAACAAGGAACTGAGTACGTGCTGGACGTAACATATTAAGAGTTATTCAAATAACTATAGGATAAATAACATCCATTTATCGAAACATCCGCGTCATTCCAAATCATTAATTCCAATGAAATCTTCATCCTCGATGTCACTTATAAACAACTCCGCTAACCCCAGAAGTAGAAGATGCAGCGCTTCCTCTTGGCTTACATCAGACTCATTGTCAGTTGCAGTTCCAATTATTCCACAGGCCTAGAGCGTTTTAGTGTGAAAGTAACATGTGAAATGATATAATGTGTTAATAATTTCACACAAGTCGATCCTGAGTATAAGTCGCACCCCCGGCAAACTATGAAAAAAACTGTGATTTATAGTCTGGAAAAAACGGTATTAGGAAAATTGTTAATATAGTTTTTTTAATTTATGTATTTTAAGAGAAAATCATTCAAAATAATGAACAGTATGTTATGTTGGGTGGCAGCATGGTGGAGCACTGGTTAGCACGTCCGCCTCACAGTTCAAAGTCAAAGTCAAAGTCTGCTTTATTGTCAACATCTTCACATGCCGAGACACACAAAGACATCGAAATTACGTTTTCCCTATCCCACGGTGACAAGACATATTACACGATAGACACACAAGTAAACAACGCAATATAAAAAACAAGAAGGCACAAACAATAAATAAGAGTAACAATAAATAATAAATAAATAGATAACACAACGAATAAAAGCCAGTGTGCATACAGACAGTAAAAGTACAGGACGCTACGCAGAACGGGGAAGCAAGTTCAGGATCCTGACTGCCTGGAGTATGAAGCTGTTTGAGAGTCTGGTGGTGCGCGAGCGCAGGCTTCTGTACCTCTTCCCAGAGGGCAGAAGCTCGAACAAAGAGTGAGCTGGGTGACTCACATCACTCACAAACGTGGTCGCCTTGCGGGTGAGATGGGAGGTGTAAACGTCCTTCAAAGAGGGGAGCGAAGCACCAATAATCTTACCAGCCGTGTTCACTATGCGCTGCAGGGCCTTCAAGTTGTAGTCAGTGCAGCCGCCACCCCAAACAGCAATACAGCTGGAGAGGACGCTCTCAATGGTGCCGCGGTAAAATGTAGTCATAACGGCCGGAGGGGCGCTCGCTCGCCTGAGTTTCCGCAGGAAGTACAGGCGGCGCTGGGCTTTCTTTGTCAGTGATGCGGTGTTGGTGGACCACGAGAGATCCTCACTGATGTGCACCCCCAGGAACTTGGCGCTGCTCACTCTCTCCACCACAGCACCGTCGATGGTCAGCGGCAGGTGTTGGGTGTGACCCTTCCGGAAGTCCACAACAATCTCCTTGGTCTTGTCGAAGTTCAGCAGGAGGTTGTTGTCCCTGCACCACGTGGTCAGAAGGTCAACCTCCAGCCTGTATTGAGTCTCGTCTCCCTTGGTGATGAGACCCACCAGAGTCGTGTCGTCAGCAAACTTCACTATACGGTTGTCGCTGTAGGTTGCAGTGCAGTCATGCGTCAGGAGGGTGAAGAGCAGCGGACTGAGCACACAGCCTTGGGGGGCCCCCGTGCTCAGCGTGATGCTGGCGGAGATTTTGTTGCCAACACGTACTACCTGTGGCCTCTGACAGAGGAAGTCCAGTAGCCAGTTGCAGAGGTAGGTACTGAGGCCCAGCGTGTCAAGTTTGCTGATGAGGCGTTGTGGCACAATGGTGTTGAAGGCAGAACTGAAGTCCACAAACAGCAATCTCACATACGAGTCCCTTCTCTCCAGGTGGGTGAGGGCCGAGTGGAGGGCAGAGCAGATGGCATCCTCAGAGGACCGTTTGGCTCGGTACGCAAACTGGAAGGGGTCAATGGTGGGGGGGAGAACGGATCGGATGTGCTCCATGACAAGCCGCTCAAAGCACTTCATGATGATGTGCGTAAGTGCCACGAGGCGGTAGTCATTGAAGCAGGACGGAGCGGGTTTCTTCGGCACAGGTACGATGGTGGCAGCTTTGAAACATGACGGGACGATGGCCTGCTGCAGGGAAGTGTTAAAAATGTCTGTGAAGACATCCGTCAGCTCACCAGCGCAGTCCTTCAGCGCACGACCCGGGATGTTGTCAGGGCCCGCCGCCTTACGGATGTTGATAGCGGCAAGCGCCCTCCTCACGCTGTCGGCGGAGAGGCACAGGGGCAGCTCGTGTGAAGGGGGAGTGGCCTTCAGCGGGCAAGTGCTGTTCTGAGCGTCGAAGCGAGCAAAGAAGCGGTTGAGGTCATTGAGCAGACGGACGTCGCCCTCAGAGCTCTGCGGTGCGGGCTTGTAATCCGTGATGGTCTGAATGCCCTGCCAAAGGCTCCGTGCGTCCCTGCTGTCCTTGAAGTGGGCGGTAATTTTGCACGAGAACGCCCTCTTTGCATCTTTGATGCCCCGGGACAGGTCAGCCCTCGCAGTCCTCAAGCCAGCCTCATCCCCCGCTCTAAAGGCTTTGTCCCTGGCCCTCAGCAGCCTGAAGACAGCCATGGCTTCCGATTAGCCCGAGTGACGATGGATTTTGAGTGAGTCACATCATCAATGCACTTCCTGATGTAGAAGGAAACAGAGTCAGTATACTCCTCAATGTCTGTCCGATCGTCACAAGTGGCAGCCCTCCTAAACATGTCCCAGTCAGTAGAGCCAAAGCAGTTACGCAGTGCATCAGAGGCCAGAGTTGCAGGCTTCGACTAAGGCGCTGGCCTTCCTGTGTGGACTTTGTATGTTCTCCCCGTGGCTGCGTAGGTTTTCTCCAGGTACTCCGGATTATTCGCATATTCCAAAGACATGGTAGGCTAATTGACCACTCCAACTTGTCCGTAGGTGTGGTTGTGAGTGTGAATGGGTGTTTGTCTATGTGTGCTTTGCAATTTGCCACTCAACGAGTTCAGGGTGTCCCCCGCCTACTGCCCGAAATCAGCTGTGATAGACTCCTGCGTGTCTATGACCCTCGTGAGGATAATGGATGGATGGGTGGACTATGCCGTGCTTTCACCAAATGTATCATTCGTAGTACACAGTGGAGTATTTGGGGTTTGCTGCTTAAATGATGAACAGATACCGAACGCACATTTTGGGTGCAAGTCTAAGCTCTTTGAATACCGTTTTGTTTTCGTGTATAGTGCGCCCCCATGTATAATACACACCCTAAAAATGGCATGCTGATGCTGGAAAAAAGCTTGTACCCATGTATAATACGCACCCAATTTTTATGAATTTTTAAAAAATGTTTTTTTTTTTTTTTAAGTCCCAATGATCGTCACACACACAGGGAGGCAATGGGTCCCATTTTTATAGTCTTTGGTATGGTCTTAACTAGGCTGGATGTAATTTTTTTTGTTGGCGTTGATTTCTCCGACTGCCCGTAAACGCACCACCGCGCTCCGTGCGCGCACGGGAAAGAGGCGGCTCTGTATGGGAGAGACGTTGAAGAGGAATAAAAACACCCTTGGAAACCAAAACTTGCCCCTCGTCGTGACTCGGAGCTGCAACAAATGTTTCGGAAGATATATAATCTTATATATAATATATAATAGGAAGAAAACAACTCTCGCTCTTTATATAGCTGACGTGTCTTGCGCATCCGTTCTGTGCATATTATTTCACAACACTTTGCCTTGTTCCTTTCTTCTCTGCTGTTCACTTCAAACACGCTCCATGCGACCGCAATGCTCTCGTATCAGACAAGGCTTGCTCGATCACCTGCTCGTTTGCTGTCTGCCACGACGAGGGGCAAGTTTTGGTTTCCAAGGGTGTTTTTATTCCTCTTCAACGTCTCTCCCATACAGAGCCGCCTCTTTCCCGTGCGCGCACGGAGCGCGGTGGTACGTTTACGGGCAGTCGGAGAAATCAACGCCAACAAAAAAAATTACATCCAGCCTAGTTAAGACCATACCAAATACTATAAAAATGGGACCCATTGCCTCCCTGCGTGTGTGACGATCGTTGGGACTTAAAAAAAAAAAAAAAAAAAGAAATTTAAAAAACAAATTAACATTTTTTTTTGTACCCATGTATAATGCGCACCCCAGATTTTAGGACAATAAATGAGTTAAATTTTGCGCACTATACACGGAAAAAAACGGTACACTGTAAAGAGTTTCACCGTAAAATAACAGTCAATTACTGGCAGAAGGGACGCAGTAATTGTTATTTTATAATGCACCTACCGTAATTTATTTTAACATTGTATTACTGTTTTTTGAATTACATTATATTACTATAGGATAACAGTGGGTGGTGTGATAAGTTTATGATGCATCCACTGTTTATTTGAACAGTTATCTACTGCATGGTTGACAATGTTGTTTTAGCATAGTTATGGCCAACAGTAATCGTTTTTGTTCTCATGAAACAAGTTTGCCTGATTCATTCTGCAACGCTACAATACGTCGTACATATTGTGCTGTCAGAATCTGACTTGAGCTGCTTACTAAATAGTTTTTGTGTGGGTTTGTCCTTAGGCAGGTGTTTCTTTCTTTTTTTTTTTCTCGCATATCCTGGTCAGGGCCGTGGGGAGCTTATGCCTGCTCACATCATGTTCTTCTGTGAAAATGTGCGTGACAATTTGACTTGAATTTGAAAATGTTCCTTCGGCTTTAGTTTATAAGAGTCACTTTTCTTAGAAATGATGTTTTATTTTATTAGTTTATTATTTTTTGACTTCAAAGACTTGAAGACTTGGAGTTGAAGGATGGTAACATGACAGATGGCAACACAATAAAATGTATTACACATTTTCTACACTGTTATTGTGTCATGTACAATGTGATTCATTTATTTACTGGATGTTCACACTGCCCAGTGGCACATACAATTACTCTAAGTTGCAACAGAGTGAATATCAGGCCTTAAAAACAGCGCTACTACGTCGTTATTGTGCGTCCACCTCAAAGTCAAAGTCTGCTTTATTGTCAACGTCTTCACATGCCGAGACACACAAAGAGATCGAAATTACGTTTTCTCTATTCGATTGTTGTCATGGAGACGGGTACACTGAAATTTAGGGCTTGTCATAGTTGTGTTGTGCTATGGAGAGAAAATAAGTAAAAGAGGTGAATGTGGTTGCTTATATCAGTGGTCCCCAACCACCGGGTGGGTCACTTGGTACCGGGCCGCCAAGCCGCACAGAATTTTTTTTTTTTATCGACGATCAATTAATTCAGGTCAAAACACTCGTCCCGGTCACGTGACATGTTTCCCCAGTCGAGCCCGCAAAGCTAATATGTGGCGACAGGCTAACTAACCAGGCAGTAAAGCATTCAAAACTGCTTCAACACATGGAGACCAAGCATTCTGCAATAAAAGACAAACCTCAAATCACTTCGGGTGTCATTGTCTCCGATTACGTCTAGATGGGACCGGCTCGTCTCTGAGAAACAAACTCAGTGCTCCCACTAATTCAACGTAATAGTGAGTTTTATTTTTGTCATTTGTACTTGTTTTTATGTCAGTCGTATCATTTTATTTCATCGTATTTATATATTTATTATAAATGTATTATTTATTTATTTATATAAATGTATTATTTATTTATATAAATGCCGGTCCGCGAAAATATTTCTGACATGTAACCGGTCCGTGGCGCAAAAAAGGTTGGGGACCACTGGTTTATATGACTGTAGAAAGGGACACTTTTAGACAGCAATATTACAAGAGTTATGAATGAAGTACAACTGTTAAGTCATAGTTAATCACACATTTTATTTATTATAAAAAATCCCTTTTTTTTTTTTTATTCATTGATTAGCCAATTTTGATAGACTTAACTTTTTTTTTAAAAACTTTTTTTAGTTTTCTTTAGCACAGTTTTCCCTACTTTTACTCATCTTTAATGGTCTTCTGCATTAATAAAATCTACCTGATACCTGAGAAGAAAGAAATATATTTACAAATATATATACGTATATTTAATATATACAATGAATGCTCTGATCAATCGGTGGCTGAGCGTTATTGGTCGATATTCGTGAGAAAGTGATTGATCATTGAATTCAGTCAGGCCCTTGATGGCCAATCAGTCACATTTTCTCTGGCTCTAACTCTGGTATTTTCACAATGCTATCATTTGTTTTTAGCATAATCTCACAATTTCACAAACAACCTATAGCCACAGTTTGTTTTAAAAAAAAAAAGAGAAACTGACAAATGTTAGCGTTTAAATATGACAGACATTAAATTACTGATAACAGAAACACACTTGTATAGCTATGGTCTTCTTCCCCGCCTTTTCTTTTTCATCTTTTCCGGCAGCCGCGAGGAGCATTTATTTTCTATAGTTTTTCAGTCGCCGCATCGCAAAATTTGGGCACCATAAAGCCTTGTGTAACGCTTCTACTATAAACAGATGTGTGATATCTCTATTCATCCATTTTCTGTACCGCTTGTCCCCACGGGGGTCGCAGGTGTGCTGGAGCATATCCCAGCAGTCATCAGGCGGGGGACACCCTGAACCGGTTGCCAGCCAATTGCAGGGCACACAGAGAAGAACAACCATCTGCACTCCCTCCTACGGGCAATTTTGAGTGCTCAAACAGCCTACCATATATGTTTTTTGGACATGAAAGGAAAGAGGAGTGCCCGGAGAAAACCAACACAGGCACGGGGAGAACATGGAAACTCCACAGAGGGAGGTGGAATCGACCCGTAATCTCTGAACTGTGAGGCGGACGTGTTAACCGGTGCCTAACTGTCCCGCCATACCTTATATATAGTATATATTTTGTTTTAAACCACATTTTAGAGCTACAATTTCTATACGAATACCGTGATAGTACGATATATTCAATTTTGCTGTCAGAATTTGACTTGAGCTGGCTACTAAATAGTTTTTGTGTGGCTTTGTCCTTATGCTCCCCTTACAAGGGATTCATTTGTTCTTTTTTTTTGGTCGCATATCCTGGTCAAGGCCGTGGGGAGCTAATGCCTGCTGACATCAGATGTAGGGTGGACTGCACTCTGGACTGATCATTCATCAATCACATTGCACATAAACTATTCACACTCACATTCACAAAAAGACACAAAAAGTCACATGACTTAAAGTCTTAAAATAGCCGAGTGGCAACACCACTTCCTATAAATAATGAATTTATCAGTGCAGCGCATAAAGAGCAGCATGCCTGAACCTGCTGTGTTCTGGGAGCTGATTTTTATTTTTAAATCAAGCCCAACGCAGGGCACCGTTGAAATGCGGCATGAGAGTAAAACCTTTCAAGTTGGCTTCACAGAAACAAGAAGCAAATGTGTCGTGACATTTAGCAGAGAAGCCCATTGACATAAAACAGAAACAAATGAATTCCTCTTTAAAGATGACTTGTTATGATGATCCACCCCTCCGAACAGTGATCAAAACCTCAGCACCACTCCCACCTTCAGCAGTATCATACAGCAACTGTTGCTAAGCAACCACGAACATGCTATGTGTCACTGTGGACACACTGATAATGCAGCTTTTAAGAGTAAAGCCTCGCTGAGACGCTGGAGATACAGATGTGTGGTTTGCAGTATCAAAAAACGATCCATTGCTTAAAAGTGAGTTAAGTGCTGGAGGATGGATGTATCAGCATCTGCACAATGTGATGTATACTTTGTAGTTTTGGAACATACAGTGCCTTGCGAAAGTATTCGGTCCCCTTGAACCTTTCAACATTTCGCCACATTTCAGGCTTCAAACAAAGATATAAAACTTTAATTTTTTGTCAAGAATCAGCAACAAGTGGGACACAATCGTGAAAATTTATTGGATAATTTAAACTTTTTTAACAAATAAAAAACTGAAAAGTGGGGTATTTAAGATATGTATATAGGTGTATAAGAACTGCTATTTACTTTGTACCAGTTAGCACAGTGTTACCTTTCAGTTTCATTGCTGAGCCAAATGATGAAATTTCTGCAGCTGAAGCACCAACATAGAGGACAGTGCAGACTAGAACAGTGTTTCCCAACCTTTTTCATTCACGGCACACCTTTTCATTGGAAAAAATGTAGCGGCACACCGCCAACAAAAATCTGTTAAGCTCCTATATTAAAATCAATTATACTACAACAAAAGACGTAAAGTCCTATTCCTATATATGTATGGGGAGTTGAATAATTCAATAGAAATAAATACCGTAATTTTTTTTACTATAAGTCGCAGTTTTTTTCATAGTTTGGGTGGGGGGGGCGACTTATACTCAGGAGCGACTTATATATGGTTTTTTTCACAAATGTTTACTTGATCATTAACACCACTTATTTACAAGTATAGTTGACCACTTCACATGTTATTTTTAGTATAGTTGATCACTTCACATGCTTTGATATCTTTATCTTGAACATATTCAAAACATGAAAAATAGAGAGACAAAATCAAATAAAGTAATTAACACTTTAAAGCGCCATATCCTCTGAACATGTCCTCTGTCACCAGGATGACATAAAGGATGAGAAATTTGATCGATGGATTTAATGATTTGGAGTGACACAAATGGTTTAATAATATTGTTGTTTCTGTGATAGTTATTTAAAATATAGTTTTATATCGTTGTATGGGCCTGTGGAATAATTTGAACTGCGGCGCGGCACACGGCATTGTTGACAAAGGACGATCGATGGATTTAATGAATTGGAGTGACACAGATGGTTTTATAAACGTGTTATTTATGTACCGTATTTTCCACCCTAATAGGCGCACCGGGGTATAAGGCGCACCTTCAATGAACGGCCCATTTTAAAACTTTGTCCATATATAAGGCGCACCGGCCTATAAGGCGCATAAAATAGAAGCTTTACTGCAACAAACTGAGGTTGACTAGGGTTGCGGTATGCACCCACTAGCCAATAACCAACGAGCCCTCTGTAAACAATCGCGTTTCTCAAACAAGCTCCTATAAAATGATCGGAAACTGACTAAAGTTCGATCTAACGCATTGGTACTACTTACCTATGTTTCCCTTCCATATCGATCCGTAGATATACGAGAAACATTACTAACAGAGCAGCCTATTTTGACATGAAATAGCCTCGCGCGTATAGCAGCTATCGTTATAGCATTAGCCATCCGCAAAAACCCATGACCCTCAGCTCGCAATCTCCCATGAGCCTCAGCAAAGTGTAAACAATCGCGTTTCTCAAACGAGCTCCTATAAAATGATCAGAACTGACTAAAGTTCGAGCTAACGCATTGGTACTATTTACCCATGTTTCCCTTCCATATCGATCCGTAGATTTACTCGAAACATGAACAGAGCGGCCTATTTTGACATGAAATAGCCTCGCGCGTATAGCAGCTATCGTTATAGCATTAGTCATCCGCAAAAACCCATGACCCTCAGCTCGCAATCTCCCATGAGCCTCAGCAAAGTGTAAACAATCGCGTTTCTCAAACGAGCTCCTATAAAATGATCAGAACTGACTAAAGTTCGATCTAACACCTTGGTACTACTTACCTATGTTTCCCTTCCATATCGATACGTAGATTTACTCGAAACATTAACGGAGCAGCCTATTTTGAAATGAAATAGCCTCGCGGGTACAACAGCTATTCGGTGACGCCCCCTGACTACAGTTACCGTAATGTTGGGAAGCGATGCGACCTTGTAATTTACTAGTCGTACTAAAACGTACTAAAACATTTTGGCAGAGCACTGTGTACAACCAGTATGGATCAACAAATTCATCACTTGATCCATATATAAGGCGCACCGGACTATAAGGCGCACTGTTGACTTTTGATAAAAATTTAGGTTTTTAGGTGCGCCTTATAGGGCGGAAAATACGGTAATAGTTTTTTTTAGTCAGCCCCGTTCTCAGCCCCTCGTTTGTGTTTGTCACGTTAGCATACCGTATCGTTTAGCCTGTTGTTGCTCGTTCATGTCTGTTCTTGGTGTTGGATTTTGTCGAATAAATTGCCCCCCAAAATGCGACTCATACTCCGGAGCGACTTATATATGTTTTTTTTTTCACGTTTTTGGGCATTTTATGGTTGGTGCGACTTATACTCCGGAGTGACTTATAGTCCAAAAATTACGGTACTAAATATTCTTTAAATTGTATTCCTTTTTTAAAATAATAGTGACAGTTTTTTAAAAAGGTTTTAGACGGTGTAAGAAATAAACTATTTAAAGTGATTGTGATTCAAATAAAAGAATCAACATGACTTTGGTTACTGTTTTAAACTAGCGCTATAAATATTACGACAATGTCACTTTTAAAGACGCTCTGCTGTTCTGACAGCAGCTGAGTGGCTATCACAGTCCAGGTGTCTCGACTTGACTGTTTATTTTATGTATGTGAAAAATAATCCAGGTTCTCCGGTTGAACTGCATGCTCTGATTTCCATTGGACCACAAACGCACCACAACCATCATAGTGTCACTGTTAGCAAAAGCACACAGCAACACACACATAAACTGAATATGTGCCGCAATACAATCCAACCGACACAATATGAAATCTCAAGATTCTCAGATTCTCCACGCATGCACGATTAGCAAGTGGCTGACCAGGCCTTGTGAGAACTGACCAGTGGTTTGGCAATCCTGTGCTATGTAATTAATATTGGACAATCCCACGGCACAGCTGAACGTCTCTCACGGCACACCAGTGTGTGCTGAGTAGAGTGTCAGCAATTTTTCTCTTCAAAAACTTCTCCATCACTGTCACTATTGACTCGTCTCGCTATCCACAATGACAACGTCGCTGTCAATGCTGTCCATGCCTGCAGCTGCATCCATGCCTCACCAATTTTCTCGTCTGCATGCACGAGGCAAATCGTTACCTGCTGCTGCCACCTTCTGATATGGAAGATATGATTACTCTGCCGGGCGCTACACCGCACAGGTGCACAAATTGGAGAATTTCTCACGGCACCCCTGACAATATTTTGCGGCACACCGGTTGAAAAACACTGGACTAGAACTATCTCCTGTTGATCGTGTGTAAAACATGGACTTTTTACTGGTGTAATGAGTAATGTTTTCATTGAATGAGAATGAGAACCCGCTTAAGGGTTTGACGAATACCTGGCATGTTCATTGTTTGTTTTTGTGTTAGCTTGCAGTGCGATAAAAGCTAAATTGGCTGTAAAATTAAGTCACAGTTAGCTTTGAATATTAGCAAAAACAAAAGCATCACAGGTGAAAAAGAGCTTATTTTTGCTTATTGTCTTAGAATGGGGTGTTCTGATTACTTTAGGCCTGCTGTACTATATAAAATCCTTTTGGAAACCAAACTTAATTACTGATGAATTCTTTGACATTTTTTCTAAATTTTCCGGGTCGCTGCATCTTAAGTAGTCTTCCCTCTTGCTTTCTGTGTGCAGGGTCTGTAGCACTCTAGGCGACACCGGTAAGGAAGCGCAGCATCCGCCTTCCGTGTTTGTCACTGTTCACATTTCTCACTGATCACAATATATACTGGCTTGGTCTTGACTGGTTTTGATTAAAAAAATACAGAGTCCGCCCTGTCAGAGACCGAGACAAGACAGAGTAAAAATGGTTTCAATTCCGAGACGAGACAGAGAATCTTAAAAAGTGGTCTTGAGACCAAGACTGCTCTCGAGAACGATGTACAGCACTACTTCATGCAATATTTTAGTCCATAATTGTATAAGTAAATGTATGTTAACATCTGCTACTCAGACTCTGAGCTCCACCGTATTTGTTTATGGAATGGGCATAAGGCCAGAACAGTGCTGTCACCCTACCAAAATCTTGACTTCCATACTATACCAGCAACATTAGCACACGTGAAACACTACTGAAACATAAATAATGCCTGACCTATTGGTTGTGACGTCCACTGTAATGCAGTTTTATGATTATTACGATTAATATGATCATTTTCATGTCCAGATATGTATAACCTCTATTCTGTTTAGACAGAATTAGCCCAGTTGCAATGGCCTTTTTTTAATAGTGAGCTCACTGTATAATCGTTTTTATTGCGTGCCACATGCTATGCATTTAATGTTATCCATTATTGATATTAAACAATATATTTTCATTGTTACTGTCAAGCAAATGTTTTCATTTAATTTCTAATTAGCCAGTCATGTTGAGTGTCTGTGTCTGCATTGAATGTAGTGTTAAATGCATCACAACCTGTCACTCTGGATGCCGGTCAGCAAGGTGCTAGGCCAGATTGGATGTGTTCCCGCCTCAAGGCACGGTAGTTTTAAAACAAGCCTTAGAGACAGGCTTTGCCAGTCGGTTTACCATGGATGTTGGGAAAAATGTTCCATGTTACTTTGCGTGTCATGCTTTTTCAACACGAAGCAGAGATGCTACAGCGAAGGCTTCTTTGTGTGGCCATCTTCCTCTTGCACACATGCAGAAGAAGGCATGCCAGGTACTCAAGTGTTATAAATACTGAAGATTCTATTCATTTCAAATGTCTTTTGAAAACTGCTAAAAAAAAAATCAAAATTATTTGATATAAAACATTTTGTTTTAGTGAAGTGAGCATAGTTATTTTCACTGGTAACTACTTTCATTAAAAATGTATGTGGGCATTGATTTCCATAAATTATTTGGTTGGTTAAGGTTGGAAGGTTTGTCAGTTGACCATCTTACCATATTGGCGTGATACATGGCATGAACTATTGGTGTTCAGATACCTAGGTACTGCCTAGGCAACAGGGTTTATGAATATATTAGGGCCCGAGCATCGAACACTGCAAGGACCATTGTTGTGTCTAGCAGCCAGGCACAGGTAACAGGGTGTAAATAGGGCAAAACATGTTTGTGTCATATTAACTCTCCAGCCACACTTTGTACTTGAACTCGATATTCTTTTTGTCAAGTACAAAATGACCTGATAAATATTATGCGAAATTCGAGCACTTTTGCTGCATTGCGTGTCTGCATATCATATTTATTTTACAGGGCTTTGGACTGCGACCTCAAATAAATCGTATCCAACACCAAGAACAGACATGAACGAGCAAAAACAGGCTAAACGATAGGTATCCTAACATAAACACAAACAAAGAGCTGAGAACGGGCCTGACGTAACATTCAGTTATTAAAAAAAACTATTAAACCATCTGTGTCACTCCAATTCATTAAATCCATCGATCGTCCTTTGTCAACAAAATATTCCACAGGCCCATATAACGATATATAAATTAGATATCAAATAACTATTATATAAGCAATAATATTATCAAACCATCTGTGCACTCTAAATCATTAAATCCATCGATCAAATTCCTCGTCCTTTGTCAACAACGCCGCGCGTGCGCCCTGACGTCAGCCTCGTCGTTATTCCACAGATCTAGTATATAACTATATTGTAGCGTTAACAAAGTACAAGGAAAGACGTGGGTTTGGTAAACGGCTCTTTATTTAACAAAACAAACTTCCAGGCGTGTGGCGGCGTGGACTTCCAGCCACGGAGGTGGAAGAGAGATCCATAGAATAGGACCGGGCGTGCGTAAAAGCCATGTCTGAGCCCCATCCACCGTCCCCAGATAGCCACCGGGCCGAGCGCCGGCCCCCGACTTCCATCCACGGAGGTGAAAGAGAGCTCCGTAGAGTAGGACCGGGCGTGCGTAAAAGCCATGTCTGAGCCCCATCCACCGTCCCCAGATAGCCACCCGGCCGAGCGCCGGCCCCCGACTTCTATCCACGGAGGTGAAAGAGAGCTCCGTAGAGTAGGACCGGGCGTGCGTAAAAGCCATAATAGTTTTTCAAACCTTCTGTGTCATTCCAAATCCTTAAATCCTTCAAACTCTTCGTCCTCCGTGTCACTTACAAACAAAGCCGCTAATGATGCCGGTAGTAGGTGGGGCCCTTCGTCATCTTCGTCATCCCGTGATCAATCTTTGTCCTTTTTGTAAATAACCGCCACGCAGCCTCGCGCTGCTGACGTCACTTGAAATTCAAATTACAGTAATCCCTTGCTACATCGCGGTTCATTTATCGCGGTTTCACTTTTTTTTTTTTTGAAAATTTTTGAAAAGAAACACTTAAGTCGCTCCTTATTATAAGTCGCCCTCCCCCACCCAAACTATGAAAAAAACGTGACTTATAGTCCGAGAATTACGGTACTCGGTTCGGTGTTGCACTGGTTAGCATGCCCGCCTCACAGTTCGAAAGGTGCAGATTCGATTCCACCTCCGGCTTTCCCTGTGTGGAGTTTGCATGTTCTCCCCCGTGCATGCGTACGTTTTTCCCAGGAACTCTGGTCTCCTCCCACATCCTCAAAACATGCTTAATAGGTCGATTGAGCACTCCAAATTGCCCATCGGTGTGAGTGCGACTGCGAATGGTTATTTGTCTCTGTGGCAACCAGTTCGGGGTGGTTCCGCGGGCGGTACAATTTAAATCCCCGATCTCGGGTGACGTTAAAAGAGCTTAAAGAACAAAAAAGGACAGCTGAATCACACTCATCGCATGCTTGCTGCAGAAGCACCATGGTGTACTTTCATAACGTCGGGAAATTGCAAGTGCACTGCACTGCATAGTCATTATTTTACGTTGATTGTAATATTTTTACATGAGAATGCGTGTGCATGTTTGTGAAGGGATTGCATAGAGGCTGTAGTTTAGGTGTGGGTTCAACTTTCTCATTAAGTGAAACTTGACCCCTTGTCTTACCAATTAAAAATAAAGATTGTAAAAAATATTATTTCATTGAAATTTATTTAACAAAAATTGGGAGGAGACCTGATTAATTAATTATGACATGTAGTGTCAGTGTATAGCATCTTCAGCAAAGAAACAATAAACCTGCTCCTGAGTGTTCCAATGATTTCTTCATCTCAGTTTTAAGCACCACCCCGTTGACATGTTGACTTCATAAAAATCGTCTCACTTGTTTTCACGGATAGATTATACAGGTGAAATGTACAGATCTTGCAACAAGACACGTGCTGAAGAAAAGAAAGCAAATCAACATTGTCACGAAGCGCCCACCTTAATCATCCATCCATAGTACCTCCATTTTCAGGACTGATTGTCCTCATTGTCATGTGTGTACTGGGGCCTGTCCGAGCTGACTGTGACTATAAATCCTGTAGTGGTTATTTGTGGAAAATCCTCACAAATCTTAATAAACAGACCTGGTCTGAAGTATGTATTGTTATCAGTCACGTACACATTTATTGTTGCAGTCGTAAAAGCTTTCTAATAAATGAGTTGCTCTGTCCCACTCTCCTTCTTCCTTCCTACTTTTATTGCAGAGAACCGGCCCAGCCGCCACAGACCGGATCAAAGTGTGTCGTAATAGTTTATGCCTTTATTGGTCGGATTAGAATTGATCTGTTGAATTAGGTGTCAGTAACTGCAGTAGAAAACCATGCTTATCATCAAAGAGGATTGAAATCCAGATGAATTACCATCTGACCACTTTCAGTTAAATGCAAAGACGATAAAAAGCATTTTTAGTTGAAGAAAGGTTTCTTGTGTGTCCATGTGAGCGTGTATGTACGTCTCTATCTGTAACCATCACTGTTGTATAATAGGGTGGCGGAAGGAGTTGATTACGTAATTTTAACTCTATACAAAATAAATGTGCGTTTTGTGTGAAGGAGGTCATGGTGAAACAGCTGTTGTGGTGTTTCTAATGAATAAAATCCCTTTCCCAGTGATGTGTGTTCCCACTGCTTTACTGTGTGAGAGTAAAAGAAAATTTTCACTAAAATCCTTTTTCATGCCATCTCCCTCTGTCATTTCCATTATCTTACACTTATGCTATCCATAGATATTATTGAGAAATGGAGGTGTGCGGGAGAGTCCATCAACCCTGAATTTCTACAGTTGAAAAGGGAGATAGTAAAGGGCATTCTATCTGATCTCAGATGTTATTGTAGTTCATATTGTCAGCAGACATTGGAGCTCACTAAACATTTAATCTTTTTTTTTTTACTAATGTTTAAGATCGCCAGACAAATGTAGATAGCAGACAAAGGCTATAGAAAGAAAACTAAATATAGTTTCTAAAGCTCCCTGGATCTGTGTGGAAAAAGTACTTGATCTCTAAATTTAGTAGCAGGTTGAAATCAAACGTTTTGTCTTACTGCTAATGTGTCTTGTACTCATCTGTGGAGATATTTTGGTCCACTCCTCTTTAAAGAATTGTTTTAATTCAGCAACTCTGGGCGATTGTCGTGCATGAGTGGTTTTATTGTTTGTTAAGTCATGAACACTGACTTTAACTGAGGCAAGGGAGGTCAGCAGTTCTTATGACGCTGTCCTGGATTCCTTTTGACCTCCTGGATGAGTTGTCGCTGCTCTCTTGGTTGGGTACCGTAATTTTCGGACTATAAGTCGCTACGGAGTATAAGTCGCACCAGCCATAAAATGCCCAAAAAAGTGATAAAAAACATATATAAGTCGCTCCGGAGTATAAGTTGCATTTTGGGGGGCAATTTATTCGACAAAGTCCAACACCAAGAACAAACATGAACGAGCAACAACAGGCTAAACGATACAGTATGCTAACGTGACAAACACAAACGAGGAGCGGGCCTGACGTAACATTCAGTTATTTAAAAAAAACTATTACATAAATAACACGTTTATAAAACCATCTGTGTCACTCCAATTCATTACATCTATCGATTGTCCTTTGTCAACAATGCCGTGTGCCGCGCCGCAGTTCAAATTATTCCACAGGCCCATACAATGATATATAAACTATATTTTAAATAACTATCACATAAACAACAATATTATCAAACCATTTGTGTCACTCCAAATCATTAAATCCATCGATCAAATTTCTCGTCTTTTATCGATCGTCCTTTGTCAACAATGCCGTGTGCCGCGCCGCAGTTCAAATTATTCCACAGGCCCATACAACGATATATAAACTATATTTTAGATAACTATCACATAAACAACATTATTATCAAACCATTTGTGTCATTCCAAATCATTAAATCCATCGATCAAATTTCTTGTCCTTTATGTCATCCTGGTGACAGAGGACATGTCCAGAGGATATGGCGCTTTAAAGTGTTAATTACTTTATTTGATTTTTTCTCTCTATTTTTCATGTTTTGAATATGTTCAAGATAAAGATATCAAAGCATGTGAAGTGATCAACTATACTAAAAATAACATGTGAAGTGGTCAACTATACTTGTAAGTAAGTGATGTGTTAATGATCAAGTAAAAATTTGTGAGAAAAAACATATATAAGTCGCTCCTGAGTATAAGTCGCCACCCCCACCCAAACTATGGAAAAAACTCGACTTATAGTTCGAAAATTACGGTATTTTTTGTTCATCACTGTTCCATGTTTTCTCCATTTGTGGACAACCGCTCTCACCTTGCTCTGCTGGAATCCTGAAGTTCTTGGAATGTTTTCCCCCAAACCTATAAATATCAATTACCGTATTTTCCGCGCTATTAGGCGCACTTTCCTGCGGAAACTCAGGCGAGCGAGCGCTCCTCCAGCCGTCATGACTACATTTTACCGTGGCACCATTGAGAGCGTCCTCTCCAGCTGTATCTCCAGCTGTATTGCTGTTTGGGGTGGCGGCTGCACTGACTACAACTTGAAGGCCCTGCAGCGCATAGTGAACACGGCTGGTAAGATTATTGGTGCTTCACTCCCCTCCTTGAAAAACATTTACATCTCCCATCTCACCCGCAAGGCGACCACGATTGTGAGTGATGCGAGTCACCCCGCTCACTCTTTGTTTGATCTTCTGCCCTCTGGGAAAAGATATAGGAGCCTGCGCTCCCGCACCACCAGACTCAACAACAGCTTCATACTCCAGGCTGTTAGGATCCTGAACTCGCTTCCCCTTTCTGCGTAGCGTCCTGTACTTTTGCGCTGTGCTTACTGTCTGCTGTATGCACACTGGCTCCGTTTTGCTCCTCTTATTTATTGTGTTATCTGTTTATTTATTATTTACTCATCACTCTTATTATTTATTGTTTGTGCCTTCTTGTTTTTATATTGTGTCGTTTACTTATATCTCTATCGTGTGATATGTCTCGTCACCGTGGGATAGAGAAAACGTAATTTCGGTTTCTTTGTGTGTCTGACATGTGAAGAGATTGACAATAAAGCTGACTTTGACTTTGACTTTTGACTTAAAAACTTAAAATCTACTCAAAAAACCACATTGCGCCTTAAAACGCAGTGCCTTATACAGTGCCTTGCGAAAGTATCCGGCCACCTTGAACCTTTCAACATTTCGCCACATTTCAGGCTTCAAACATAAAGATATAACATTTTAATTTTTTGTCAAGAATCAACAAGTCGGACACAATCGTGAAGTGGAACGAAGTTCATTGGATAATTTAAACTTTTTTAACAAATAAAAAACTGAAAAGTGGGGCGTACAATATTATTCGTCCCTTTACTTTCAGTGCAGCAAACTCACTCCAGAAGTTCAGTGAGGATCTTTGAATGATCTAATGTTGTCCTAAATGACTGATGATGATAAATAGAATGCACCTGTGTGTAATCAACTCTCTGTATAAATGCACCTGCTCTTTGATAGTCTCAGGGTTCTGTTTAAAGCGCAGAGAGAACCATGAAGACAAAGGAACACACCAGGCAGGTCCGAGATACTGTTGTGGAGAAGTTTAAAGCCGGATTTGGATACAAAAAGATTTCCCAAGCTTTAGACATCTCAAGGAGCACTGTGCAAGTATATTGAAATGGAAGGAGTATCAGACAACTGCAAATCTACCAAGACCCGGCTGTCCCTCCAAACTTTCATCTCAAACAAAGAGAAGACTGATCAGAGATGCAACCAAGAGGCCCATGATCACTCTGGATGAACTGCAGATAACTACAGCTGAGGTGGGAGAGTCTGTCCATAGGACAACAATCAGTCGTGCACTGCACAAATCTGGCCTTTATGGAAGAGTGGCAAGAAGAAAGCCATTTTTCAAAGATATCCATAAAAAGTCTTGTTTAAAGTTTGCCACAAGCCACCTGGGAGACACACCAAACATGTGGAATAAAGGTGCTCTGGTCAGATGAAACCAAAATCGAACTTTTTGGCTACATCGCAAAACGACATGTTTGCCGTAAAAGCAACACAGCTCATCACCCTGAACACACCATCCCCACTGTCAAACATGGTGGTGGCAGAATCATGGTTTGGGCCTGCTTTTCTTCAGCAGGGACAGGGAAGATGGCTAAAATTGATGGGAAGATGGATAGAGCCAAATACAGGACCATTCTGGAAGAAAACCTGTTGGAGTCTGCAAAAGACCTGAGACTGGGACGGAGATTTATCTTCCAACAGGACAATGATCCAAAACATAAAGCCAAATCTACAATGGAATGGTTCACAAATAGACGTATCCAGGTGTTAGAATGGCCAAGTCAAAGTCCAGACCTGAATCCGATCGAGAATCTGTGGAAAGAGCTGAAGACTGCTGTTCACAAATGCTCTCCATCCAACCTCACTGAGCCTGAGCTGTTTTGCAAGGAAGAATGGGCAAAAATTTCAGTCTCTCGATGTGCAAAACTGATAGAGACATACCCCAAGCAACTTGCAGCTGTAATTGCAGCAAAAGGTGGCAAGGGGGGCGAATAATATTGCACGCCCCATTTTTCAGTTTTTTATTTTTTAAAAAAGTTTAAATTATCCAATACGTTTTGTTCCACTTCACGATTGTGTCCCACTTGTTGATTCTTGACAAAAAATTAAACTTTTATATCTTTATGTTTGAAGCCTGAAATGTCGCGAAATGTTGAATGGTTCAAGGGGGCCCGAATACTTTCGCAAGGCACTGTAAGTAGGCAATACCAATGTGTTAGATCGGACTTTAGTCAGTTCTGATCATTTTATAGTAGCTAGTTTGGGAAACGCGATTGTTTACAGAGGGCTCATTGGTGTTTGGCTAGTGGATGCATATCGCAACCCTAGTTATTCTCAGTTTGTTGCAGTATAGCTTCTATTTTATGCGCCTTTTAATCCGGTGCGCCCTATAAATGAAATAATTTCTAAAATAAAAAATTCAATGAGGGTGCGCTTTATAATCCAGTGCGCCTTTTAGTGCGAAAAATATGGTACTTAATTTCCCAGATCTTTTGGCTGACTTAATTTTCTCACACATTTTATATTTAAGTGATTTCTTGATCAAACAGCTCTACAGGTAATCAGGCTTGGGTGTAGTCGTTGAAAAGGAACTCGCCTTTCCAAAGAAAGTGATTAGCCACAGTTTACTTCGTGGTTTAACAACAGGGTGAAGTAACCTTTCACACAAGGCTGGGTAGCTTAACATGTTTTTTTTCCACTAATAAATCCTTTGTTTTAAAAAAGATGCGTTTTATGTTTGCCTAGGTTATATTTGTCCAATTTTTGGTGCTGAACTGTGTTGTAATTATCTTTGAAGACAGCGAGGGCAGAGATTGATTTATTGCACTTTGGCATGCCGTGAATATTGCATGTTACTAAATTTGTAGGTTGAAGGATCTTGAGACAATAAAGAACCTCCCAGCGAGAATCTCTTTGGTCACATTAGTCAGTCAGTCTGTTTGTCTGTTTGTTTGTCGAATACCACAAATAATATTTTCGTTGTTGTTGCCGTTCTGTTTCATTTACTTTTTTAATTTTATTTTATACTTACCAAAACGAGCATTTTTTATTGGAAAGTCTTTATTAGAAAAGAACTACATTTTTTCAAAATGTCAGTATTTTAAACTTTGACCCTTCAGATTGTCTGCAACTCCTACAAGCATAAATACATTTTTCGGAGTTTAGAAGGGAGGGAAGGTCATCTAGTAGAATCAGTGTAAATAAGTGAAGCGGCAAAGTTGGTGAACACACAAAAATTTAGGCACTGCCGAGAATTTTGTTTACTGTTGAACGGTTGAGTGTTGCTGCGACCCTTTTGACTATGAGAAGAGATTAGGCACTAACATTGCAACAACAGCATTTAAGCATATGAAATGCTCACTGGCCAAAATTGTACAAATGCATACAATTAAGGGCAATGAATACTTAGCATGGACATTAAACTTTGGACTTCATGAGGAACAAAAAAGAAAAACACTTAAAATGTTTAACAATGCAATCGGCACAAACATCATGTGATACTATTTGACTGGTAACATTTTAAATGTTTTTATGTTTTCATTGGAAATTTTAACTACCGATTTTTTCCGTGTATAGTGCGCAAAATTTAACTAATTTATTGTCCTAAAATCTGGGGTGCGCATTATACATGGGTACAAAAAAAATTTTAAATTTTTTTTTTAATTTATTTATTTATTTTATTTTTTTTTTAAGTCCCAATGATCGTCACACACGCAGGGATGCAATGGGTCCCATTTTTATAGTCTTTGGTATGGTCTTAACTAGGCTGGATGTAATTTTTTTTGTTGGCGTTGATTTCTCCGACTGCCCGTAAACGCACCACCGCGCTCCGTGCACGCACGGGAAAAAGGCGGCTCTGTATGGGAGAGACGTTGAAGAGGAATAAAAACACCCTTGGAAACCAAAACTTGCCCCTCGTCGTGACTCGGAGCCGCAACAAATGTTTCGGATTTGTGTTTTAGGATGAACAGCAGAGACCAAAGGAACAAGGCAGTGTTGTGAAATAAAATATTACCTGTAATACGCATTTTGTTATTTGCTGATTGAAACTGCTAATTAAACTGTGAATTGAAACTAATAGGAAGAAAACAACTCTCGCTCTTTATATAGCTGACGTGTCTTGCGCAGCCGTTCTGTGCATTTTATTTCACAACACTTTGCCTTGTTCCTTTCTTCTCTGCTGTTCACTTCAAACACGCTCCATGCGACCGCAATGCTCTCGTATCAGACGCTTGCTCGATCACCTGCTCGTTTGCTGTCTGTCACAATGTACCCAACACAAATCCGAAACATTTGTTGCGGCTCCGAGTCACGACGAGGGGCAAGTTTTGGTTTCCAAGGGTGTTTTTATTCCTCTTCAACGTCTCTCCCATACAGAGCCGCCTGTTTCACGTCCGCACGTGTCTTTCCCGTGCGCGCACGGAGCGCGGTGGTGCGTTTACGGGCAGTCAGAGAAATCAACGCCAACAAAAAAAATTACATCCAGCCTAGTTAAGACCATACCAAAGACTATGAAAATGGGACCCATTGCCTCCCTGCGTGTGTGACGATCATTGGGACTTAAAAAAATAATAACAATAATAATAATTTTTTTTTTAAAAATTCATAAAAATTGGGTGCGTATTTTGGGTACAGGCTTTTTTCCAGCATCAGCATGCCATTTTTAGGGTGCGTATTATACATGGGGGCGCACTATACACGGAAAAAAACGGTAATAATAGTTACCATCATATTATGTGTAAATGTTGCCCATTGTCGTCCTTGAAGAGGGGACTCCCCGATCTGTGACCCCTGCTCAAGAGTTTTTTTTTTCTCTGATGTTTTTTTTTTTGTTTCTGTTTTAATAGTTTGTTTTTCCTTACCTTAAAATTGGGAGAGGTCGTCAATATTGTCAAGTGTAGGCATGTGAAGCCCTTTGTGACTTTTTTTTGTGATTGAGGGCTGTATAAATACATTTGACTTGGCTTGACTTTTCATTACGATATAGTTGGTCACCTCATATTACATAAACATAACACATTGTTGAAGAACTACTTTTGAAGTAAAATTGTTTGTTCAGTTATCAGTATTAGTTATAGTTGTTATTATTCAGTTATAGTATTTATTTTAAAAGGGAGATCAGTAACACAAGACACAAATGTCAACATTTTTGAAAGTGAAGAACATTTACAATTTTGGTATTATAGCATGAAAAATCAAGTTGGTGCAAATAAGCCCACATAAATTGATGTACTAGAACAGATCTGGACTACGTATATAGGCAATACTACAAACTGTTGTTTTAAACTTAATACGAGAACAAATGCACTCCAGTGAAAGCAACACTTGATGTTTCAAGTGAGAAGTAATAAATGATATCGTGTCTCCTCAGCAGAAAACTCTTCATCTGTGCAACGTGCTGAATGTGCCATTTAAGGAGCAATGAACCATGGCGCAATGACAACAAGCTTTAAAAGGGAATGCAAAATACCAATGTAATTGCTTCTGTCAGGTTTCGGATCACAAAGAGGATGAGGATGCACGAACTAGAGACCACAACACAAGCACAAAGAAGAATGGGCAGGGCTCAGGATGAAAAAATCTGACAAGTCCAGTCTATATTACATCCAAAATGATGGATGATGAATTTAGAGATTTATCACTATACACTAGGGGTGTAACGATTCATCGATACACATCGATTAATCGATATAATGCTCTATTATAATATAATAGTGCTTTATTGGCATCGATGCTAAACGTAAACATCGATTTATATCACCGTGTTTGACCTCGGACATTAGACGCAACTTTATTTTGAATTCCAGTTCATTGTTGCTTGCTTCCTCTTTCCGGGAGCAGTGCGCGGCGTTGTTGTGTTGTGAGCAGAGCAGGCACGTGAAAGGGGAGTAGACAACTAGTATGCGGCTCCTGGGCTGGTGCTATGGCTAGTGTCCAAAAAGACGAGGAAATTTGCTCCCCTTTAGGCTTCAAGTCATTCGTTTGGAAGCACTTTGGATTCCAAAGAAAAGATGGCTCAACGGACAAGACACGTGCAGTTTGTAAATCCTGCCATGCGGTGATCAAATATTCAGGGAGCACAAATCTCACCGCACATTTAAAGAAACAACACGACATCAAAGTTCAGTGTTAAAATAAGCACTTTGTATAATACAATACTCTTGTAATTTCCTAAATAAAGAGTTTGCAGTACCTTGTTGATTTTGCGTATGAATTGTTATAAATCAGGATATTGTTCTATATTTTTTATTAAAAAAAAAAGAAAAATCGATCGTAGAGCACTATATCGTGATATATCGTGAATGAATCGCAGCAGGCTTTAAGATATCGGCAAATATCGTATCGTAGTTCTTTGTATTGATATGATATTGTATCGTGACAAAACCCGCGATTTACACCCCTACTATACACCCAGTTGATATGCATATTTATTCATTTAATTGCAACTATCACTCTGTTTCTGTTCTTGCGTGTTTGCGTGTGGTAGGTGAATCAGGAGAATGTGGTGAAGGTGGGCCACAGACAGGTGGTCAACATGATCCGCCAGGGTGGGAACCGCCTTTTGATCAAGGTGGTGACAGTGAGCCGGAATCTGGACCCCGAGGACACAGCACGTAAAAAAGGTAAAATCCTATCAAATAAATACTATACCAGGATTTTAGATTTTCTAATTTTTTTTTAAAGATAATGAAAAAAAAGTCATCATTCTGACATATCAGGTGATTTTCTGTTCATTGTTTCAAAACATGGACTGTACAAAGTTTTTCATACAAAGTATTATCAACCTGCAGTCTGTAAAAAATCTGTTCAAATCAGTCACAATCAGTTATTATTATATCTGGTAAACATCTAGTGCATTCTAAAATGTCAAATTCATTAAAAGTTTGTTTTTCCTCTTTAGTTTAGCCCTAATTTAGTTATGCTGTAATACGTACTAGCGGTTTGCCAATTTGTATTATTTATCTTAATCAGCACTCTTTGTTCCTCAATACATATGCTGAGTATATCCCAATGTCCTATATGACCATTCGGAATGCAACAAATTCAGTGGATTCAGAGTCATTTGTCCATCATCACACTTTTTTTGTAATGCGTTGGATACAGGCATTTGATTGAGCCTGTAATAGTAATAAAGATCATAGCTCAAAGAGTTATAAATGTTGCTGATGTTTTAGCATTTTTACTTTGAATTAGAGAATCGTTAGCCAAGCCACTTGAATCTCGATTTTTCACGCTTCGATACCACACGCCTTTCTGTCTAACATGGTTTGGTTATGGACCCTTTTTTTGTTGTGAATACAAATTCAAGTAGTATTTTAAATGGATGATATAAGGACCGTACAAAGCTAAATGACTAGCACGTAAACCTTAGCGCAGTGGTTCTTAACCTTGTTGGAGGTACCAAACCCCACTAGTTTCATATGCGCATTCATCGAATCCCTCTTTAGTGAAAAATAAAATATGTTTTTCACTGGTGCACAAAATGAACCGTGCATGAACATCACCTTGATCAAAGAACAAAACCAACACAATGCCTGAACTCAGAAGATTTAGGTGTATCGTATCAGTGCGTCCTCGACATTTAGGAAATGCTATTCCTTATAAAACATTTGTAAGGCTGTTTCTGGAGGACTTTAACCTCTGCATTATTTACATCCATTTTACTTACTCATGGACTGCTTTTTTAGTGCATTACATGGACTTGTAAGAAAGCTTCCATTTTGTGACTCCGGTTTATCAGTTTACCTCAAAAGATAACTTAAAGAAGACAATCAATAGAGTTGATACCGTAAATAAAATGTGCTAATTGAGTGAAAAACTATTACTCAACCAAAGAATTGTAGAATGTTCTTTGATCTCCTCTGTTATCTTAACATCCTGACTAGTACTGTTGCGTATTGTTCAAGATGTCCGTCGTTGAGCAAAGAAAATAAAGATGTGGAATAATAGTTGGTTCTTTATTTGCAAGATCTTGGGTTGCTTCACGGCAGTCAGTACAAGTGCACTTCAGCAGATGAGAACAACCACGTCAGACTCCAGATCAAATTTATACTCGCCACAAGCAGGAATACGGAAGGGAAGAAAAGGGAGGGGAAAAGAAGGAAAAACATATCATCATAAGAATGTACTGTGTGTCATGATGTTAATGAGCTCTGCCTTATGTGTAATGGAAAAGTTACCGGCCGGGTCATACCAAAGACTATAAAAATGGGACACATTTCCTCCCTGCTTGGCACTCAGCATCAAGGGTTGGAATTGGGGGGTTAGACCACCAAATGATTCCCGAGCGCGGCACCGCTGCTGCTCACTGCTCCCCTCTCCCCCAGGGGATGGATACAAATCACACGGGGATGGGTTAAATGCAGAGGACAAATTTCACCACACTCAGATGTGTGTGTGACAATCATTGGGACTTTATAAAAAGCTGTGTGTGGCGTGTCTGTTCTCTGATGGAGCAACTATGTTTGTATAAATTAATATAGAATTAATATAGAATATTTAGACATTGCTGTTGCTCCCTTTTCAGTCCCCCTTTTGACCTCAACAGAGGTCAACCAAAAGGCAAGGGCAAACTAACAAAGTGCGTCATGAACACGGGAATATTGGAACACCTGATAAGCGGCCGGTCAATCTAACTCGTGGCTCTCAATTGCAGGAGTAATCAGTCCGTAATCAGGCATTTACACAAAGTGCACAATCAAGAAACACAACATCCATAAACCATGTAAAACGAATGATACACGTGCTTATGTCGGGGTTGGGGGAAGAGTGGTGGCTGTAGGTATGAGAGTATCAATGTCCGTGCAAGTGTCATTAGAATGTGCGTCGGAAATTTGTACCAATTGGATGGGAGTTCGTAATTTGAGCCATATCAGTCGAGAAACGATAAAGAGAGCAAGAGCATAAATACCTAGCATTAAGAGAGTAAATGAGGGAGGACGGGTTGGGGGTTGCAAAAGGTGATACATGATCAAAAACTTCAATGTCAGCAAGAAACCGCCGTGAGGAGGAGGTCTCGCCTCAATTCCCCTGTTAAACTCGAGTGTGTGAGTGAAGAACCTGCGGCATGCTATAATGCAGGTAAAGGCTCACAAGGTCCCTTTGCCTTCATCATCAGTTCTCTTGCTCAGCGACGGGGGTACCGCCATGCGTATAGCCATTCGGTTTAGTTGGTCTTCGCCAGTTGGTTCGGTCCAGTGCTAGGGGCTCAGCTTTAGCTAGCGACAGGCCCAGGTGATGTAGGTCCATGGTGACGGCATCAATCCATCAGGTGCGGGGGGCACGGTTTCCAGCCGGCAATTTTTGGTTGGAAATTGAGGATAGCGTGAGTCGGGTGTTCATGGGGGGGATTCTTCTGACATGGCCATACCAGCGCAGCCAACGTTGTGCTGCCAGGTGGGATGCTGGGGGCTGTTTGGTGCGTTCCCGCAGCAAAAAGTTGGGGACCTTATCTGTCCATTTTATCCCCTCTATAGTGCGCAGTGCTCTGGTGTCAAAGCCATTGATTCTGGCAGCCTGGGTCTTGTTGAGAGGCCAGGTTTCTGCTCTGTAAAGGAGGATTGACAAGACTGAGGAGTTATATATCCTTAGTTTGGTCTCTCTTGATATGGAGTGATGTCTCCACAGTGGTTTCCAGTGTTTTCAGTGGAGTGGCTGCCAGAGCACGTCTCAGATTTATTTCTGGTAGCATGTTGCCGTTGCTGGTGATTATGGAGCCAATGTAGGTAAAGAATGTTACAAAATGGTCTTCTTCTCCATTGATATGCAGCGGCAGAAGGAATGGGCCTCCTATGTGCATCAGTTTCGTTTTGGGCCAGCTGACCTTCAGACCCAGCTTGTTGGCTTCCTCATGGTAGATTTCCAAGGCTTCTTTCAATTGATCAGGGTTGGAGCAAAATAGCGTGGAGTCATCTGCGTATTCCAGATCAGTGAGGCTAGTATAACTGCCTAGTTTAACCCCTGGAATACGCATACATATCCGTTCCATCAAATGGTCAATGATACAGTTAAAAAGGTCTGGTGCAGCTACACATCCCTGTCTCTCACTATGTCACATGTTCAATTCAATTCATGTTCAAATCATTCCACATTTTCCCAAAATTGTTCAACTGCTCAATTTCTATATTTAATTTCTATATTTTTATTCAATATTCATATTTAATAATAGGCCTTCACACTTGTTATTTTACACCATTCACCTTCTTCTTCTTCTTCTTCTTCTATTTTATTCTCCTCACTTTTCTGTCCTTCTACTACTTCCACATAATTCAACCGATTCACTCCATTCCACTTTTGACGTATTCCAAATATTCACGAGATAAGGGTTTCCATTTTTCTCCTTCCGAAAATTTTCAGTTTTTGCAAAATTCGCAAATTTACAACACATTTTTCCCCATTCATTCTTAATGGCACATTCAACATTTCACTTTTACATTGTTCCAGTTTGAAATTCACATCATTCAGCATATTCAAATCACATTCGGAAATATTCTCAACATTCCCAAAATTGCCCAAAAACATTTTCACGTTTTCACGTTTAAAATTTCCGCAAAATTTTACAAAACTTCACAAAATTTCGGTTTTCACCTCTAATTTCTACATTTTTCAAGTAATTCAACTCATTCCAACATCATTCTGCAGCATTCCCACAGACATTATTCAGTTTCTTCGCCTTCACAACGCAATTTCTCCAAAAATTGCATTTTCTAGTTATTATTATTCTTTTATCAAACATATTCCCTATTCCTTGGAATTGGTCTATTTATCTCCTACATAAATGACCTTCTAAATATTTGTTGTTATCTTGTAGCTGTATGTTTCATTGCCGTTTGCAGTTTGTCTTGTAAAAAAAAAAAGTTAAACCTTATCATCCCTAAATTGTTACCACGCAATGTATCCATTTCATGTTGTTGCCTCTAGTTCACTCCCTTCCTTTCGAGATCCTTCTTCTGCTCCTTCCATCACTGTATGTTGAATTCTTACATGCCCTGTTGAGGCTTCAAAAACAAGTACATTTGAGAAAACATTGAATCTCATAATTTACAAATTGATTTTACCTAATCATTTACACTCACTCTCCCCCCCTTTGACACATTCACACAATGTGTTAAATTGTGTCATCAGGGATCAAAAGGGACTAACAAAGTGTGCCGGCACAGTATCATACTGATCGTAGCTGGACTAGCTGATCCAGTCGTGTCTGGTCATAGGACTGAAACGTACCTTCCCCATTGAACCATTTTCTCGTCAGTGGTGCCCCTGATCAATCATCAAATCCTAGGCATTCCAATCTGTACTATACTTTCAGGTGAGAGGAATTTTCTCCTCTATCGTGATCACAACACCCCAACCTCAAACTATCTTGGCCAATCATATTGCACACGCACACACCTACGCACTCACAGACACACGGGCGCCCATTCATTCACCCTTACAGCTCAACTCTCATCCCACAACAAGAAAATTTAGTATGTAAGTGAGCAAGCAAACATTGAATCCTAAAAATAATTCTACCCGTTTGGACAGTCTTGCCTATTAAATCTTTTCTAAATACATCAATCCAAGTTTCAATAAAATTATCAATAAATATTTCTCCTCGAGAGGCTAAGTATGGGTCTGTGTTATGGGGGAGCATGCAGCATCAGATGGCTCCCAAAAGAATTATCCTAATCAATTATTCTCATCAAAAAGCTAAGACAAAATAGTCAGACTAATTCCTCTGGCTCTTTACTTTGTCTGATGTTTTACTTTGTCATGTTGTTAACTGTCGCTTTTTATGCATAATTAATTTAAAAGTCAAAAGTTCTAAGAGCCCGTTTAACTTTCCCTTTAATGGAAACAACTCTCTGACAAGATAATTTCCACTGAGGTGTAATTAACTAATAACTATTGTATTGATTAGGTACATTGAGCAACCTAGCCCCCTTTTGACTGAATTCAATTGGGTCCAAATGTCTTTTTCCAATTTACTTGCCAAAATTTCCCAAAATTTTACTTGGCTAGATTTCAACTCCTTTTAAGTTTGACGAACCAAAATATCTCATCCCACTCCTTGTTTCCTACCGTTTTAGTATACTATCTGTATTATCCAAATCTATTCCACACATTATTGCTATATTATCAAAACTCCTCAGTTATGTCAAACTCAGTGCCAAGCAAGATTCCATCTACTTTGACCCAAGACCCACCGAGTTTGGTAACGCCTCAGCAAAGAGTTCAGTTCGGTCGTTGGACACATCATGTTTCACCTGTCTGTACTCATCTCTGAGAATGATGTTTTTCTTCCGGAAAACGGTGCTTGCCTCCCCCCAAGCACAAAAACAGTCTTTCTTTGTTCTTGCAATGCTCAAAGCCAGGGACCGTTATCTTTTTGGTCAAGGCTGCAGGTGGAGTCTTGGATCAAGTTCCAGGGCACTGGGAGAGACAGACTGGGACACCAAACTCATAAGATTGTCTACAAATTTAGTTGCCATTCATTCCCAAATAACTTCTGTTTATCAAATTCCCCTAGTCACATTGCCGGATTCCCCCTCGGAAGTTTTAACACAATAGAAAGAAAACTCCGGATTCCCCCTCGGAAGTTTTAACACAATAGAAAGAAAACTTCGGATTCCCCCTCAGAAGTTTTAAAACATTAGAAAAAAAACTCCGGATTCCACCTCGGATGTTTTAACACAATCGGAAGAAAACTCCGGATTTCCCCTCTGAAGTTTTAACACATTAAAGTCCGGATTCTACCTTGCAAATGTTAACACAATAGAAAGAATACTCCGGATTCCCCCTTTAAAAAGAAAACTCCGGATTCCCCCTCGGAAGTTTTAACACATTAAAAAGAAAACTCCGGATTCCACCTCAGAAGTTTTGACACAATAAAAAGAAAACTCCGGATTCCCCCTCGGACGTTTTAACATAAAAGAAAGAAAACTCCGGATTCCCCCTTCGAAGTTTTAACACAATAAAAAGAAAACTCCGGATCCCCCTCTGAAGTTTTAACACAAAAGAAAGAAAACCATAAAGAAACAACCACTACATAAATCATTAAAGTATCAAATTTGGGGTTGGGAAAGACAATTCCTCTACGGTACGGAGGCCACAGTTTATGAAGGAAAAAGCCTTCTTACCTTCTAAAGGTGGGGCCCCGGGCCTCCAGACGGCAGAATAAGTTCTCCCTCTCAGAAGTCTCAAAAACGCTCAACTGGACATCACGTCAGGGTCACCAATCGTTGCGTTTTGTTGAAGATGTCCATCGTTGAGAAAAGAAAACAAAGATGTGGAGTAATAGTTGGTTCTTTATTTGCAAGATCTTGGGTTGCTTCACGGCAGTTAGTACAGATGAGAACAACCATGTCAGACTCCTGATCAGAAGGTTTTATACTCTCCGCAAGCAGGAGTACGGAAGGGAAGAAAACGGAGGGGAAAAGAAGCAAATAATATCCTCATAAGAATGTCTTGTTATCTACTGAATGTTTTGTATCAATGTGTCATGACGTTAATGAGCTCTGCCTTATGTGTAATGGAAAAGTTACCAAGCTGTGTGCCGTGTCTGTGCTCTGATGGAGCAACTATGTTTGTATAAATTAATATAGAATTAACATAGAATATTTAGACATTGCTGTTACTCCCTTTTCAGTACCTGTGTTAACTACTATGTTCTTTTGACCCCTCAGCTCCTCCTCCGCCAAAGAGAGCTCCTACTACTGCCCTGTCCATGCGCTCCAAGTCAATGACGTCTGAATTAGAGGAACTTGGTAAGTTTGCTGGATTTCATTTGACTCCTGAGGGTCAGTGGCGGGGAAGTCGTCTAACAAGTCTTCTCTTTTGCTTGTGCCTTTACCTTACTCTAATTGATTAAAAAACTAGTGGATAAAGGTAAGCGCTTTATGCTGCATGACCTTTTGCTGCCCATTTTGCCCAGCTTGTTTCTCCGCCAGCTTGCAGCATCCAAATGGCTTAGTTGGTGATGATGCTGTTCAAGTTTCTTTACTGCATTTCACATGAGCTGGACTCTCCTTCCTCATTTCCTGTACACTCTTGCCATCATCCATGAAAGCCGCTGTGGCTATAAAAAAAAAGTCATTAGTATGATATGAATGTATTTGTCCGTCAGTATCTGTATTGATGAGCATCACCACAGAGTAGTTTTATTGTTGCATTAATAGGGGATAATGAGAAAAGAGAGACTGCAGAAGATAAGAAAGGCAAGGATGAAAAGGCATGGTGAAAGTATCATGAGATAGACCGAGAATAGTATTGATAGTATGTTGGCTTGATGCCATTCTTTTTTTCATTTTTATTACCACTTTTAAAAATGGCCAAGACATTAGGTCTTTTAAACTAATATATTGAAATCCTAGTATTGGTGGAGTAAAAAAAACATCTTCTGCCTTATTCCCTAGCCCACTGATGTTAAACTAGCCCGCCACATCATTTTATGTCAATCCCCAAAAGGAATTGTCCATTGACTGTTGTGTACTAAAATACCAAAATTGCAAACTGTCTTCACTTTGAAAAACACATTTGTTCTTACCAATACCCTTTAAAATGAATGTATTATTTGAGCACACTTTACGACCATCTGATTTTAAAACTAGTTATTCATCAATTTGTTTACGTAATATGAGGCAATAATACATGAGTTCGCAGTCATGTACATTGTTCCCTCAATATATTGCGATTTGCCTTTTGCAACCTCGCTGTTTCACATTCTGCCATTCACACACCCATTCATACCCGCAATGTGTTCTGACGCAGCGTGTCCCCATTTGGAACACCTACAGTGCCCACCGGCACTCCAGTTTAGGTGCACACTGAATAATCGAATAGAACTTTTGAATATTCTATTCCGAAACTCTGAACAAATACGTATATTATATGTCGATGGCTGGATGGATGGATGGATGGATGGATGGATGGATGGATGGATGGATGGATGGATGGATGGATGGATGGATGGATGGATGGATGGGTTGGGTTGGGTTGGGTTGGGTTGGGTTGGATTGGTTATCGGTCGGTCGGTGCGTGCGCCCCGCAGTTAACATATACATTTGTTTACTTTACGTCAAATCACTGGCGGAGACTTGCAGTGTGCCATGAAAAAAAACATAGTTCATTCAAAACAACATCAGGTATAATTTAATGTTTACAAGTTCATACACATTCTCTTTTAAGATGCGTCAACTGGCGTTACCACAGTGTTTAAGTTTTTAACTGTCATAGTACTGTAAGTGGACTCGCAGTAACAGATACCTTTAAAACAAACCAGTTCCGGTGACGTCGCATCATCTGATCTGAGCCCATAAATGTTAATGCCAGTATGAATATATAGTACATAGTACATACATAGTGCCATGCTGAACCAAGAGCCATACGATAGTCTCTTTGTTAAACCCCCTACCTATCTGACTCTCAAAGGGCTCTGGGAGTGCCCGTGAAGGCCCCTAGCTCAGTGCTAAATGCTAACCAGCAGCCTGCAATATGCGTTTACCTCTCGACAGCCAAATGGCTACTCCACTGTAGCTTTCTTCTTTTTAAACATTGTGGATATTGGCTGCAGTGCAGATCAATGCATTTCTAGAGGGTAATTCATATTTTGACGAGTTTATTAGTCTTGCTACTGGAATTCCCCAAGAATAGGTAATTGGTGAGAGTAAACTGGTGTTAAGAAAAACATGTACCGTATTTTCCGCACTATTAGGCGCACCTTCAATGAACGGCCCATTTTAAGACTTTGTCCATATATAAGGCGCACTGGATTATAAGGCGCATAAAATAGAAGCTATACTGCAACAAACTGAGGTTGACTAGGATTGCGGTATGCATCCACTAGCCAATAACCAACGAGCCCTCTGTAAACAATCGCGTTTCTCAAACGATCTCCTATAAAATGATTGGAACTGACTAAAGTTCGATCTAACGCATTGGTACTACTTACCTATGTTTCCCTCCCATATCGATCCGTAGATATACGAGAAACATTAACAGAGCAGCCTATTTTGACATGAAATAGCCTCGCGCGTATAGCAGCTATTGTTATAGCATTAGCCATCCGCAATTTCCTATGAGCCTCAGCTCGCAATCTCCCATGAGCCTCAGCAAAGTGTAAACAATCGCGTTTCTCAAACGATCTCCTATGAAATGATCCAAACTGACTAAAGTTCGATCTAACGCATTGGTACTACTTACCTATGTTTCCCTTCCATATCGATCCGTAGATTTACTCAAAACATGAACAGAGCAGCCTATTTTGACATGAAATAGCCTCGCGCGTATAGCAGCTATCGTTATAGCATTAGCCATCCGCAATTTCCTATGAGCCTCAGCTCGCAATCTCCTATGAGCATCAGCAAAGTGTAAACAATCGCGTTTCTCAAACGATCTCCTATAAAATGATCAGAACTGACTAAAGTTCGATCTAACGCATTGGTACTACTTACCTATGTTTCCCTTCCATATCGATCTGTAGATTTACTCGAAACATTAACAGAGCAGCCTATTTTGACATGAAATAGTCTGGTGCGTATAGCAGCTATCATTATAGCATTAGCCATCCGCAAATTCCAATGAGCCTCAGCTCGCAATCTCCCATGAGCCTCAGCAAAGTGTAAACAATGGCGTTTCTCAAACGATCTCCTATAAAATGATCGGAACTGACTAAAGTTCGATCTAACACATTGGTACTGCTTACCTATGTTTCCCTTCCATATCAATCCGTAAATTTACTCGAAACATTAACGGAGCAGCCTATTTTTAATCGAAATAGCCTCCCGGGTACAACAGCTATTCGGTGACGCCCCCTGACTACAGTTGCCGTAATTTTGGGAAGCGATGTGACCTTGTAATTTACTAGTCGTACTAAAACGTACTGAAACATTTTGGCAGAGCACTGCGTACAACCAGTATGGATCAACAAATCCATCAATTGATCCATATATAAGGCGCTCTGCATTATAAGGCGCACTGTGTTTTTTTAGTAAAATGTAAGTTTTTAGGTGCGCCTAATAGTGCGGAAAATACGGTACATTGAGACACTTTAATTTGTTATTAATTTTCAAATTTTTACAACATTCAAACCTGAGGGCCCAAGAACCTGAATTGCGTTTTTGCCTACATTTGTATCTTTTTAAGTCAAGTTAAATTTATTTATACAGCCCTTTATTACAGAAACATCTCAAAGAGCTTTTGATTTTACCCACCCCAAAAAAGGACACAGTATTTTGTAGAAGAAAAAAAATATTCAAACGAGTGTTCTAAATAGATCTGTAAGTTTTTTCGTCTGTACAAAAGCTCATGATTTACTGTACACACTTTGCTCCATCATCACTAATTGCAGTACTGTGCCCCGTGTCAAAGTTGCACGAGCATGGATAGGGGTCAATGGTGAAAAAATAAATGGCAGGTGTCAAACGCGCACTTTTTATCGAAGTGCCTCCGGCTCCCCAGTAACGGGTTTAATAAGCCGGGGCGAAGGGACTCGTCCGTAGCTGACCACCCGAGTTAAATTAATTCTACTAGAATCAATCTAATTTCTATACGACGCCAACCCCTTTCAAGTCATCCGACGCGCGAGCCGAGTAACTCAATTCGAGGCGAGTTGTCGATATCACCGCGCCGTAATGATGGCTCCCTTCGGTTGTTTGATGCTGGTATTATGTTACGGATATTTTTGAGATGCCTTTGTTAAGACCTCAAGGATTCGTTAATTTACTAGAGCGCCCTCGCCCTAGCTGAGCTCAAGATAACTACTTCGAACCAGATCTGACAATTCCTGATGTTAAGGATTAAAGCTGTCTTCACTTTAAAAAGAATTGAACGGATTTAAAGAATGACTATGATAGGGAAATAAAGACATCTTAAAGTTGTAATTACCGCATACAAAACCATGCTCGACATAGTTAATACAAAATAATCGATACCGAATTAAGGCTCAAGAAGAGATTTAATGAATAAGCAAGAAAAAGAATTGCAAGTCGAAAAAACAAAATAACAAGACTCACCCACACAGAACAAGAGAGGGGACTAAAGGTCTAATATCCTATTTGTTCCAAAATCCGAATTCTGTTTAAAAAAGAGGAAAGGTCTGGCCGCGAGGAGCGTAGCCAAAAAAGTAAAAGTGGCAACTTCCCCTTTCTGCCCGGTGGCGGCCTGCTCCTCTGCCTTCCTCGAAGCTTAAAATTTGACAAAGTCCAATTCGAAGACTCTTGAAATTCATTTTAGTAGATTTTGGTTCAATCTCAAAAAGAATGCAAAATCCATCTTCGTTCTTTTACTCCGGGCAGCGTCACGGCCATCGCCCTGACTAGGAAGAAGCGCGCCCGTTCTCTGTCCGGGGAACCTATTCATAGGCTTCTGGCATTACCTCATTGGAATTACATCATCCGGCACGTCAGGTGGCCTTCCTGGAAGTTTCTGGAAGTTTCGAGAATGTTCCTTAGCTGATGCCTGTCCAGGCCAGCTAGAAACCACTGGTTGTCTTGGCAACCTTGCTTCAAGCAGCAATCACCAGAAACAGATGTTTCCTGTTTTGCTCGTTCTTTACTTTTAGTATTAGCCCTTAAGTCTCCCCTCAACTTAATGCATTCAGGTATGGATGGAACACCAATGTTAAATACAGGTTGGACAAAACATTGCAACATGAATCATATATATCTTATCTAATAAAGATCAATCTCTACACATAATAGTACTTAACACAATAATGGGTTCTTCCAACCTAAACACATATATTGATATTGCTCAAGCTGTTGCATCTTAAAATTATGGCATAGCAGATTCATATTCCAAAATTGTGCGTTGCTACGTGTTTGAACAGGTCGTGTCCTCCCAATTGCTAACTATTTGATTTATTAGATTTGTTAATTTCCATCAGGTCACCCCTTTGTCAAGCTTTAACACCATCTCCTGGTGAAAGTTTGAACTACTACATGTATTGGGATAGCCAATGTGCCTGGGCCAAATTCATTACCTACTTTTACACCATTTCGTACCACCATGTCACTTGACACAGGAGAATGAATTAATTTCTGCAGAAAAATGCTGATGGAAACATTCATGTGGTCAGCATGTTTTTCGTTCCAGATCTGCTGATTTTACTTGTTTACTTAATAGTACTGTTTTGCAGAAGTGGTAAGTCTACTGTGTGTATTATTATACTGTAGCCAATTTGGTATTGATACTATTACATTGGTTGTACCTTATTTATCTAGAATGAAAGCAAAGTTTACTGATGGATAATAGAAACATAATTTCTAACCTATGAATAGTAATCAAATTGATTAATGATTGTTTTCCAAACAATCGGGGTCTGTCTTGTACTTGCAAGACTGAACAATGTTTTCTGTCACTCCAAGCCACTCTAAGGAAAAAGAAAGGTGGTAAGTTATTATAGGCATGCCAACAGTATGATACTGTATATTGACTGTATTTTCTCCAGCTTTCTGCGATGAATTAACAATGGTTTTTATTTATTGTGTTTTTTTAAACTGTTGTTGTCTTTCTCAGCCACTGCATGATTTGCTGTTGTAACGTGAAAATGTGTTCAAGGATTTATGTCTGCTTGCTGTACAACACTTTATTGTTTGTTCATCATTTTGGCTTTTGTTTGGTTAGGATGTTTTTGAATGGTAGTCCACCAACTATTGTTTCCTGAATCTCATATGCAGGATGAAACACAATTTTCTTTTGTAACACTTAAGCATGTATCTCACTGAGCAGCGAGGGTTTGTGCACGACCTGAATGTTGATTTTTCATCAGGGTTCATTCGAGGTTGCAAAGACATTTGCCAAAAGCTTTAGTAGTCAACAGTTTTTGTCATTGCAACCTTTTAGGAACCAGGAATACCAACATTTGCTACATGCACACTCGTGACTACGTGAGATACAGGCTTAACATAAAAACCTGTCCAAAACATGCAATGCTGAGCAGTCTAAAGTGTTTGAGATTGTGTTTGTATGTCACCAAAACACATACCAAAAAATAAACATTCTCTGTGAGTCAATGTTTGTTAATTAGGTCTGACCTAAAAAAGAAAAAAAAGGAAATTTGCTGTCATTTCTTCTTCTTTGTGTGTGTTTATTCTTCCTCCTATTCCCCCTGTGTCACCGCGGGCTTATATTTCTATGGCTTGGTACAGTAAATGTGTGCACATTTGTATGTGTGAGGAGAAAGGTTATTCCAATAAAATGATAAAAAAATGTTCAGTCAGAGATAGGTTTCCAGGGCAACCATGTTACATGTTTTATGATGATGTAGTTGAAATCCAATTGGGAAGCAGCTTCCAGAGAAAGGAAATGTTTATTTTTGCGTGTGAGTAGTGTGTGGATGGTGTGTGACTGCGCTGAATATATAGTAAGCGACTTAAGATCATTGATGCTCCTTTCCTCCCCTTTCCTTCCTTCCTTAAACCTACCCACCTCTCCCCATTCTTCTCCTCTGTGTATAGATGCGCAGAAGAAGAGGATTGTTTTCCGAGTCACTCTAAGTAATCGCACCTCGTAATGCATGGAAGCTTTCTACATACGAAAGAGAAAAGTCAGGGAGGTGATGTGAGGCTAGATCAGGGCTAGCATGTAACATCTACAAGCATAACATATGAAGTGGGCTCATTCTAATGGCATCATCGCAGACGGAGTTAAGTCCAGACAAGTATGCAGTCGATATCTTTTACATGTTGGATTCAACAAAAAAAGAGACCAGACAGAAAGCTCACGGCATACTTGATAAGTCAAGTCAAGTTTATTTGTATAGCCCTAAATCACAAACAGTCTCAAAGAGCTTCACATAGACTTAAATGAACAATTATTCCTCATTTGGTATTGACTGAGGAAGAACCCTAATAGTTGGATGATGCTATTGCGTCGACTGCTTGAAAAGACTTTGCACGGCTTTCAAGGCTTGACACATCCAAGACATTTCATCTCAGTCCACTTGCTCCCCCTGTACGTATTACGCTAGTGTTTTCTGTTGCAGCTTCATCCGCAACTGAGTGTGGTAAAAGGAATGATTAGCTTACATTTGGCTCACGAGAAGCTTTGCAAACCAAAAAACAGCTTGGTAGTTTTCCCTTTGTTCATGAAATCATGAATTGCCTTTTTTGCAGATATGAAATCATGAATTGCTTTTTTTGCAGATAAAGTTGAAGAGATGACGCATGCCCAAAAGACATCACCAATTGATATGAAAATCGCAACAATCAAGCCACGGCCATCCAGTCGTTGCTTGATTACACCCACTGAACAAAATGTAAGATACCACAACTGTACTAATCTGTAAGAGTTTTATGAAGTTTCATCACATGTTCATAAAATATTTCTGTTGTATTTGGCCTCGCACAAATCTGCTTGGTTCTGGAGCTGGAATGGATGGATTCTTTTTCCATTCATTTTAATAAGGAAAAGTGTGAGAACTGAGGTTCCGATGCAACTGAAGCCTGATTCACACACTCGGATCATTAGCCTCTTTTTATCCTGATTTCTCCCCTCTTGACACTCTTAAGGACACTCCAATTGTCGTAATAGCTACAAAGATAATTTTGTTTGATATTTGAAGTTACAGTTAAAGTCCCAATGATCGTCACACACACATCTGGGTGTGGTGAAATTTGTCCTGTGCATTTAACCCATCCCCGTGTGATTTTGATCCATCCCCTGGGGGAGAGGGGAGCAGTGAGCCGCAGCGGTGCCGCGCTCGGGAATCATCTAATTTCTGCCATGTGTTCAGATTGATTTTAACCGCACAAAAGAATGTTTGGGCCACTCTGATCTCAAATTGGCAATATTCAACATGTTGAATTGTTCTGAGCCAACTTCTTGTGATGTGTGCAAGACAAAAAAAGTGTACAACACAAAAATAAAATTTATTAAAATCATTCCAGGAGATAAGGATTACAGTGTTAAAATTTCAAAATGCTTGTTTTCTCTGTATGTTAATAACAATTTTCATGTTTGCAGTCCATGTACCATGACCGCCAGGGAGTAGCAGTTGTCCCACCCACTGTGCCAGGGGTCTTTCTGGGGTTACCAGAGAAGGGCGTGCTTAGGAAGCAAAAGTCCATAGGTATGATTACATTTTAGATGTTTATGTATTGTGTAACACTGATGACGTGCAACCTGAAAAATTGCATAACTTGTGGCCTTGTTATGCCAAGAGATGCATATCATATCATATCAGTTGTTATCAACTGTACCAAATATCACTTTAGTCTTAAGTCTTGTTCTTGCTCTGTGTGCAACAATTATATGAAATCTTATAACTTAGATATGATTATATTATAAATTATATTAGAGTATAAATTAGATATATGAATTAGAATGATGTCGGCTAACTCGGCGAACTCTCCATTGATAATACTGAGTTGTTTTTAAGATGATGAATCATGGTCAGTGTTTTGACACTGTGTTTCTGTGCAGATGTTTTCCATAACTATGTAATGAACAATATTCATTAGACAGCAAAATTAAAGAACAATTTCTTACATTATATTCTTTGGTTAGTTACATAACAACAGGTATTTTAAATTTGACACTTAAAAACTGGAAAGAGGTCTCCAAGGTCTTATCTGTCACTAAAAGTGTTTTCGTTGACAAATGCATGCTGACCTTCCATATCTATTAGATGGCTGGATGGTGTATAGATTTTGATTCAAGTTACTTCTCTCTCTCGTGTAACGTCAGAGCTCCAACTTGGTGTCGTGGAGCCACGCCAGCCTCTCTGGTCCCAGGTCGAAGAGGCCGGCCTCTGAGGGTGGTCTATATAGGGGGCAGGTGTTGATGATGTGGTCGGCTGTCTGCTCGGGGGCTCCACACTCGCATGCTGCACTGTCCGCCAGTCCCCACTGCTGCACAGACGTGTTGAAGCGCCCAACCCCAGTTCTTAAGCGGTTCAGTGTGGTCCACTGCTGGCGAGGGTTAGGGTTAGGGTTAACCACCCTTCTCCTATGGCGCCGTCTCCTGGTTCCCAGACATAACGGTGCATAGGGAGGGGCCAGCTCCTGCTTCCAAGCTGCTGCCAGCCAGGCATCTCTAGAGATGTCTTCAGGGATGGAGTTGAGCATCTCTTGTGCTGCCATGTTGTAGGGGTGGCGTGCCTTGAGTCTGCTTGGTGGAGCTAGAGTTGTAGTGTTGTGCAGGATGTGCCAGTTGTTATTTTTTGCCTTCCTGGCGAGAACGAGGGTGGCACCCTCTTGCCGAAGGTTGGCCGGCGCTATACCCGCGACGACAGGCAGGAGGGACACAGGGGTGGGTTTCAGGCATCCTGTTATAGTTCGGAGCGCGTTGTTAATTGCCACATCCACCTTTTTTGCATGGGAGCTTCTGTTCCAAACTGGAGCACAGTACTCTGCTGCAGAGAAGACCAGCGATTGGGTTGATATCAGCAAGATCTTAGCAGAGGCTCCCCACGTTGTTCCAGCAAGGCGGCGGATCAGTGCAACCCTGGATGTCACCTTTGCCTTCAGATCTTCGAGGTGTTGTTTGAAGGATAGGGTCCGATCCAGACGCACGTCGCCTTCCACGTTGGTCGACTCAGCATGATGGCAAGGTCGTCTGCATAACCATACTTTCTGGATGCTGTGTCCGGTAGGTCGTATATATAGATGTTAAATAGTGTTGGTGAGAGAACTGACCCTTGCGGTACCCCGCTCCTCAGTCTACGGAGCCTACTGCACTGCCCACTGCTGGTTTGGAGAGTAAAGCTGCGGTTGGAAAGCGTCTCCATAATGAACTGCACCATGTGCCGGTCCGGTATGGTCCTCAGCAACTTCAGGTGGAGTCCCCGGTGCCACACGGTGTCATATGCGGCAGTTAAGTCCAGGTATACCACTCCAGCTTTCTCTTTATCCTGGAAGCTGTTCTCAATGTCTTGGGAGAGTAGGGTAATCTGGTCTGCTGTTGACCTTCCGCGACGGAAACCAGCTTGTTCCCGTGGGAGTTGTGAGTCCACCACTGGCTCTATGCGGCTGTGTATCATTCTTTCCAAGATCTTAAATGGGACACTCAGCAGTGAGATGGGCCTGTGAGACTTGGGGTCCTCCGCATCTTTGTTTGGCTTCAGCAGAGCTATCACCGAGGCCCTACGCCAGATCTTCGGGAGCTTTAATCTCCAGTAGCATGACGTGAAGAAACCTTTAAGCCAATGGTTCCCAAACTTTTGCAGGCTGGCGCCCCCTTGGCTCCCCAGTGAATTCCTAGCGCCCCCCCACACACACACAGACATATGGAAACAAACACCTCTTTCTTGATATTTGGTATGCTGCAATTTGAAAAGAGAAAGGTTAAACACAAATGTGTATTTCACGAATAAAACCCAATTTAGTAAACCAACTTATTTTTTAGCAGTTTTAACTGTTTCAGCAACATAGAATGGTAACTAAACATTCCACAGTAACCTTCATTGTCTCACACTTAGTATTAATGGGATGGATGTGCTTGGTGCAGGGACATAAGCTTCTCAACATCAGGCTGGAACTCACTAAGAAGAAGTCGTAGATCCCCGCGGTCAGTAATTTCATGTTGACTTGAACTCAAGATTATGTTGACCGCCAGAATGCGGTTTTTATTATAAGATAAAATTCTGAACATTACAAGCTTGAAATTACGAACCTGAGCTTTTGCTTTTGTAGTCTATGCTGTCGAATCTGACTGGGCCAGAGCGGCGTGTGGTAACCGGACCCTGATGCGTCGTCCACTGACTCGTCCTGCTGCATGTGTTGTTTACAAATCGTCAAACATACGTTCAAACTTCTGACTTCGACTTCGGACTGCCGCCCTCCTACCGCCCCTTTCTTCCTCGCCGCCCCCCCAGATGTTTCCACCGCCCCCAGGGGGGCGGTACCGCCCACTTTGGGAACCACTGCTTTAAGCCATCTAGATGTTGTTGGGCCCTGGTGGATGACGAACTCTGGGTGAATGTTGTCACGGCCCGGGGATTTGCCCGGCTTTAGCTTGCTAATGGCCTCACTGAGTTCCTCTGCTGTAAAGGCTCCCGAGAGATTGAAATCGACGTTGGCCGCTCTTGAGATGCAAGACACCTCACGTGATATTAGTCGTGCAAAGTCTTTGTCTGCATCCGGGAAGCGGCCATTCTACAGGTGTTGGGAGGCAATGGAGTCTGCAGTGACTGGGTGAAGTCCATTGATTCAATGACTTCTGTCCATCTCGCCTTGCGGGTGGCGTCCAGCTTTTCGAGCAGTGCTGCTGCCGTTGCGTCCTCCTCTTCTCTGGAGCTGGCTCTCTGGTGTTCCTTCAGGAGGCGGCTACACTCCCCATCGCAGCCTGGGATGTAGTTCCTGTTGTACCCACGTGGGATGGTCTTCTTTGCCGCACGCAAGAGGACCTGACAGTAGGCTGCATAGGCTTCCGCCACATCTGTGGACTCTGGGTCTGGCAGGCCGGCAGACCTCCTTTCCGTCTCCTCAGTATACGACTCCCGTTTGGCTTTTCGGAAGTTCCATCTCTTCATAGGCTTCCCTGGCGCCGGTTCCACCAGTGATGGAACTTTGATGATGGAAGGTCGGTGGTGTGAGCGGGGGAACCTGTCAAGAACACGCCTTTCCGGTCTTGGGTCGTTGCTGCGGCAGATGGCCAGGTCCGGGTTGGTGGTGGTGTTTCAGCGTGCAGAGAAGAAGGTTGGGGGTTCCTTGGGGTCGTACAGTAGCAGGGCATCAGTGTTGGAGGCCCATTCGCACAGCGCCACTCCGCTAGGAGTTGAATGGTTGTACCCCCAGTCTGTGTGCTGGCAGTTGAAATCGCCTGCATGGATTGCGGGTGCAGTTACAGATGGGAGTGACATGTTGTTAGCTCCGATGGTGGGGGCTTGTAGACGTTGATGACTGAGGTTTCCTGGATTTTAGTAACCAGCCACTCGATGTGGGAGCCTGGTGGGGATTGGCTACAGGCTGCCCAGCTGATTCCAGTACGCACTAAGGTTGCCACACCGTGTTGCTTGGTGTTGATGGACCCGGGGAGATGAAATCCAGGGATTTTGAGGATGTTGTTGGTCGTGCAATGCGTCTCTTGTAGGAGCAGGACCGCGGCCCCATTGGAGTCGGCCAGGTGCCGAAGGACTTTGAGTTTGGCGGTGGTAAGGCCCTCGACATTAAGTTGAAGCACCGACAGGCCTCGGTTTTCGACGGTCGGGATAGGTGCCCGTCCACCGTTCCTCAGTCTGCTGGCTCTGTGGGCTCTGCGTTTGTTTGGCGACATTAGTTTCGCAAGCGGGACTTGCACCCTGACCTTGCTACTCACAGGGAAGACCACGTGAAGGTTGTCGTCCATCTTCCTCAAGTTACTTGTTAACATTTTGATCATTTACTTTCTTATTATTGTCCTTTTTTCATTGCAAATTAAGATCATTGTGTGAAGGCGAAGGCCTTCACACATATGTTATTCTACTCCATTCACTTTATTATTAGTGTGAAGGTGAAGACCCTCACACTATTGTTATTCCTGTCCTTTATTAGTGTGAAGGTGAAGACCTTCACACTATTGTTATTCCTGTCCTTTATTAGTGTGAAGGTGAAGACCTTCACACTATTGTTATTCCTGTCCTTTATTAGTGTGAAGGTGAAGACCTTCACACTATTGTTATTCCTGTCCTTTATTAGTGTGAAGGTGAAGACCTTCACACTATTGTTATTCCTGTCCTTTATTATTATTAGTGTGAAGGTGAAGACCTTCACACTATTGTTATTCCTGTCCTTTATTAGTGTGAAGGTGAAGACCTTCACACTATTGTTATTCCTGTCCTTTATTATTAGTGTGAAGGTGAAGACCTTCACACTATTGTTATTCCTGTCCTTTATTATTAGTGTGAAGGTGAAGCATTCGCATTCAACAAACACATTCATTACATTAACCAAATTCAACCGCCACCAAGCAAGGGACCTGATTATCTCAGTCGGAAACACAATGGCAATGACAACCCGAGTCAGTTTCATGTAGTGGGTTCGATTCCCACGTTGGGCGTCATAAATTTTTTTACTCTTTATTCTTCCCCCTTATCAATTGTACCTTTTTTGTAACATTTGTAACATTTCATTTTTAACGCTTATCATTTGTACCTTTTTGTAACATGTATTTGTAACATTTTCCCATTTATTTCACAATAATCTATTTTCCCTTTTTATTCTTCCCGCTCATCATTTTTAACGCTTAACGTTTGTAAATTAACATCTGCCTTCGCCTTCACACGCAATTTCTTCCGAAATTGCAATTCTAGTTTTTTTTATTCTTATTGTGTGAAGGCGAAGGCCTTCACACATTGTTATTCTACTTTATTGTGTGAAGGCGAAGGCCTTCACACATTGTTATTGTGTGAAGGCGAAGGCCTTCACACATTGTTATTCTACTTTATTATTGTGTGAAGGCGAAGGCCTTCACACATTGATATTGTACTTTATTATTAAACAACTTATTCCTCCCACTTTTTTGACATCAAACTACTCCCACATGCTTCAACCAATTCACCTCGTTCAAACTTTCACACGTTCCAAAAATTCATGGCACGCTTGCCAGTATTTTTCCCCTTCATAACATTTACCGTTTTTAAGTAATTAGCAAATTTGTGCCTTTTATTTCCCCATTCATTCTTAATGGCAATGTCAACCCGAGCCAGTTTCCTGTAGTGGGTTCGATTCCCACATTGGGCGTCATTAATTATTTTACTCTTTATTCTTCCCGCTTATCATTTTCAACGCTTATCATTTGTAACTAACATTCGCATTCAACATTCATTACATTAAGCAATTTCCACCACTTTGATTACGTATTCGCATTCAACAAACACATTCATTACATTAACCAAACTCAACCACTAAAAGAAAGGGACTCAATTAGCTCGTGGGAAACACAAGTGATTCCAGTACACGAGCATCTTTCCCGAGTGGTATCAAAACCCGCGTCAGTTCGAGTCCCACATTGGGCGTCATTATTTATTTTACTCTTTATCCTTCCCGGTTATCATTTTCAACGGTTATCATTTGTAACTTTTGTCATTCGCATTCAACATTCATTACATTAAGCAATTTCCACCACTTTGATTACGCATTCGCATTCAACAAACACATTCATTACATTAACCAAATTCAACCATTACTGAGAAAGGAGCCTTATTAGCTCAGTTGGAAACACAATGGCAATGTCAACCCGCGCCAGTTTCCTGTAGTGGGTTCGATTCCCACTTTGGGCGTCATAAATTATTTTACTCTTTATTCTTTCCCCTTATCATTTGTACCTTTTTTTGTAACATTTGTAACATTTCATTTTTGTACATGTGCATTTGTACCTTTTTGTAACATGTGTTTGTAACATTTTCCCATTTATTTCACAATAATTTATTTTCCCTTTCTATTCTTCCCGCTCATCATTTTTAACGCTTAACGTTTCTAAATTAACATCTGCCTTCGCCTTCACACGCAATTTCTTCCGAAATTGCAATTCTAGTTATTATTGTGTGAAGGCGAAGGCCTTCACACATTGATATTGTACTTTATTATTAAACAACTTATTCCTCCCACTTTTTTGACATCTAACTACTCCCACATGCTTCAACCGATTCACCTCGTTCAACCTTTCACACGTTCCAAAAATTCATGGCACGCTTGCCAGTATTTTTCGCGTTCATAACATTTACCGTTTTTAAGTAATTAGCAAATTTGTGCCTTTTATTTCCCCATTCATTCTTAATGGCAATGTCAACCCGAGCCAGTTTCCTGTAGTGGGTTCGATTCCCACATTGGGCGTCATTAATTATTTTACTCTTTATTCTTCCTGCTTATCATTTTCAACGCTTATCATTTGTAACTAACATTCGCATTCAACATTCATTACATTAAGCAATTTCCACCACTTTGATTACGTATTCGCATTCAACAAACACATTCATTACATTAACCAATTGCAACCACGACATAGTAAGGGACTCAATTAGCTCGTGGGAAACACAAGTGATTCCAGTACACGAGCATCATTCCCGAGTGGTATCAAAACCCGCGTCAGTTCGATTCCCACATTGGGCGTCATTATTTATTTTACTCTTTATCCTTCCCGGTTATCATTTTCAACGGTTATCATTTGTAACTTTTGTCATTCGCATTCAACATTCATTACATTAAGCAATTTCCACCACTTTGATTACGCATTCGCATTCAACAAACACATTCATTACATTAACCAAATTCAACCAGCAAGAAGGAAGGATCCTCATTAGCTCAGTCGGAAACACAATGGAAATGTCAACCCGAGCCAGTTTCCTGTAGTGGGTTCGATTCCCACATTGGGAGTCATAAATTATTTTACTCTTTATTCTTCCCCCTTATCATTTTCAACGCTTATCATTTGTACCTTTTTTGTAACATTTGTAACGTTTCATTTTTAACGCTTATCATTTGTACCTTTTTGTAACATGTATTTGTAACATTTTCCCATTTATTTCACAATTATCTATTTTCCCTTTGTATTCTTCCCGCTCATCATTTTTAACGCTTAACGTTTGTAACTTAACATCTGCCTTCGCCTTCACACGCAATTTCTTCCGAAATTGCAATTCTAGTTATTTTTATTAAACAACTTATTCCTCCCACTTTTTTAACATCTAACTACTCCCACATGCTTCAACCGATTCACCTCGTTCAAACTTTCACACGTTCCAAAAATTCATGGCACGCTTGCCAGTATTTTTCGCGTTCATAACATTTACCGTTTTTAAGTAATTAGCAAATTTGTGCCTTTTATTTCCCCATTCATTCTTAATAGAAATGTCAACCCGAGCCAGTTTCCTGTAGTGGGTTCGATTCCCACATTGGGCGTCATTAATTATTTTACTCTTTATTCTTCCCGCTTATCATTTTCAACGCTTATCATTTGTAACTAACATTCGCATTCAACATTCATTACATTAAGCAGTTTCCACCACTTTGATTACGTATTCGCATTCAACAAACACATTCATTACATTAGCCAATTTCAACCACAACATAGTAAGGGACTCAATTAGCTCGTGGGAAACACAAGTGATTCCAGTACACGAGCATCTTTCCCGAGTGGTATCAAAACCCGCGTCAGTTCGATTCCCACATTGGGCGTCATTATTTATTTTACTCTTTATCCTTTCCGGTTATCATTTTCAACGGTTATCATTTGTAACTTTTGTCATTCGCATTCAACATTCATTACATTAAGCAATTTCCACCACTTTGATTACGCATTCGCATTCAACAAACACATTCATTACATTAACCAAATTCAACCAGCAAGAAGGAAGGATCCTCATTAGCTCAGTCGGAAACACAATGGAAATGTCAACCCGAGCCAGTTTCCTGTAGTGGGTTCGATTCCCACATTGGGAGTCATAAATTATTTTCCTCTTTATTCTTCCCCCTTATCATTTTCAACGCTTATCATTTGTACCTTTTTTGTAACATTTGTAACGTTTCATTTTTAACGCTTATCATTTGTACCTTTTTGTAACATGTATTTGTAACATTTTCCCATTTATTTCACAATTATCTATTTTCCCTTTGTATTCTTCCCGCTCATCATTTTTAACGCTTAACGTTTGTAACTTAACATCTGCCTTCGCCTTCACACGCAATTTCTTCCGAAATTGCAATTCTAGTTGTGTGAAGGCGAAGGCCTTCACACATTGTTATTGTGTGAAGGCGAAGGCCTTCACACATTGATATTGTACTTTATTATTAAACAACTTATTCCTCCCACTTTTTTGACATCTAACTACTCCCACATGCTTCAACCGATTCACCTCGTTCAACCTTTCACACGTTCCAAAAATTCATGGCACGCTTGCCAGTATTTTTCGCGTTCATAACATTTACCGTTTTTAAGTAATTAGCAAATTTGTGCCTTTTATTTCCCCATTCATTCTTAATGGCAATGTCAACCCGAGCCAGTTTCCTGTAGTGGGTTCGATTCCCACATTGGGCGTCATTAATTATTTTACTCTTTATTCTTCCCGCTTATCATTTTCAACGCTTATCATTTGTAACTAACATTCGCATTCAACATTCATTACATTAAGCAATTTCCACCACTTTGATTACGTATTCGCATTCAACAAACACATTCATTACATTAACCAATTGCAACCACGACATAGTAAGGGACTCAATTAGCTCGTGGGAAACACAAGTGATTCCAGTACACGAGCATCATTCCCGAGTGGTATCAAAACCCGCGTCAGTTCGATTCCCACATTGGGCGTCATTATTTATTTTACTCTTTATCCTTCCCGGTTATCATTTTCAACGGTTATCATTTGTAACTTTTGTCATTCGCATTCAACATTCATTACATTAAGCAATTTCCACCACTTTGATTACGCATTCGCATTCAACAAACACATTCATTACATTAACCAAATTCAACCAGCAAGAAGGAAGGATCCTCGTTAGCTCAGTCGGAAACACAATGGAAATGTCAACCCGAGCCAGTTTCCTGTAGTGGGTTCGATTCCCACATTGGGAGTCATAAATTATTTTACTCTTTATTCTTCCCCCTTATCATTTTCAACGCTTATCATTTGTACCTTTTTTGTAACATTTGTAACGTTTCATTTTTAACGCTTATCATTTGTACCTTTTTGTAACATGTATTTGTAACATTTTCCCATTTATTTCACAATTATCTATTTTCCCTTTGTATTCTTCCCGCTCATCATTTTTAACGCTTAACGTTTGTAACTTAACATCTGCCTTCGCCTTCACACGCAATTTCTTCCGAAATTGCAATTCTAGTTTTTTTTATTGTGTGAAGGCGAAGGCCTTCACACATTGATATTGTACTTTATTGTGTGAAGGCGAAGGCCTTCACACATTGTTATTCTACTTTATTGTGTGAAGGCGAAGGCCTTCACACATTGTTATTCTACTTTATTGTGTGAAGGCGAAGGCCTTCACACATTGATATTGTACTTTATTATTAAACAACTTATTCCTCCCACTTTTTTGACATCTAACTACTCCCACATGCTTCAACCGATTCACCTCGTTCAACCTTTCACACGTTCCAAAAATTCATGGCACGCTTGCCAGTATTTTTCGCGTTCATAACATTTACCGTTTTTAAGTAATTAGCAAATTTGTGCCTTTTATTTCCCCATTCATTCTTAATGGCAATGTCAACCCGAGCCAGTTTCCTGTAGTGGGTTCGATTCCCACATTGGGCGTCATTAATTATTTTACTCTTTATTCTTCCCGCTTATCATTTTCAACGCTTATCATTTGTAACTAACATTCGCATTCAACATTCATTACATTAAGCAATTTCCACCACTTTGATTACGTATTCGCATTCAACAAACACATTCATTACGTTAACCAAATTCAACCAGTATGTAGACAGGGACACAATTAGCTCGTGGGAAACACAAGTGATTCCAGTACACGAGCATCTTTCCCGAGTGGTATCAAAACCCGCGTCAGTTCGATTCCCACATTGGGCGTCATTATTTATTTTACTCTTTATCCTTCCCCTTATCATTTTCAACGCTTATCATTTGTACCTTTTTTGTAACATTTATAACATTTCATTTTTAACGCTTATCATTTGTACCTTTTTGTAACATGTATTTGTAACATTTTCCCATTTATTTCACAATAATTTATTTTCCCTTTCTATTCTTCCCGCTCATCATTTTTAACGCTTAACGTTTGTAAATTAACATCTGCCTTCGCCTTCACACGCAATTTCTTCCGAAATTGCAATTCTAGTTATTATTTTTATTAAACAACTTATTCCTCCCACTTTTTTGACATCCAACTACTCCCACATGCTTCAACCGATTCACCTCGTTCAAACTTTCACACGTTCCAAAAATTCATGGCAAGCTTGCCACTTTTTTTCTCGTTCATAACATTTACCGTTTTTAAGTAATTAGCAAATTTGTGCCTTTTATTTCCCCATTCATTCTTAATGGCAATGTCAACCCGAGCCAGTTTCCTGTAGTGGGTTCGATTCCCACATTGGGCGTCATTATTTATTTTACTCTTTATTCTTCCCGCTTATCATTTTCAACGCTTATCATTTGTAACTAACATTCGCATTCAACATTCATTACATTAAGCAATTTCCACCACTTTAATTACGTATTCGCATTCAACAAACACATTCATTACATTAACCAATTTCAACCACGGCATAGTAAGGGACTCAATTAGCTCGTGGGAAACACAAGTGATTCCAGTACACGAGCATCATTCCCGAGTGGTATCAAAACCCGCGTCAGTTCGATTCCCACGTTGGGCGTCATTATTTATTTTACTCTTTATCCTTTCCCTTATCATTTTCAACGCTTATCATTTGTACCTTTTTTGTAACATTTGTAACATTTCATTTTTAACGCTTATCATTTGTACCTTTTTGTAACATGTATTTGTAACATTTTCCCATTTATTTCACAATTATTTCTTTCCCTTTTCATTCTTCCCTCTCATCATTTTTAACGCTTAACGTTTCTAAATTACCATCTGCCTTCGCCTTCACACGCAATTTCTTCCGAAATTGCAATTCTAGTTCTACTTTATTATTATTTTTTTTATTAAACAACTTATTCCTCCCACTTTTTTGACATCTAACTACTCCCACATGCTTCAACCGATTCACCTCGTTCAAACTTTCACACGTTCCAAAAATTCATGGCAAGCTTGCCACTTTTTTTCTCGTTCATAACATTTACCGTTTTTAAGTAATTAGCAAATTTGTGCCTTTTATTTCCCCATTCATTCTTAATGGCAATGTCAATGTCAACCCGAGCCAGTTTCCTGTAGTGGGTTCGATTCCCACATTGGGCGTCATTAATTATTTTACTCTTTATTCTTCCCGCTTATCATTTTCAACGCTTATCATTTGTAACTAACATTCGCATTCAACATTCATTACATTAAGCAATTTCCACCACTTTGATTACGTATTCGCATTCAACAAACACATTCATTACATTAACCAATTTCAACCTCAACACAGTAAGGGACTCAATTAGCTCGTGGGAAACACAAGTGATTCCAGTACACGAGCATCATTCCCGAGTGGTATCAAAACCCGCGTCAGTTCGATTCCCACATTGGGCGTCATTATTTATTTTACTCTTTATCCTTCCCGGTTATCATTTTGAACGGTTATCATTTGTAACTTTTGTCATTCGCATTCAACATTCATTACATTAAGCAATTTCCACCACTTTGATTACGCATTCGCATTCAACAAACACATTCATTACATTAACCACATTCAACCATTACTGAGAAAGGAGACTTATTAGCTCAGTTGGAAACACAATGGCAATGTCAACCCGCGCCAGTTTCCTGTAGTGGGTTCGATTCCGACTTTGGGCGTCATAAATTATTTTACTCTTTATTCTTCCCCCTTATCATTTGTACCTTTTTTGTAACATTTGTAACATTTAATTTTTGTACATGTGCATTTGTACCTTTTTGTAACATGTGTTTGTAACATTTTCCCATTTATTTCACAATAATTTATTTTCCCTTTCTATTCTTCCCGCTCAACATTTTTAACGCTTAACGTTTGTAAATTAACATCTGCCTTCGCCTTCACACGCAATTTCTTCCGAAATTGCAATTCTAGTTATTGTGTGAAGGCGAAGGCCTTCACACATTGATATTGTACTTTATTATTAAACAACTTATTCCTCCCACTTTTTTGACATCTAACTACTCCCACATGCTTCAACCGGTTCACCTCGTTCAAACTTTCACACGTTCCAAAAATTCATGGCACGCTTGCCAGTATTTTTCGCGTTCATAACATTTACCGTTTTTAAGTAATTAGCAAATTTGTGCCTTTTATTTCCCCATTCATTCTTAATGGCAATGTCAACCCGAGCCAGTTTCCTGTAGTGGGTTCGATTCCCACATTGGGCGTCATTAATTATTTTACTCTTTATTCTTCCCGCTTATCATTTTCAACGCTTATCATTTGTAACTAACATTCGCATTCAACATTCATTACATTAAGCAATTTCCACCACTTTGATTACGTATTCGCATTCAACAAACACATTCATTACATTAACCAAATTCAACCAGTATGTAGACAGGGACACAATTAGCTCGTGGGAAACACAAGTGATTCCAGTACACGAGCATCTTTCCCGAGTGGTATCAAAACCCGCGTCAGTTCGATTCCCACATTGGGCGTCATTATTTATTTTACTCTTTATCCTTCCCCTTATCATTTTCAACGCTTATCATTTGTACCTTTTTTGTAACATTTGTAACATTTCATTTTTAACGCTTATCATTTGTACCTTTTTGTAACATGTATTTGTAACATTTTCCCATTTATTTCACAATAATTTATTTTCCCTTTCTATTCTTCCCGCTCATCATTTTTAACGCTTAACGTTTGTAAATCAACATCTGCCTTCGCCTTCACACGCAATTTCTTCCGAAATTGCAATTCTAGTTATTATTTTTATTAAACAACTTATTCCTCCCACTTTTTTAACATCTAACTACTCCCACATGCTTCAACCGATTCACCTCGTTCAAACTTTCACACGTTCCAAAAATTCATGGCACGCTTGCCAGTATTTTTCGCGTTCATAACATTTACCGTTTTTAAGTAATTAGCAAATTTGTGCCTTTTATTTCCCCATTCATTCTTAATGGCAATGTCAACCCGAGCCAGTTTCCTGTAGTGGGTTCGATTCCCACATTGGGCGTTATTAATTATTTTACTCTTTATTCTTCCCGCTTATCATTTTCAACGCTTATCATTTGTAACTAACATTCGCATTCAACATTCATTACATTAAGCAATTTCCACCACTTTGATTACGTATTCGCATTCAACAAACACATTCATTACATTAACCAAATTCAACCGGTATGTAGACAGGGACACAATTAGCTCGTGGGAAACACAAGTGATTCCAGTACACGAGCATCTTTCCCGAGTGGTATCAAAACCCGCGTCAGTTCGATTCCCACATTGGGCGTCATTATCTATTTTACTCTTTATCCTTCCCCTTATCATTTTCAACGCTTATCATTTGTACCTTTTTTGTAACATTTGTAACATTTCATTTTTAACGCTTATCATTTGTACCTTTTTGTAACATCTATTTGTAACATTTTCCCATTTATTTCCCAATTATTTCTTTCCCTTTTCATTCTTCCCGCTCATCATTTTTAACGCTTAACGTTTCTAAATTAACATCTGCCTTCGCCTTCACACGCAATTTCTTCCGAAATTGCAATTCTAGTTATTATTAAACAACTTATTCCTCCCACTTTTTTGACATCCAACTACTCCCACATGCTTCAACCGATTCACCTCGTTCAAACTTTCACACGTTCCAAAAATTCATGGCACGCTTGCCAGTATTTTTCGCGTTCATAACATTTACCGTTTTCAAGTAATTAGCAAATTTGTGCCTTTTATTTCCCCATTCATTCTTAATGGCAATGTCAACCCGAGCCAGTTTCCTGTAGTGGGTTCGATTCCCACATTGGGCGTCATTAATTATTTTACTCTTTATTCTTCCCGCTTATCATTTTCAACGCTTATCATTTGTAACTAACATTCGCATTCAACATTCATTACATTAAGCAATTTCCACCACTTTGATTACGTATTCGCATTCAACAAACACATTCATTACATTAACCAATTTCAACCACGACATAGTAAGGGACTCAATTAGCTCGTGGGAAACAAGTGATTCCAGTACACGAGCATCATTCCCGAGTGGTATCAAAACCCGCGTCAGTTCGATTCCCACATTGGGCGTCATTATTTATTTTACTCTTTATCCTTCCCGGTTATCATTTTCAACGGTTATCATTTGTAACTTTTGTCATTCGCATTCAACATTCATTACATTAAGCAATTTCCACCACTTTGATTACGCATTCGCATTCAACAAACACATTCATTACATTAACCAAATTCAACCAGCAAGAAGGAAGGATCCTCATTAGCTCAGTCGGAAACACAATGGAAATGTCAACCCGAGCCAGTTTCCTGTAGTGGGTTCGATTCCCACATTGGGAGTCATAAATTATTTTACTCTTTATTCTTCCCCCTTATCATTTTCAACGCTTATCATTTGTACCTTTTTTGTAACATTTGTAACGTTTCATTTTTAACGCTTATCATTTGTACCTTTTTGTAACATGTATTTGTAACATTTTCCCATTTATTTCACAATTATCTATTTTCCCTTTGTATTCTTCCCGCTCATCATTTTTAACGCTTAACGTTTGTAACTTAACATCTGCCTTCGCCTTCACACGCAATTTCTTCCGAAATTGCAATTCTAGTTGTGTGAAGGCGAAGGCCTTCACACATTGTTATTCTACTTTATTGTGTGAAGGCGAAGGCCTTCACACATTGTTATTCTACTTTATTATTGTGTGAAGGCGAAGGCCTTCACACATTGATATTGTACTTTATTATTAAACAACTTATTCCTCCCACTTTTTTGACATCTAACTACTCCCACATGCTTCAACCGATTCACCTCGTTCAACCTTTCACACGTTCCAAAAATTCATGGCACGCTTGCCAGTATTTTTCGCGTTCATAACATTTACCGTTTTTAAGTAATTAGCAAATTTGTGCCTTTTATTTCCCCATTCATTCTTAATGGCAATGTCAACCCGAGCCAGTTTCCTGTAGTGGGTTCGATTCCCACATTGGGCGTCATTAATTATTTTACTCTTTATTCTTCCCGCTTATCATTTTCAACGCTTATCATTTGTAACTAACATTCGCATTCAACATTCATTACATTAAGCAATTTCCACCACTTTGATTACGTATTCGCATTCAACAAACACATTCATTACATTAACCAATTGCAACCACGACATAGTAAGGGACTCAATTAGCTCGTGGGAAACACAAGTGATTCCAGTACACGAGCATCATTCCCGAGTGGTATCAAAACCCGCGTCAGTTCGATTCCCACATTGGGCGTCATTATTTATTTTACTCTTTATCCTTCCCGGTTATCATTTTCAACGGTTATCATTTGTAACTTTTGTCATTCGCATTCAACATTCATTACATTAAGCAATTTCCACCACTTTGATTACGCATTCGCATTCAACAAACACATTCATTACATTAACCAAATTCAACCAGCAAGAAGGAAGGATCCTCGTTAGCTCAGTCGGAAACACAATGGAAATGTCAACCCGAGCCAGTTTCCTGTAGTGGGTTCGATTCCCACATTGGGAGTCATAAATTATTTTACTCTTTATTCTTCCCCCTTATCATTTTCAACGCTTATCATTTGTACCTTTTTTGTAACATTTGTAACGTTTCATTTTTAACGCTTATCATTTGTACCTTTTTGTAACATGTATTTGTAACATTTTCCCATTTATTTCACAATTATCTATTTTCCCTTTGTATTCTTCCCGCTCATCATTTTTAACGCTTAACGTTTGTAACTTAACATCTGCCTTCGCCTTCACACGCAATTTCTTCCGAAATTGCAATTCTAGTTGTGTGAAGGCGAAGGCCTTCACACATTGATATTGTACTTTATTATTAAACAACTTATTCCTCCCACTTTTTTGACATCTAACTACTCCCACATGCTTCAACCGATTCACCTCGTTCAACCTTTCACACGTTCCAAAAATTCATGGCACGCTTGCCAGTATTTTTCGCGTTCATAACATTTACCGTTTTTAAGTAATTAGCAAATTTGTGCCTTTTATTTCCCCATTCATTCTTAATGGCAATGTCAACCCGAGCCAGTTTCCTGTAGTGGGTTCGATTCCCACATTGGGCGTCATTATTTATTTTACTCTTTATCCTTCCCGGTTATCATTTTCAACAGTTATCATTTGTAACTTTTGTCATTCGCATTCAACATTCATTACATTAAGCAATTTCCACCACTTTGATTACGCATTCGCATTCAACAAACACATTCATCACATTAACCAAATTCAACCAGCATGAAGGAAGGATCCTGATTAGCTCAGTTGGAAACACAATGGAAATGTCAACCCGAGCCAGTTTCCTGTAGTGTGTTCGATTCCCACATTGGGAGTCATAAATTATTTTACGCTTTATTCTTCCCCCTTATCATTTTCAACGCTTATCATTTGTACCTTTTTTGTAACATTTGTAACGTTTCATTTTTAACGTTTATCATTTGTACCTTTTTGTAACATGTATTTGTAACATTTTCCCATTTATTTCACAATTATCTATTTTCCCTTTGTATTCTTCCCGCTCATCATTTTTAACGCTTAACGTTTGTAACTTAACATCTGCCTTCGCCTTCACACGCAATTTCTTCCGAAATTGCAATTCTAGTTATTATTATTGTGTGAAGGCGAAGGCCTTCACACATTGATATTGTACTTTATTATTAAACAACTTATTCCTCCCACTTTTTTGACATCTAACTACTCCCACATGCTTCAACCGATTCACCTCGTTCAACCTTTCACACGTTCCAAAAATTCATGGCACGCTTGCCAGTATTTTTCGCGTTCATAACATTTACCGTTTTTAAGTAATTAGCAAATTTGTGCCTTTTATTTCCCCATTCATTCTTAATGGCAATGTCAACCCGAGCCAGTTTCCTGTAGTGGGTTCGATTCCCACATTGGGCGTCATTAATTAATTTACTCTTTATTCTTCCCGCTTATCATTTTCAACGCTTATCATTTGTAACTAACATTCGCATTCAACATTCATTACATTAAGCAATTTCCACCACTTTGATTACGTATTCGCATTCAACAAACACATTCATTACATTAACCAATTGCAACCACGACATAGTAAGGGACTCAATTAGCTCGTGGGAAACACAAGTGATTCCACTACACGAGCATCATTCCCGAGTGGTATCAAAACCCGCGTCAGTTCGATTCCCACATTGGGCGTCATTATTTATTTTACTCTTTATCCTTCCCGGTTATCATTTTCAACGGTTATCATTTGTAACTTTTGTCATTCGCATTCAACATTCATTACATTAAGCAATTTCCACCACTTTGATTACGCATTCGCATTCAACAAACACATTCATTACATTAACCAAATTCAACCAGCAAGAAGGAAGGGTCCTCATTAGCTCAGTCGGAAACACAATGGAAATGTCAACCCAAGCCAGTTTCCTGTAGTGGGTTCGATTCCCACATTGGGAGTCATAAATTATTTTACTCTTTATTCTTCCCCCTTATCATTTTCAACGCTTATCATTTGTACCTTTTTTGTAACATTTGTAACGTTTCATTTTTAACGCTTATCATTTGTACCTTTTTGTAACATGTATTTGTAACATTTTCCCATTTATTTCACAATTATCTATTTTCCCTTTGTATTCTTCCCGCTCATCATTTTTAACGCTTAACGTTTGTAACTTAACATCTGCCTTCGCCTTCACACGCAATTTCTTCCGAAATTGCAATTCTAGTTTTTATTAAACAACTTATTCCTCCCACTTTTTTAACATCTAACTACTCCCACATGCTTCAACCGATTCACCTCGTTCAAACTTTCACACGTTCCAAAAATTCATGGCACGCTTGCCAGTATTTTTCGCGTTCATAACATTTACCGTTTTTAAGTAATTAGCAAATTTGTGCCTTTTATTTCCCCATTCATTCTTAATGGCAATGTCAACCCGAGCCAGTTTCCTGTAGTGGGTTCGATTCCCACATTGGGCGTCATTAATTATTTTACTCTTTATTCTTCCCGCTTATCATTTTCAACGCTTATCATTTGTAACTAACATTCGCATTCAACATTCATTACATTAAGCAATTTCCACCACTTTGATTACGTATTCGCATTCAACAAACACATTCATTACATTAACCAATTGCAACCACGACATAGTAAGGGACTCAATTAGCTCGTGGGAAACACAAGTGATTCCAGTACACGAGCATCATTCCCGAGTGGTATCAAAACCCGCGTCAGTTCGATTCCCACAGTGGGCGTCATTATTTATTTTACTCTTTATCCTTCCCGGTTATCATTTTCAACGGTTATCATTTGTAACTTTTGTCATTCGCATTCAACATTCATTACATTAAGCAATTTCCACCACTTTGATTACGCATTCGCATTCAACAAACACATTCATTACATTAACCAAATTCAACAGTTACTGAGGTAGGAACCTGATTAGCTCAGTTGGAAACACAATGGCAATGTCAACCTGCGCCAGTTTCCTGTAGTGGGTTCGATTCCCACTTTGGGCGTCATAAATTATTTTACTCTTTATTCTTCCCCCTTATCATTTGTACCTTTTTTGTAACATTTGTAACGTTTCATTTTTAACGCTTATCATTTGTACCTTTTTGTAACATGTATTTGTAACATTTTCCCATTTATTTCACAATTATCTATTTTCCCTTTGTATTCTTCCCGCTCATCATTTTTAACGCTTAACGTTTGTAACTTAACATCTGCCTTCGCCTTCACACGCAATTTCTTCCGAAATTGCAATTCTAGTTATTATTAAACAACTTATTCCTCCCACTTTTTTGACATCCAACTACTCCCACATGCTTCAACCGATTCACCTCGTTCAAACTTTCACACGTTCCAAAAATTCATGGCACGCTTGCAAGTATTTTTCGCGTTCATAACATTCACCGTTTTTAAGTAATTAGCAAATTTGTGCCTTTTATTTCCCCATTCATTCTTAATGGCAATGTCAACCCGAGCCAGTTTCCTGTAGTGGGTTCGATTCCCACATTGGGCGTCATTAATTATTTTACTCTTTATTCTTCCCGCTTATCATTTTTAACGCTTATCATTTGTAACTAACATTCGCATTCAACATTCATTACATTAAGCAATTTCCACCACTTTGATTACGTATTCGCATTCAACAAACACATTCAATACATTAACCAAATTCAACCAGTTTGTAGACAGGGACACAATTAGCTCGTGGGAAACACAAGTGATTCCAGTACATGAGCATCTTTCCCGAGTGGTATCAAATCCCGCGTCAGTTCGATTCCCACGTTGGGCGTCATTATATATTTTACTCTTTATCCTTCCCCTTATCATTTTCAACGCTTATCATTTGTACCTTTTTTGTAACATTTGTAACATTTCATTTTTAACGCTTATCATTTGTACCTTTTTGTAACATGTATTTGTAACATTTTCCCATTTATTTCACAATTATTTCTTTCCCTTTTCATTCTTCCCGCTCATCATTTTTAACGCTTAACGTTTCTAAATTAACATCTGCCTTCGCCTTCACACGCAATTTCTTCCGAAATTGCAATTCTAGTTGTGTGAAGGCGAAGGCCTTCACACATTGATATTGTACTTTATTATTAAACAACTTATTCCTCCCACTTTTTTGACATCTAACTACTCCCACATGCTTCAACCCATTCACCTCGTTCAAACTTTCACACGTTCCAAAAATTCATGGCACGCTTGCCAGTATTTTTCGCGTTCATAACATTTACCGTTTTTAAGTAATTAGCAAATTTGTGCCTTTTATTTCCCCATTCATTCTTAATGGCAATGTCAACCCGAGCCAGTTTCCTGTAGTGGGTTCGATTCCCACATTAGGCGTCATTAATTATTTTACTCTTTATTCTTCCCGCTTATCATTTTCAACGCTTATCATTTGTAACTAACATTCGCATTCAACATTCATTACATTAAGCAATTTCCACCACTTTGATTACGTATTCGCATTCAACAAACACATACATTACATTAACCAATTTCAACAACTCCATAGTAAGGGACTCAATTAGCTCGTGGGAAACACAAGTGATTCCAGTACACGAGCATCATTCCCGAGTGGTATCAAAACCCGCGTCAGTTCGATTCCCACATTGGGCGTCATTATTTATTTTACTCTTTATCCTTCCCGGTTATCATTTTCAACGGTTATCATTTGTAACTTTTGTCATTCGCATTCAACATTCATTACATTAAGCAATTTCCACCACTTTGATTACGCATTCGCATTCAACAAACACATTCATTACATTAACCAAATTCAACCGTCACTGAGGTAGGAACCTGATTAGCTCAGTTGGAAACACAATGGCAATGTCAACCTGCGCCAGTTTCCCGTAGTGGGTTCGATTCCCACTTTGGGCGTCATAAATTATTTTACTCTTTATTCTTCCCCCTTATCATTTGTACCTTTTTTGTAACATTTGTAACATTTCATTTTTAACGTTTATCATTTGTACCTTTTTGTAACATGTATTTGTAACATTTTCCCATTTATTTCACAATAATTTATTTTCCCTTTTCATTCTTCCCGCTTATCATTTTTAACGCTTAACGTTTGTAAATTAACATCTGCCTTCGCCTTCACACGCAATTTCTTCCGAAATTGCAATTCTAGTTATTATTATTAAACAACTTATTCCTCCCACTTTTTTGACATCTAACTACTCCCACATGCTTCAACCGATTCACCTCGTTCAAACTTTCACACGTTCCAAAAATTCATGGCAAGCTTGCCACCTTTTTTCCCCTTCATAACATTTACAGTTTTTAAGTAATTAGCAAATTTGTGCCTTTTATTTCCCCATTCATTCTTAATGGCAATGTCAACCCGAGCCAGTTTCCTGTAGTGGGTTCGATTCCCACATTGGGCGTCATTAATTATTTTACTCTTTATTCTTCCCGCTTATCATTTTCAACGCTTATCATTTGTAACTAACATTCGCATTCAACATTCATTACATTAAGCAATTTCCACCACTTTGATTACGTATTCGCATTCAACAAACACATACATTACATTAACCAATTTCAACAACTCCATAGTAAGGGACTCAATTAGCTCGTGGGAAACACAAGTGATTCCAGTACACGAGCATCATTCCCGAGTGGTATCAAAACCCGCGTCAGTTCGATTCCCACATTGGGCGTCATTATTTATTTTACTCTTTATCCTTCCCGGTTATCATTTTCAACGGTTATCATTTGTAACTTTTGTCATTCGCATTCAACATTCATTACATTAAGCAATTTCCACCACTTTGATTACGCATTCGCATTCAACAAACACATTCATTACATTAACCAAATTCAACCGTCACTGAGGTAGGAACCTGATTAGCTCAGTTGGAAACACAATGGCAATATCAACCTGCGCCAGTTTCCCGTAGTGGGTTCGATTCCCACTTTGGGCGTCATAAATTATTTTACTCTTTATTCTTCCCCCTTATCATTTGTACCTTTTTTGTAACATTTGTAACATTTCATTTTTAACGTTTATCATTTGTACCTTTTTGTAACATGTATTTGTAACATTTTCCCATTTATTTCACAATAATCTATTTTCCCTTTTCATTCTTCCCGCTTATCATTTTTAACGCTTAACGTTTGTAAATTAACATCTGCCTTCGCCTTCACACGCAATTTCTTCCGAAATTGCAATTCTAGTTATTATTGTGTGAAGGCGAAGGCCTTCACACATTGTTATTGTGTGAAGGCGAAGGCCTTCACACATTGTTATTGTGTGAAGGCGAAGGCCTTCACACATTGTTATTCTACTTTATTATTATTTTTATTAAACAACTTATTCCTCCCACTTTTTTGACATCCAACTACTCCCACAGGCTTCAACCGATTCACCTCGTTCAACCTTTCACACGTTCCAAAAATTCATGCCAAGCTTGCCACTTTTTTTCTCGTTCATAACATTTACCGTTTTTAAGTAATTAGCAAATTTGTGCCTTTTATTTCCCCATTCATTCTTAATGGCAATGTCAACCCGAGCCAGTTTCCTGTAGTGGGTTCAATTCCCACTTTGGGCGTCATAAATTATTTTACTCTTTATTCTTCCCCCTTATCATTTGTACCTTTTTTGTAACATTTCATTTTTAACGCTTATCATTTGTACCTTTTTGTAACATGTATTTGTAACATTTTCCCATTTATTTCACAATAATTTATTTTCCCTTTCTACTCTTCCCGCTCATCATTTTTAACGCTTAACGTTTGTAAATTAACATCTGCCTTCGCCTTCACACGCAATTTCTTCCGAAATTGCAATTCTAGTTCTACTTTATTATTGTGTGAAGGCGAAGGCCTTCACACATTGTTATTCTACTTTATTATTATTTTTATTAAACAACTTATTCCTCCCACTTTTTTGACATCCAACTACTCCCACATGCTTCAACCGATTCACCTCGTTCAAACTTTCACACGTTCCAAAGATTCATGGCAAGCTTGCCACTTTTTTTCTCGTTCATAACATTTACCGTTTTTAAGTAATTAGCAAATTTGTGCCTTTTATTTCCCCATTCATTCTTAATGGCAATGTCAACCCGAGCCAGTTTCCTGTAGTGGGTTCGATTCCCACATTGGGCGTCATTATTTATTTTACTCTTTATTCTTCCCGCTTATCATTTTCAACGCTTATCATTTGTAACTAACATTCGCATTCAACATTCATTACATTAAGCAATTTCCACCACTTTAATTACGTATTCGCATTCAACAAACACATTCATTACATTAACCAATTTCAACCACGGCATAGTAAGGGACTCAATTAGCTCGTGGGAAACACAAGTGATTCCAGTACACGAGCATCATTCCCGAGTGGTATCAAAACCCGCGTCAGTTCGATTCCCACGTTGGGCGTCATTATTTATTTTACTCTTTATCCTTTCCCTTATCATTTTCAACGCTTATCATTTGTACCTTTTTTGTAACATTTGTAACATTTCATTTTTAACGCTTATCATTTGTACCTTTTTGTAACATGTATTTGTAACATTTTCCCATTTATTTCACAATTATTTCTTTCCCTTTTCATTCTTCCCTCTCATCATTTTTAACGCTTAACGTTTCTAAATTACCATCTGCCTTCGCCTTCACACGCAATTTCTTCCGAAATTGCAATTCTAGTTGTGTGAAGGCGAAGGCCTTCACACATTGATATTGTACTTTATTATTAAACAACTTATTCCTCCCACTTTTTTGACATCTAACTACTCCCACATGCTTCAACCGATTCACCTCGTTCAACCTTTCACACGTTCCAAAAATTCATGGCACGCTTGCCAGTATTTTTCGCGTTCATAACATTTACCGTTTTTAAGTAATTAGCAAATTTGTGCCTTTTATTTCCCCATTCATTCTTAATGGCAATGTCAACCCGAGCCAGTTTCCTGTAGTGGGTTCGATTCCCACATTGGGCGTCATTAATTATTTTACTCTTTATTCTTCCCGCTTATCATTTTCAACGCTTATCATTTGTAACTAACATTCGCATTCAACATTCATTACATTAAGCAATTTCCACCACTTTGATTACGTATTCGCATTCAACAAACACATTCATTACATTAACCAATTGCAACCACGACATAGTAAGGGACTCAATTAGCTCGTGGGAAACACAAGTGATTCCAGTACACGAGCATCATTCCCGAGTGGTATCAAAACCCGCGTCAGTTCGATTCCCACATTGGGCGTCATTATTTATTTTACTCTTTATCCTTCCCGGTTATCATTTTCAACGGTTATCATTTGTAACTTTTGTCATTCGCATTCAACATTCATTACATTAAGCAATTTCCACCACTTTGATTACGCATTCGCATTCAACAAACACATTCATTACATTACCCAAATTCAACCATCACTGACGTAGGAACCTGATTAGCTCAGTTGGAAACACAATGGCTATGTCAACCTGCGTCAGTTTCCTGTAGTGGGTTCGATTCCCACATTGGGCGTCATAAATTATTTTACTCTTTATTCTTCCCCCTTATCATTTGTACCTTTTTTGTAACATTTGTAACATTTCATTTTTAACGCTTATCATTTGTACCTTTTTGTAGCATGTATTTGTAACATTTTCCCATTTATTTCACAATTATTTATTTTCCCTTTATATTCTTCCCGCTCATCATTTTTAACGCTTAACGTTTGTAAATTAACATCTGCCTTCGCCTTCACACGCAATTTCTTCCGAAATTGCAATTCTAGTTATTTTTTTTATTAAACAACTTATTCCTCCCACTTTTTTGACATCTAACTACTCCCACATGCTTCAACCGATTCACCTCGTTCAAACTTTCACACGTTCCAAAAATTCATGGCAAGCTTGCCACTTTTTTTCTCGTTCATAACATTTACCGTTTTTAAGTAATTAGCAAATTTGTGCCTTTTATTTCCCCATTCATTCTTAATGGCAATGTCAACCCGAGCCAGTTTCCTGTAGTGGGTTCGATTCCCACATTGGGCGTCATTAATTATTTTACTCTTTATTCTTCCCGCTTATCATTTTTAACGCTTATCATTTGTAACTAACATTCGCATTCAACATTCATTACATTAAGCAATTTCCACCACTTTGATTACGTATTCGCATTCAACAAACACATTCATTACATTAACCAATTGCAACCACGACATAGTAAGGGACTCAATTAGCTCGTGGAAAACACAAGTGATTCCAGTACACGAGCATCATTCCCGAGTGGTATCAAAACCCGCGTCAGTTCGATTCCCACATTGGGCGTCATTATTTATTTTACTCTTTATCCTTCCCGGTTATCATTTTCAACGGTTATCATTTGTAACTTTTGTCATTCGCATTCAACATTCATTACATTAAGCAATTTCCACCACTTTGATTACGCATTCGCATTCAACAAACACATTCATTACATTAACCAAATTCAACCAGCAAGAAGGAAGGATCCTCGTTAGCTCAGTCGGAAACACAATGGAAATGTCAACCCGAGCCAGTTTCCTGTAGTGGGTTCGATTCCCACATTGGGAGTCATAAATTATTTTACTCTTTATTCTTCCCCCTTATCATTTTCAACGCTTATCATTTGTACCTTTTTTGTAACATTTGTAACGTTTCATTTTTAACGCTTATCATTTGTACCTTTTTGTAACATGTATTTGTAACATTTTCCCATTTATTTCACAATTATCTATTTTCCCTTTGTATTCTTCCCGCTCATCATTTTTAACGCTTAACGTTTGTAACTTAACATCTGCCTTCGCCTTCACACGCAATTTCTTCCGAAATTGCAATTCTAGTTCTACTTTATTATTATTTTTTTTATTAAACAACTTATTCCTCCCACTTTTTTGACATCTAACTACTCCCACATGCTTCAACCGATTCACCTCGTTCAAACTTTCACACGTTCCAAAAATTCATGGCAAGCTTGCCACTTTTTTTCTCGTTCATAACATTTACCGTTTTTAAGTAATTAGCAAATTTGTGCCTTTTATTTCCCCATTCATTCTTAATGGCAATGTCAACCCGAGCCAGTTTCCTGTAGTGGGTTCGATTCCCACATTGGGCGTCATTAATTATTTTACTCTTTATTCTTCCCGCTTATCATTTTTAACGCTTATCATTTGTAACTAACATTCGCATTCAACATTCATTACATTAAGCAATTTCCACCACTTTGATTACGTATTCGCATTCAACAAACACATTCATTACATTAACCAAATTCGACCAGTATGTAGACAGGGACACAATTAGCTCGTGGGAAGCACAAGTGATTCCAGTACACGAGCATCTTTCCCGAGTGGTATCAAATCCTGCGTCAGTTCGATTCCCACATTGGGCGTCATTATATATTTTACTCTTTATCCTTCCCCTTATCATTTTCAACGCTTATCATTTGTACCTTTTTTGTAACATTTGTAACATTTCATTTTTAACGCTTATCATTTGTACCTTTTTGTAACATGTATTTGTAACATTTTCCCATTTATTTCACAATTATTTCTTTCCCTTTTCATTCTTCCCGCTCATCATTTTTAACGCTTAACGTTTCTAAATTAACATCTGCCTTCGCCTTCACACGCAATTTCTTCCGAAATTGCAATTCTAGTTGTGTGAAGGCGAAGGCCTTCACACATTGATATTGTACTTTATTATTAAACAACTTATTCCTCCCACTTTTTTGACATCTAACTACTCCCACATGCTTCAACCGATTCACCTCGTTCAACCTTTCACACGTTCCAAAAATTCATGGCACGCTTGCCAGTATTTTTCGCGTTCATAACATTTACCGTTTTTAAGTAATTAGCAAATTTGTGCCTTTTATTTCCCCATTCATTCTTAATGGCAATGTCAACCCGAGCCAGTTTCCTGTAGTGGGTTCGATTCCCACATTGGGCGTCATTAATTATTTTACTCTTTATTCTTCCCGCTTATCATTTTCAACGCTTATCATTTGTAACTAACATTCGCATTCAACATTCATTACATTAAGCAATTTCCACCACTTTGATTACGTATTCGCATTCAACAAACACATTCATTACATTAACCAATTGCAACCACGACATAGTAAGGGACTCAATTAGCTCGTGGGAAACACAAGTGATTCCAGTACACGAGCATCATTCCCGAGTGGTATCAAAACCCGCGTCAGTTCGATTCCCACATTGGGCGTCATTATTTATTTTACTCTTTATCCTTCCCGGTTATCATTTTCAACGGTTATCATTTGTAACTTTTGTCATTCGCATTCAACATTCATTACATTAAGCAATTTCCACCACTTTGATTACGCATTCGCATTCAACAAACACATTCATTACATTAACCAAATTCAACCAGCAAGAAGGAAGGATCCTCGTTAGCTCAGTCGGAAACACAATGGAAATGTCAACCCGAGCCAGTTTCCTGTAGTGGGTTCGATTCCCACATTGGGAGTCATAAATTATTTTACTCTTTATTCTTCCCCCTTATCATTTTCAACGCTTATCATTTGTACCTTTTTTGTAACATTTGTAACGTTTCATTTTTAACGCTTATCATTTGTACCTTTTTGTAACATGTATTTGTAACATTTTCCCATTTATTTCACAATTATCTATTTTCCCTTTGTATTCTTCCCGCTCATCATTTTTAACGCTTAACGTTTGTAACTTAACATCTGCCTTCGCCTTCACACGCAATTTCTCCCGAAATTGCAATTCTAGTTATTATTATTAAACAACTTATTCCTCCCACTTTTTTGACATCTAACTACTCCCACATGCTTCAACCGATTCACCTCGTTCAAACTTTCACACGTTCCAAAAATTCATGGCAAGCTTGCCACTTTTTTTCTCGTTCATAACATTTACCGTTTTTAAGTAATTAGCAAATTTGTGCCCTTTAATTCCCCCATTCATTCTTAATGGCAATGTCAACCCGAGCTAGTTTCCTGTAGTGGGTTCGATTCCCACATTGGGAGTCATAAATTATTTTACTCTTTATTCTTCCCCCTTATAATTTTCAACGCTTATCATTTGTACCTTTTTTGTAACATTTGTAACGTTTCATTTTTAACGCTTATCATTTGTACCTTTTTGTAACATGTATTTGTAACATTTTCCCATTTATTTCACAATTATCTATTTTCCCTTTGTATTCTTCCCGCTCATCATTTTTAACGCTTAACGTTTGTAACTTAACATCTGCCTTCGCCTTCACACGCAATTTCTTCCGAAATTGCAATTCTAGTTGTGTGAAGGCGAAGGCCTTCACACATTGATATTGTACTTTATTATTAAACAACTTATTCCTCCCACTTTTTTGACATCTAACTACTCCCACATGCTTCAACCGATTCACCTCGTTCAACCTTTCACACGTTCCAAAAATTCATGGCACGCTTGCCAGTATTTTTCGCGTTCATAACATTTACCGTTTTTAAGTAATTAGCAAATTTGTGCCTTTTATTTCCCCATTCATTCTTAATGGCAATGTCAACCCGAGCCAGTTTCCTGTAGTGGGTTCGATTCCCACATTGGGCGTCATTAATTATTTTACTCTTTATTCTTCCCGCTTATCATTTTCAACGCTTATCATTTGTAACTAACATTCGCATTCAACATTCATTACATTAAGCAACTTCCACCACTTTGATTACGTATTCGCATTCAACAAACACATTCATTACATTAACCAATTGCAACCACGACATAGTAAGGGACTCAATTAGCTCGTGGGAAACACAAGTGATTCCAGTACACGAGCATCATTCCCGAGTGGTATCAAAACCCGCGTCAGTTCGATTCCCACATTGGGCGTCATTATTTATTTTACTCTTTATCCTTCCCGGTTATCATTTTCAACGGTTATCATTTGTAACTTTTGTCATTCGCATTCAACATTCATTACATTAAGCAATTTCCACCACTTTGATTACGCATTCGCATTCAACAAACACATTCATTACATTAACCAAATTCAACCAGCAAGAAGGAAGGATCCTCATTAGCTCAGTCGGAAACACAATGGAAATGTCAACCCGAGCCAGTTTCCTGTAGTGGGTTCGATTCCCACATTGGGAGTCATAAATTATTTTACTCTTTATTCTTCCCCCTTATCATTTTCAACGCTTATCATTTGTACCTTTTTTGTAACATTTGTAACGTTTCATTTTTAACGCTTATCATTTGTACCTTTTTGTAACATGTATTTGTAACATTTTCCCATTTATTTCACAATTATCTATTTTCCCTTTGTATTCTTCCCGCTCATCATTTTTAACGCTTAACGTTTGTAACTTAACATCTGCCTTCGCCTTCACACGCAATTTCTTCCGAAATTGCAATTCTAGTTATTATTATTTTTATTAAACAACTTATTCCTCCCACTTTTTTAACATCTAACTACTCCCACATGCTTCAACCGATTCACCTCGTTCAAACTTTCACACGTTCCAAAAATTCATGGCACGCTTGCCAGTATTTTTCGCGTTCATAACATTTACCGTTTTTAAGTAATTAGCAAATTTGTGCCTTCTATTTCCCCATTCATTCTTAATAGAAATGTCAACCCGAGCCAGTTTCCTGTAGTGGGTTCGATTCCCACATTGGGCGTCATTAATTATTTTACTCTTTATTCTTCCCGCTTATCATTTTCAACGCTTATCATTTGTAACTAACATTCGCATTCAACATTCATTACATTAAGCAATTTCCACCACTTTGATTACGTATTCGCATTCAACAAACACATTCATTACATTAACCAATTTCAACCACAACATAGCAAGGGACTCAATTAGCTCGTGGGAAACACAAGTGATTCCAGTACACGAGCATCATTCCCGAGTGGTATCAAAACCCGCGTCAGTTCGATTCCCACATTGGGCGTCATTATTTATTTTACTCTTTATCCTTCCCGGTTATCATTTTCAACGGTTATCATTTGTAACTTTTGTCATTCGCATTCAACATTCATTACATTAAGCAATTTCCACCACTTTGATTACGCATTCGCATTCAACAAACACATTTATTACATTAACCGAATTCAACCAGCAAGAAGGAAGGATCCTCATTAGCTCAGTCGGAAACACAATGGAAATGTCAACCCGAGCCAGTTTCCTGTAGTGGGTTCGATTCCCACATTGGGAGTCATAAATTATTTTACTCTTTATTCTTCCCCCTTATCATTTTCAACGCTTATCATTTGTACCTTTTTTGTAACATTTGTAACGTTTTATTTTTAACGCTTATCATTTGTACCTTTTTGTAACATGTATTTGTAACATTTTCCCATTTATTTCACAATTATCTATTTTCCCTTTGTATTCTTCCCGCTCATCATTTTTAACGCTTAACGTTTGTAACTTAACATCTGCCTTCGCCTTCACACGCAATTTCTTCCGAAATTGCAATTCTAGTTATTATTATTGTGTGAAGGCGAAGGCCTTCACACATTGATATTGTACTTTATTATTAAACAACTTATTCCTCCCACTTTTTTGACATCTAACTACTCCCACATGCTTCAACCCATTCACCTCGTTCAAACTTTCACACGTTCCAAAAATTCATGGCACGCTTGCCAGTATTTTTCGCGTTCATAACATTTACCGTTTTTAAGTAATTAGCAAATTTGTGCCTTTTATTTCCCCATTCATTCTTAATGGCAATGTCAACCCGAGCCAGTTTCCTGTAGTGGGTTCGATTCCCACATTGGGCGTCATTAATTATTCTACTCTTTATTCTTCCCGCTTATCATTTTCAACGCTTATCATTTGTAACTAACATTCGCATTCAACATTCATTACATTAAGCAATTTCCACCACTTTGATTACGTATTCGCATTCAACAAACACATTCATTACATTAACCAAATTCAACCAATAAAAGAAAGGGACTCAATTAGCTCGTGGGAAACACAAGTGATTCCAGTACACGAGCATCTTTCCCGAGTGGTATCAAAACCCGCGTCAGTTCGATTCCCACATTGGGCGTCATTATTTATTTTACTCTTTATCCTTCCCGGTTATCATTTTCAACGGTTATCATTTGTAACTTTTGTCATTCGCATTCAACATTCATTACATTAAGCAATTTCCACCACTTTGATTACGCATTCGCATTCAACAAACACATTCATTACATTAACCAAATTCAACAGTTACTGAGGTAGGAACCTGATTAGCTCAGTTGGAAACACAATGGCAATGTCAACCTGCGCCAGTTTCCTGTAGTGGGTTCGATTCCCACTTTGGGCGTCATAAAGTATTTTACTCTTTATTCTTCCCCCTTATCATTTGTACCTTTTTTGTAACATTTGTAACGTTTCATTTTTAACGCTTATCATTTGTACCTTTTTGTAACATGTATTTGTAACATTTTCCCATTTATTTCACAATTATCTATTTTCCCTTTGTATTCTTCCCGCTCATCATTTTTAACGCTTAACGTTTGTAACTTAACATCTGCCTTCGCCTTCACACGCAATTTCTTCCGAAATTGCAATTCTAGTCTACTTTATTGTGTGAAGGCGAAGGCCTTCACACATTGATATTGTACTTTATTATTAAACAACTTATTCCTCCCACTTTTTTGACATCTAACTACTCCCACATGCTTCAACCGATTCACCTCGTTCAAACTTTCACACGTTCCAAAAATTCATGGCACGCTTGCCAGTATTTTTCGCGTTCATAACATTTACCGTTTTTAAGTAATTAGCAAATTTGTGCCTTTTATTTCCCCATTCATTCTTAATGGCAATGTCAACCCGAGCCAGTTTCCTGTAGTGGGTTCGATTCCCACATTGGGCGTCATTAATTATTTTACTCTTTATTCTTCCCGCTTATCATTTTCAACGCTTATCATTTGTAACTAACATTCGCATTCAACATTCATTACATTAAGCAATTTCCACCACTTTGATTACGTATTCGCATTCAACAAACACATTCATTACATTAACCAAATTCAACCAGTATGTAGACAGGGACACAATTAGCTCGTGGGAAACACAAGTGATTCCAGTACACGAGCATCTTTCCCGAGTGGTATCAAAACCCGCGTCAGTTCGATTCCCACATTGGGCGTCATTATTTATTTTACTCTTTATCCTTCCCCTTATCATTTTCAACGCTTATCATTTGTACCTTTTTTGTAACATTTGTAACATTTCATTTTTAACGCTTATCATTTGTACCTTTTTGTAACATGTATTTGTAACATTTTCCCATTTATTTCACAATAATTTATTTTCCCTTTCTATTCTTCCCGCTCATCATTTTTAACGCTTAACGTTTGTAAATCAACATCTGCCTTCGCCTTCACACGCAATTTCTTCCGAAATTGCAATTCTAGTTTTTATTAAACAACTTATTCCTCCCACTTTTTTGACATCCAACTACTCCCATATGCTTCAACCGATTCACCTCGTTCAACCTTTCACACGTTCCAAAAATTCATGGCAAGCTTGCCAGTATTTTTCGCGTTCATAACATTTACCGTTTTTAAGTAATTAGCAAATTTGTGCCTTTTATTTCCCCATTCATTCTTAATGGCAATGTCAACCCGAGCCAGTTTCCTGTAGTGGGTTCGATTCCCACATTGGGCGTCATTAATTGTGTGAAGGCGAAGGCCTTCACACATTGTTATTCTACTTTATTATTATTTTTATTAAACAACTTATTCCTCCCACTTTTTTGACATCCAACTACTCCCACATGCTTCAACCGATTCACCTCGTTCAAACTTTCACACGTTCCAAAAATTCATGGCAAGCTTGCCACTTTTTTTCTCGTTCATAACATTTACCGTTTTTAAGTAATTAGCAAATTTGTGCCTTTTATTTCCCCATTCATTCTTAATGGCAATGTCAACCCGAGCCAGTTTCCTGTAGTGGGTTCGATTCCCACATTGGGCGTCATTATTTATTTTACTCTTTATTCTTCCCCTTATCATTTTCAACGCTTATCATTTGTACCTTTTTTGTAACATTTGTAACATTTCATTTTTAACGCTTATCATTTGTACCTTTTTGTAACATGTATTTGTAACATTTTCCCATTTATTTCACAATTATTTCTTTCCCTTTTCATTCTTCCCTCTCATCATTTTTAACGCTTAACGTTTCTAAATTACCATCTGCCTTCGCCTTCACACGCAATTTCTTCCGAAATTGCAATTCTAGTTATTTTACTCTTTATTCTTCCCGCTTATCATTTTCAACGCTTATCATTTGTAACTAACATTCGCATTCAACATTCATTACATTAAGCAATTTCCACCACTTTGATTACGTATTCGCATTCAACAAACACATTCATTACATTAACCAATTTCAACCTCAACACAGTAAGGGACTCAATTAGCTCGTGGGAAACACAAGTGATTCCAGTACACGAGCGTCATTCCCGAGTGGTATCAAAACCCGCGTCAGTTCGATTCCCACATTGGGCGTCATTATTTATTTTACTCTTTATCCTTCCCGGTTATCATTTTCAACGGTTATCATTTGTAACTTTTGTCATTCGCATCCAACATTCATTACATTAAGCAATGTCCACCACTTTGATTACGCATTCGCATTCAACAAACACATTCATTACATTAACCAAATTCAACCAGACGGAAAGGAAGGATCCTCATTATCTCAGTCGGAAACACAATGGAAATGTCAACCCGAGCCAGTTTCCTGTAGTGGGTTCGATTCCCACATTGGGAGTCGTAAATTATTTTACTCTTTATTCTTCCCCCTTATCATTTTCAACGCTTATCATTTGTACCTTTTTTGTAACATTTGTAACGTTTCATTTTTAACGCTTATCATTTGTACCTTTTTGTAACATGTATTTGTAACATTTTCCCATTTATTTCACAATTATCTATTTTCCCTTTGTATTCTTCCCGCTCATCATTTTTAACGCTTAACGTTTGTAACTTAACATCTGCCTTCGCCTTCACACGCAATTTCTTCCGAAATTGCAATTCTAGTTATTATTATTCAACTTCCGCTCACTTTTTTGACGCTTAACTACTTCCACATACTTCAACCGATTCACTCCATTCCACTTTTCACTTATTCCAAATATTCATGACACGTCTGCTCACATTTTTCACGTTCCAAATTTTTTCCGTTTTCGCAAAATTCACAAATTTATGGCGAATTTCGCCCCATTCATTCTTAATGGCAGATTCAACATTTCACATTAACGTTGTTCCAGTTTGAAATTCACATCATTCAACACATTCAAATCACATTGGGGACATTCCCAAACTTGCCTAATTCAACATTTTCACGTTTTCATCTTTTATTTTGAAATTCACACCCAATTCCTTTTTCCCTTTTCCCTTCTCATTTCTACATTTTTCAACCGATTCAACCCATTCCAACTTTCAACTGTTCATCTTTTGCCTACCTATTCCACAACTTCCCACTTACCAAAAATTTCACATCTTTTATTTTGAAATTCAACCAAAATTCTCTAAAATTTCGTTTTTCTACTCTAATTTCCACATTGTTCAACCGATTCAACCCATTCCAACTTTCAACTGTTCATCATTTTTCTACCTATTCCACAACTTCCCAAAAACTTCACATCTTTTATTTTGAAATTCACAATATTCCCTTTTCCTTTCTCATTTCTACATTTTTCAACCGATTCAACCCATTCCAACTTTCAACTGTTCATCATTTTTCTACCTATTCCACAACTTCCCACTTACCAAAAACTTCGCGTCTTTTATTTTGAAATTCACACCCATTTCCTTTTTCCCTTCTCATTTCTACATTTTTCAACCGATTCGACCCATTCCAACTTTCAACTGTTCATCTTTTTTTTTCCTATTCCACAACTCACCAAAAACTTCACATCTTTTATTTTGAAATTCACACCCAGTTCCTTTTCCCTTCTCATTTCTACATTTTTCAACCGATTCAACTCGTTTCAACATCATTCTGCAGCATTCCTTAAATATTTATTCAACTTCTTCACCTTCACACGCAATTCCTTCAGGAATTGCAAATTCTAGTTATTATTATTATTCAACTTCCGCTCACTTTTTTGACGCTTAACTACTTCCACATACTTCAACCTATTCACTCCATTCCACTTTTCACTTATTCCAAATATTCATGACACGTCTGCTCACATTTTTCACGTTCCAAATTTTTTCCGTTTTCGCAAAATTCGCAAATTTATGGCGAATTTCGCCCCATTCATTCTTAATGGCAGATTCAACATTTCACATTTACGTTGTTCCAGTTTCAAATTCACATAATTCAACACATTCAAATCACATTGGGGACATTCCCAAACTTGCCTAATTCAACATTTTCACGTTTTCATCTTTTATTTTGAAATTCACACCCAATTCCTTTTCCCTTCTCATTTCTACATTTTTCAACCGATTCAACCCATTCCAACTTTCAACTGTTCATCTTTTCTCTACCTATTCCACAACTTCCCACTTACCAAAAACTTCACATCTTTTATTTTGAAATTCAACCAAAATTCTCTAAAATTTCCTTTTTTCTACTTTAATTTCTACATTTTTCAACCGATTCAACACATTCCAACTTTCAACTGTTCATCATTTTTCTACCTATTCCACAACTTCCCAAAAACTTCACATCTTTTATTTTGAAATTCACCCAATTCCTTTTCCCTTCTCATTTCTACATTTTTCAACCGATTCAACCCATTCCAACTTTCAACTGTTCATCTTTTCTCTACCTATTCCACAACTTCCCACTTACCAAAAACTTCACATCTTTTATTTTGAAATTCAACCAAAATTCTCTAAAATTTCCTTTTTTCTACTCTAATTTCTACATTTTTCAACCGATTCAACCCATTCCAACTTTCAACTGTTCATCATTTTTCTACCTATTCCACAACTTCCCAAAAACTTCACATCTTTTATTTTGAAATTCACCCAATTCCCTTTTCCTTTCTCATTTCTACATTTTTCAACCGATTCAACCCATTCCTACTTTCAACTGTTCATCATTTTTCTACCTATTCCACAACTTCCCACTTACCAAAAACTTCACATCTTTTATTTTGAAATTCACACCCAATTCCTTTTTCCCTTCTCATTTCTACACTTTTCAACCGATTCAACCCATTTCAACTTTCAACTGTTCATCATTTTTCTACCTATTCCACAACTTACCAAAAATTTCACATCTTTTATTTTGAAATTCACACCCAATTCCTTTTTTCCTTCTCATTTCTACATTTTTCAACCGATTCAACTCGTTTCAACATCATTCTGCAGCATTCCTTCAATATTTATTCAACTTCTTCACCTTCACACGCAATTCCTTCAGGAATTGCAAATTCTAGTTATTATTCTACTTATTCTGCCCACTTTTTCGGCGCTTAACTACTTCCACATACTTCAACCGATTCACTCCATTCCACTTTTCACTTATTCCAAATATTCATGGCAACACTGCTTAGATTTTTTTCCTTCCAAAAATTTTCCGTTTTCGCAAAATTCACAAATTTACGGCGATTTTTGCCCCATTCATTCTTAATGGCAGATTCAACATTTCACATTTATGTTGTTCCAGTTTGAAATTCACATAATTCAACACATTCAAATCACATTGGGGACATTCCCAAACTTGCCAAATTCAACATTTTCACGTTTTCATCTTTTATTTTGAAATTCACACTCTATTCCTTTTTCCCTTCTCATTTCTACATTTTTCAACCGATTCAACCCATTCCAACTTTCAACTGTTCATCTTTTCTCTACCTATTCCACAACTTCCCACTTACCAAAAACTTCACATCTTTTATTTTGAAATTCACACCCACTTCCTTTTTCCCTTCTCATTTCTACATTTTTCAACCGATTCAACCCATTCCAACTTTCAACTGTTCATCATTTTTCTACCTATTCCACAACTTCCCACTTATCAAAAACTTCACATCTTTTATTTTGAAATTCACACCCAATTCCTTTTTCCCTTCTCATTTCTACATTTTTCAACCGATTCAACCCATTCCAACTTTCAACTGTTCATCATTTTTCTACCTATTCCACAACTTCCCACTTACCAAAAACTTCACATCTTTTATTTTGAAATTCACACCCAATTCCTTTTTCCCTTCTCATTTCTACATTTCTCAACCGATTCAACCCATTCCAACTTTCAACTGTTCATCATTTTTCTACCTATTCCACAACTTACCAAAAACTTCACATCTTTTATTTTGAAATTCACCACAAATTCTCCAAATTTTCTACATTTCTCAAGTAATTCAACACGTTTCAACATCATTCGGCAGCATTCCCCGAAGAAGTTATTCATACATTTCGCCTTCACACGCAATTTCTCCAGAAATTGCAAAATTCTAGTTTGTAATGATTTTCCGAGTAAGAGTGCCGTGGGCTTTAGCTTTACTTTACGTTGATATTCTCTGCTTGTAGTATCAAGCATAAAAAAATAGGTTCACCACATTATTCTATACTAAGCCTAATTATTATGTAAAAACAATACCATAATATAAATCCATATTTTAGTAATTGTGTAATTCATTCGTTGTAATATCAATTTTGTGACCATCTATATTTATTTATTTATTTATTTATTTATTTATTTATTTATTTATTTATTTATTTATTTATTTGTTTATTTGTTTATTTGTTTATTTATTTTTTTATGTTTATTTTGAATGGTGTTACCATATTCTAAATCTGTATTTACTTTCTGCTCACTTTCTTCAAGGTACATCAGAGGAGGAAAAACAGGGTTTCCTTACACCACCTCTGCTTAAGTTCTCCCGTAGCCTCTCCATGCCGGATACTTCAGAGGATATCCCTCCTCCTCCAGCCATTTCTCCCCCCTCACCACCTGCCTACAACCCCCCTGCTGTCTCAACACCCAAGAGTTACGGTACCACAAGACCCAGCTTCACCCAGAACTCACCTAACGCAGTGACAAGTATTAGTAGAACCTCAGATATTGGTACAATGAGGAGAGGTTATCACAGACAGAGTTCAGAGCATTTTGAGAGCCCGCGCACTCGAGGGCGTACACCAGTGCCCGAAAACCCTTACTCTGAGGTAGGCAATAAAAATTTGTATGTGCCAGCAAAACCAGCCCGAAGAAAGGGCATGCTAGTAAAACAGTCAAATGTTGAGGACAGTCCAGAAAAAATATGTCATATGCCAGCAAGCCCATCGGGCCCAGTTTCCATGCCTACTACACCTGTTGAGCGAACATGCTCTTCCATCCCCATTCCAACCATCATTGTCAAGGAACCATCCACCAGCAGCAGTGGCAAGAGCAGCCAGGGTAGCAGTATGGAAATTGAGCCCACCACTCCAGAGCACCCATCTCTAATGCCAGCTGTTGGTGGAAGTGGTGGTTTGCGTCCTGAAGACCCAATGCCTCTCGGCAACCCATTTGCGGCAGCTATCGCTGGTGCGGTACGAGACCGTGAGAAAAGACTTGAGGCAAGAAAGAACTCTATTTCCTTCCAGTCAGTAGATATGGGGGATGATGATTTAATTGGCCCTACACCAACACCTCGGCTTCGGCAGTCAAAGTCCATTGATGAAGGCATGTTTGGTAGTGACGAGCGACTTAGGAGGATGATGGCTCCAGCAGTGCACCTTGGACCTCCTGTCGGGGGAGGCAGTGGAAACATGACCGATTTCAACACTCCAGAGCCCACAGTTGTTCGGGAGCCTCTAAACACTAAAACAGGACAATGTCCTAACTTGGACAGCCCCGTTAGTCTCCCAGCCACACCACCAAAGAGCCACTACAGGGCCAATGGAACCTACCTTCATCCTGTCACTGGTAAACCTCTTGACCCTAATTCTCCTCTTGCTTTGGCCCTCGCAGCTCGTGACCGAGCAATGAAGGAGCAACAAAATCATCAGCAAAATCTTCCTCAGGTTCCGCAAACTCCCAAACATGAAGCCCATTCCCTCCCCCTGCAGCCGAGCCACAAACCAGATCTTAATCAGCCACTCTTTATTGATACCAAGTTGCGGTCTGGGATCGAGACGAGTTTTGCTGCAATCTCCTCGGCAACCATGGGTCGTCCAGGTCGAGGCGGATTGCGGAGGCAAATGACTGAGCAGAAATACGAGTCTGACGCAGCCCGGGAAGAGCAACAACATCAGGCAGTTGAAGAGAGGAAAAGTGCACCAGCAGATGTGGCTGACAGTCCTAAATCAGATGGGCTCTTAATGGTTCACACCAGCACAGAGGCAAGCAACAAGTTAAATAGTCAAGAGTTGGAAGGGCAGGATAGCAACAGGCCATCTGAGCTTAAAGACCCCAATCAATCTGATCCTCGCAGTGGCCCATCATTGTCTATTAATCTTCAGTCCTCCTCAACACGAAGACGCAGCATTCCTCTAGGGGAATCCTTAGATGAACCAGTGAAGCTACCCTTCCGGATACCCCCTCCTCCTCTGGCGTCAGTTGACATTGATGAGGATTTTGACTTTGTAGAGCCACTCCCACCTCCACTAGCGTTTGCAAACAGCATTGACATCCCTGATGACCAGGCGAGTGCCATTGCACAAATGCTTCAACAACAGAGAAGGAATGGGGGGCCTCTGCTCCCCCCATATAATGTCCATGCCCCTCCACTTGTTACTGATCAACACAAACGAGTGACAAACAGTATTCCCCCTTCGTATCCTCCTCCCCCACCAGACCCAGAAGCAGGGATCAGGGACTATGGAATTGAAGAGGTAGACAGCCGCAGCAGCGGAGATCCTCAGCACATGGAGACCACCAGCACCGTGTCAAGCATCTCGACCCTTCCGTCAGAGGGAGGCTTCTGTGACACCACCCTGGAGAGCCTTTATGGTACTGCAGATGGGCATTCCTTCCTGGTGGATAGACCCCCGGTACCTCCCAAACCCAAAGGAAAATCAGTCATCAACAGAACTTCACTTTACCATGACGCCCTAATTGAAGAACCACCAGAATCTTATGGGTCCCCACCTCAGGCTCTTCCTGCTCGAACTTCATCCTCTGAACCTCCTAGGACGCCCACTCAAAGGACATCAAAGCTGTGGGGTGATCAACCCCCTGAGCTTCATAGCCCCCCATCTACACCAGACACCAAGAACACAGTTATCACAGAGTTGAGCTCCATTCTGCAACACATGAATCGTGATAGGCCACCCAAGTCAGGAGAAAGCCTCGACTCCCCCACAGGAAACCAAGAGGCCTTTGGAACAAGGTATAAAATTACTCACTTATTTATTTATTTTTTACTGCTGTGGCATTACTTGATATATTTCTCATTTAGTCCTTTGTTAAGTTTTTGCTAGGGCTGACATCTGCTGGTCGGTTGTCCGACTAAATTCTTATTGGTTGAGTAATCGTTGATCACGGGACGACAATGACTTGGGAGTAACCATTATTATGGGTGGGACCAGATATAAAATTTAGTCTAAATTAAAATAATACTGTATTATAATTAAATAAGTCAGATGTATTTTTCTTAATAAATATAACAATCAAAAACTCAGACATGAAATAATTTGCCCTCCATTTTTTACTTCACCATTTTGAACTTTAACCAAGAGGAGAGACTACTGCATTGGCTGGCGCTGGTGGCCTACCCAACATTTTGTTGGCCGGCATGATTAAAATTGTGACCCGATCATTCTGCGAGTGATAACTCACACCCTAATCGGACTGATATGCGCTACCGGTCAACCAGCACGTGTGCGTTGTCACGCCAGCAGAACCCAGTAACGATGGTGAGCTAAATCCCTCTTTTCAGCTTGTCTGATTTAAATCCATTAACCCTGTTGCCACATTTCATTGCTTGGTCTGATTTAGCATTGTGGTAAGGACCAGTCAGGTCAAGAGCATGTAGTGCACTATAGCTGATTTAAATAATCTACCGTATTTTCCGCCCTATAAGGCGCACCTAAAAACCTAAATTTTTATCAAAAGTCAACAGTGCGCCTTATAGCCCGGTGCGCCTTATATATGGATCAAGTGATGAATTTGTTGATCCATACTGGTTGTACACAGTGCTCTGCCAAAATGTTTTAGTACGTTTTAGTACGACTAGTAAATTACAAGGTCGCATCGCTTCCCAGCATTACGGTAACTGTAGTCAGGGGCCGTCACCGAATAGCTGTTGTTGTTGTCATTTCAAAACAGGCTGCTCCGTTAATGTTTCGAGTAAATCTACGGATCGATATGGAAGGGAAACATAGGTAAGTAGTAACAATGCGTTAGATCGAACTTTAGTCAGTTCTGGTCATTTTATAGGAGATCGTTTGAGAGACGCGATTGTTTACACTTTGCTGAGGCTCATGGGAGATTGCGAGCTGAGGGTCATGTTTTTTTGCGGATGGCTAATGCTATAACGATAGCTGCTATACGCGTGAGGCTATTTCATGTAAAAATAGACTGCTCTGTTAATGTTTCGAGTAAATCTACGGATCGTTATGGAAGGGAAACATAGGTAAGTAGTACCAATGCGTTAGATCGAGCTTTAGTCAGTTCTGATCATTTTATAGGAGCTCGTTTGAGAGACGCGATTGTTTACACTTTGCTGACGCTCATGGGAGATTGCGAGCTGAGGCTCATAGGAAATTGCGGATGGCTAATGCTATAACGATAGCTGCTATACGCGCGAGGCTATTTCATGTCAAAATAGGCCGCTCTGTTCATGTTTCGAGTAAATCTACGGATCGATATAGAAGGGAAACATAGGTAAATTGTACCAATGCGTTAGATCGAACTTTAGTCAGTTCTGATCATTTTATAGGAGCTCGTTTGAGAGACGCGATTGTTTGTTTACACTTTGCTGAGGCTCATGGGAGATTGCCAGCTGAGGGTCATTGGTTTTTGCGGATGGCTAATGCTATAACGATAGCTGCTATACGCGCGAGGCTATTTCATGTCAAAATAGGCTGCTCTGTTCATGTTTCGAGTAATTCTACGGATTGATATGGAAGAGAATCGTAGGTAAGTAGTACCAATGCGTTAGATCGAACTTTGGTCAGTTCTGATCATTTTATAGGAGCTCGTTTGAGAGACGCGATTGTTTGTTTACACTTTGCTGAGGCTCATGGGAGATTGCAAGCTGAGGGTCATTGGTTTTTGCGGATGGCTAATGCTATAACGATAGCTGCTATACGCGCGAGGCTATTTCATGTCAAAATAGGCTGCTCTGTTCATGTTTCGAGTAATTCTACGGATTGATATGGAAGGGAATCATAGGTAAGTAGTACCAATGCGTTAGATCGAACTTTGGTCAGTTCTGATCATTTTATAGGCACTCGTTTGAGAGACGCGATTGTTTACACTTTGCTGAGGCTCATGGGAGATTGCGAGCTGAGGCTCTTAGGAAATTGCGGATGGCTAATGCTATAACGATAGCTGCTATACGCGCGAGGCTATTTCATGTCAAAATAGGCTGCTCTGTTAATGTTTCGAGTAATTCTACGGATCGATATGGAAGGGAAACATAGGTAAGTAGTACCAATGCGTTAGATCGAACTTTAGTCAGTTCTGATCATTTTATAGGAGCTCGTTTGAGAGACGCGATTGTTTACACTTTGCTGAGGCTCATGGGAGATTGCGAGCTGAGGCTCATAGGAAATCGCGGATGGCTAATGCTATAACGATAGCTGCTATACGCGCGAGGCTATTTCATGTCAAAATAGGCCGCGCTGTTAATGTTTCGAGTAAATCTACGGATCGATATGGAAGGGAAACATAGGTAAGTAGTACCAATGCGTTAGATTGAACTTTAGTCAGTTCCAATCATTTTGTAGGAGATTGTTTGAGAAACGCGATTGTTTACAGAGGGCTCGTTGGTTATTGGCTAGTGGGTGCAGACCGCAACCCTAGTCAACCTCAGTTTGTTGCAGTAAAGCTTCTATTTTATGCGCCTTATAGGCCGGTGCGCCTTATATATGGACAAAGTTTTAAAATGGGCCGTTCATTGAAGGTGCGCCTTGTACCCCGGTGCGCCTTATAGGGCGGAAAATACGGTATCTGTTTTTGCCTCAGCAACCAGTCCCATGGGTGAAAATTTGGACTACCGTTTTTTTCCATATATAATGCGCAAAATTTAACTAGTTTATTGTCCTAAAATCTGGGGTGCGCATTATACATGGGTATAAAAAAAAAATATATATATATTTTTTTATTTTTAAATCCGGATATGATACGGAGGCCGCCATTACAGATGCGCTTTCTTCTCTGCTGTTCACGTCAAACACACTCCATACAAACACAATGCTCTCGTATCAGACGCTTGCTCGACCATCTGCTTGTTTGCTGTCACAATGTACCCTACACAAATCCGAAACATTTCTTCGCTATCGAGTTTGCTAGCGCATGTGCAGTGATACTGACCGGCAGAATAACATCCGGTTGTTCCCAAAGATCTTTTTTCTGAAATAATTTTACGTTAACCGACTTAAGTAGGAGTCAAAATTTGAGTGCGTATTATACATGGGTACAGGCTTTTTTCCAGCATCAACATGCCATTTTTAGGGTGCGTATTATACATGGGGGCGCATTATACATGGAAAAAAACGGTAATTCTTTTTTGGATTGACTACCACCCTAGTTTGTGTACCAATTTCAAGGTGGGGGGTCTTGAGAGTGGACCTATTTAGGTGATCATTGTTGACAACATCTATCAACAGTATTTGCCAAAGCTACAACAGACAATACCACCTTTCATTTGTTTATGTTACATGTCAGATCGTGAGGTCTTCCAGGTTGTTTTGGGTTTATGACAGGGTAGTCATGAAGAATATATGCTGATAATAGCTACAGCTGCAAAAATATTCTTGTTGGGTTATTTATATATTTGTAAAAGTAGTATTGTGGTACCCCTTCGTGAGTCGTCACCTTATCGTGGTTGAGGGGTTTGCGTGTCCCAATGATTCTAGGAGCCATGTTGTCTGGGGCTTCACGCCCCTGGTAGGGTCACCCATGGCAAACGGGTCCTAGGTGAGGGGCCAGACAAAGCACGGCTCAAAAAATCTCCGATGAAGAAAAATATATATGGACTCAGTTTTCCCTCGCCGGGATGCGGGTCACCGGGGCCCCCCTCTGGAGCCAGGCGTGGAGGTGGGGCTCGAAGGCAAGCATCTGGTGGCCAGGCCTTCGCCCACGGGGCCCGGCCGGGCACGGCCTGAAGAGGAAACATGGATCCCCCTTCCCATGGGCTCACCACCTGTGGGAGGGGCCAAAGGGGTCGGGTGCATAGTAAGGTGGACGGCAGCCAAAGGCAGGGACCTTGGCGGTCTGATCCCCGGCTAAAGAAGCTGGCTCTTGGGACATGGAATGTCACCTCTCTGGAAAGGAGCCCGAGCTGGTGCGCGAGGCAGAAAAGTTCCGACTAGACATAGTTCGACTTGCCTCCACACACAGTTTGGGTTCCGATACAAGTCCTCTCGAGAGGGGCTGGACTCTCTTCCCCTCTGGAGTTGCCCACGGTGAGAGGTGTCAAGCAGGTGTGCGTATACTTATTGCCCCCCGGCTGGGCACCTGCACATTGGGGTTCACCTCGGTGAGCGAGAGGGTAGCCTCCCTCCGCATTCGGGTGGGAGGATGGGTCCTGACTGTTGTTTGTTTCTATGCACCAAACGGCAGCTCAGAGTACCCACCCTTTTTGGAGTCCTTGGAAGAAGTGCTGGAGGGCGCTCCTTCTGGGGACTCCATCGTTCTACTGGGTGACTTCAATGCTCACATGGGCAATGACTGTGAGACCTGGAAGGGCGTGATTGGGAGGAACGGCACCCCCGATCTGAACCCGAGCGGTGTTCTATTATTGTCGATAGTGAACACCATGTTCAAACATAAGGGTGTTCATGTGTGCACTTGGCACCAGGACACCCTAGGCCGCAGTTCAATGATCTTTGTAGTCGTGTCATCGTATTTGCGGCCACATGTTTTGGACACTCGGGTGAAGAGAGGGGCGGAGCTGTCAACTGATCACCACCTGGTGGTGGGTTGGGTCCGATGGTGGGGGAAGATGCCGGTCCGACCTGGCAGACCCAAACGTACTGTGAGGGTCTGCTGGGAACGTCTGGCAAAATCCCCTGTCAGGAAGAGCTTCAACTCCCACCTCCGGCAGAGCTTTTCCCACGTCCCGGAGGAGGCGAGAGACATTGAGTCTGAGTGGACCATGTTCCGTGCCTCCATTGTTAAGGCAGCTGACCGGAGCTGTGGTTGTAAGGTGGTCGGTGCCTGTCGTGGCGGCAATCCCCGAACCCGCTGGTGGACACTGGCGGTAAGGGATGCCGTCAAACTGAAGGAGTCCTATCGGGCCGTTTTGGCCTTTCGGACTCCGGAGACAGCCGACGGGTACCGGATGGCCAAGCGGAACGCGACATCGGCGGTTGCTGAGGCAAAAACCCAGGCGTGGGAGGAGTTTGGCGAGGCCATGGAGAATGACTTCCGGACGGCTTCGAGGAAATTCTGGTCCACCACCAGTGTCTCAGGAGGGGGAAGCAGTGCACCTTCAACACTGTTTACAGTGGAGATGACGTGCTGCTGACCTCGAGAATACTTCGAAGACCTCCTCAATTCCACTGACACGGCATCCATTGTGGAAGCAGAGCCTGGAGACTCTGAGTTGTACAATCTCTGGGATCGAAGTCACTGAGGTAGTTAAAAAACTCCTCGGGGCAAGGCCCCAGGGATGGATGAGATCTGCCCGGAGTTTTTAAACGCTCTGGATGTTGTGGGGCTGTCATGGCTGACACGCCTCCACAGCATTGCATGGACATCGGAGACGGTGCCTCTGGATTGGCAGACTGGGGTGGTGGTTCCCCTCTTTAAGAAGGAGGGTGTGTTCCAACTACAGAGGAATCACACTACTCAGCCTCTCTGGTAAAGTCTATTCAAGGGTGCTGGAGAAGAGGGTCCGTCGAGAGGTCGAATCTCGGATTCAGGAGGAGCAGTGTGTTTTTTTGTCCTGGCCATGGAACAGTGGACCAGCTCTATACCCTTGGCAGGATCCTCGAGGGTGCATGGGAGTTCACTCAACCAGTCGACATGTGTTTTGTGGACTTGGAGAAGGCGTTCGACCATGTTCTGTGGAGGATGCTTCAGGAGTACGGGGTGCCGAACCAACTGAGAAGGGCGGTTCTGTCCCTGTATCATTGATGCCAGAGCGGCCAAAATGAGTTTTCTCCGCAGGGTGTCCAGACACTCGGAGTACAGCCGCTGCTCCTCCATGTTGAGAGGAGCCGGATGAGGTGGCCTGGGCATCTCACCAGGATGCCTCCTCGACGCCTCCCTGGGGCGGTGTTCCGGGCATGTCCCACCGTTAGGAGACGACCCAGGACGCGCTGGAGAATCTATGTCTCTGGCCTGGGAACGCCTTGGGATCCCCCGGGATGAGCTGGATGAAGTGGCTGGGGAGAGAGAAGTCTGGGAGTCCTGACCCCGGACAAGCGGAAGAAGATAGATCGATGGATGGTATTCCAGTATTTAAATATTTTTTCATAATTGCACCCATCGCACCACACCTCTGCTTTTTCAAATCTCATGCTTTACTCTCTCAGAATTTCTTTGGGTGTTAGGTAGAAATTCACTGGGCCTGAATTAACAGCACAATGGGAGAGCAAAGGCAAATTTTTATACCTGGGAAATACCATCGATAATCAGGAATAGGTTTAGATTTAATTCCAGAAATGGACAAAAGAGATTTGCTGACAGCTTCAAAGTAGTCTTTTTTGCCAATATTTTGAATGAATGTCTCATTTTGCAGGTTTGGAAACGTTAAGATATGTCTGCCTTAACGCCTTGTTGGCTTGAGAGATTTCAATAAATTACCAGAAGTTATCAAATGTTTGTGAAAGCCATCAAGTAGTGATGTCCTGATAAAAATGTTTGGGCTTCCGATGCGATTTCATTAGGATGTGCTCTTTTTGATACCGATCCACCCATCCTTTTTTTTTTTTTTTTTTACTTCAGCTCTAAGGTGCGTAAAGAATCATATGTATATGGATCACTTCCGTGTTTTATGACACGTACAATAAATTGAACAGTCGTGTTTCACTCTTTTTAAATAAACCTATGAGTCAAGTCAAAATAAAGAACAAAATAATATATTTTAAAATTTTGCATCTTACGCCTTAGCAAAACTCAACTTAAACTGTACGATAAGAGCTCAAGCACACCCACAGCTCTTGTTGTATATTACTATTAGTTGCTGCAAATATGACATGTTACTTGATGATATTCTCATCGTATCTTACTAGAGACAGAATAAGTAAGAATCCAGTTGATAAAACTCAAAGAAATGAGAAAATAGTTTTTGGAAACAGTACCTGAATTACATCAACTCACGTTTTTTTTTTTTCAATCTCATAACTCGGCATGAGATGGGAAATAAAAAGCAGAATAAATTATTAATTGGTGGCATGCATTTTGCATGGACAGTCCATTGCTCATCTTGGGGGGGTGTATAAACCTGTGGGAAAATGGTTGATTGCGTTCAGCAATTCTTTTTTCTGTTCCAATTAACAAAGTAAAACCAAAATGGTTACATCCATTTTTATTCATAACAGTGAGATGCCCAGCAGCTGCATTGGTCCTGCCTTGCATCACTCCATTCACGCTTCATGTCACATGCTACCATGTTATCCTCATTTCCATCATCTGTGCTTGGTCTGTTAACCTTAGTACATTTGTATTCATTTCATTTTCAGCTCATCTCCATTTACTCCACTCACCAGTTGTATCTTCATCTCTTCTTTCTTGATGCTCCCCCAGTCCACCCTCACAGGTAGGGTCCATTGGCAGTTATCATGCCATATTTGTTTATTATAAGGTATAATAAGGTTTGGGACATGGATTTTACCATTTAATATGGCCATTTGGTACGCAGTCATATATAGTCAAAAGATTCGGTAGACTGCAAAGTTGTTAGTAAGTTAAAAAGCCAGGAATTTATCAAAGACAAAATGAACATAATTCATTTAGGTTACTTAACACAGTGTTTTTCAAATATGCTCCATGCTTGTTAATATTCTGTTTTATTTGAAATAGAACAGTTTAAATACAATACAGTAGCCGTGTTAGGGTGGCACTCACTCTAACTTATTTTGCAAGAACCACACGGGAGACAAGTAAGTCCTTTTAGACACCTGCAGGTGGAGAGTCCATTTGTCGCTGTGCGTACAGCGATGATCGAATGAGGTCTGACCCAGGCCTCTTGCAGGAGCGTTTTTATTGAGAGAAACAGAGTGGGGGTGAGAGTGGGGGTGAGAGTGGACAGGATGGGGTTGAAGCCCCTGGCCTGTTGATCAAAGCATAGGAGGGGGTCTTTTACGACGTGTAAACAAAGCAACACTGATTGCTTCCTCTGCAGTTAGTCAATCAGTTCAAAAGATCTTAGCACTTTGTTCTACTACTTTTGTTAAGACAGGACAAGCTAGGTTAATTATTACAGGTTACATTCCAACATAATCATACGATCAAGATAATCTGTAAACCCTAACAAGCCGCTTTTCCCAGTGTCGTCAGACTCCATCCTTTTGTCTTCTCTTAAAAGTGTGTTACCGTCCGCTGACTGTGTTTGAGCATGTAATATGACAAACGATTTAAATACTTACACCACAACTACCGAGCTAACAACAAGTTTTGCTGACTACTAATGTGGGTCATCACGTTGTAAACTCACTCTAGAGTCAGTAACCATTACCTCCATGGCGGCAAATAAGCTACACATCTAAAAAGTATCATTCCTTTAAAGCAGGGGTCTCAAACTCAATTTACCCGGGGGCCGCTGGACGTAGATTCTGGGTGAGGCTGGGCCGCAGCAGGTTTTTCACAAAAACATTCCAGTGTTATCAAATGTCTTTGTTTATTCATCCTTTTTTGTCTTAGAAAATTTAAATAAATTAACAACTCATAAGGAAAAAATAAATCAGTAAGAAATAAAATGATAACAATAATAATTCAGCAGATATAGAAGACTAAATAAACCAAATATAGTTGCTGACTAGAGAAATGTAATTATTATTCAGATTCAAATGTCTGTATTAACAGCTCTTTAACCTGTAACTTTCTGAACATGAATGGAACATTGAACATAAACTGTTATGAACATGGCTTCTTCTGCCTACTTTTTACTGCTAGAGACCTGGCAGCGCTTCCTCTTGCATAGCCGAGCCACATTTGGCTTAAGGGAGGAGGCAGTCGAGACCCTCAGTAGGGCTTGAAGATGCTCATCTGTTAGTCTGGACCTGTACTTGGACTTATTGAAGTTCAAGGTAGAGAAGAGCTTTTCACACAAGTATGTCCTGCCAAAAAGACACATGATCCGCTTGAACATTTGGGAAAGCTCAGGGAAGCTGGGGGGCAATTCTCTCAAAAATTGCCCAAGCTTGTCTGCTTTCCCACTCACCTCCCTGAACTTGGCTTTGAGTTCAGAGTTGCACTGCAGGTCAATGAGTTCCATTTGAAGCACAGGGGGGGCATCTTGCACATCAAAGCAGAAGGGGCCTGCAAAAATTTGAAATGAGGCTCTGTGCGTCTTGAAGTCTGCAAATCTCTGTTTAAATTCCTCTTCTAGCTTTAAAATGGCATCCACATACTTCTCACTACTGAATGGTGTGCCTGCATCAATGAGTGCTTTGCATGTTGGGAAATGGCAAAGGTTTGTCTGAGAAAGCTGGGCTTTCCATAACATGAGTTTTGTAGAGAATGCTCTCACGTTGTCATAGGCAGCACTGACAAGTTGCCCCTGGCCTTGTAACTTCTTGTTCAGTACATTAAGCTCATGTGTAATATCAACAAGAAAAGCCAAGTCCATGAGCCATTTGGGGTCACTTAGCACGGGAACAGCAACCCCATCTTTTCCATGAAGGCTTTCACTTCCGCTCTCAACTCAAAAAATCTCTTCAATATGCTTCCCCTGCTGAGCCAACGTACCTCGGTGAAGTAGAGCACATCCCCTTATTCTGACTCCATTTCCTCTAAAAAAGCACGGAACCTTCTGTGCTCTAAGCCCCTGGATCTGATGTGGTTGATACATTTCACAACGACAGACATAACATTGTCAAACTTCAGGCATTTGCTGCAAAGGGCCTGCTGATGGATAATGCAGTGCAGAGCAATGGCCTCCACACTCTCCTCTTCCAATTTTTTTTTAACGAGTGCCACCAGTCCATTTTTCCTCCCTGTCATTGATGGCGCTCCATCAGTTGTTATTCCAACAAACCTCTTCCATGATAAACCGGCATTCTCAATGGCATCACATAGCTGGTGAAATATCTCCCGAGCGGTGGTCTGGCCATGCATTGGAATATCTGAGAGCATCTCCTCTATGACTTCAAAATTGTCATCAACACCACGGACATAGATGACAAGCTGGGCAGTGTCAGTGATGTCTGTGGTGTCATCAAGAGCGACTGAGTATACACTGAAACATTTTGCTTTTTCACACAGTTGGTCATAAACGTCACTTGACAGGTCAGTAATGCGCTCTGCCACAGTGTTGGCAGAAAGGCTGATGTTGCTAAACTGACCTTGTTTTTCTGGACAGACAATAGTTGCAGCCTGTAATATGCAGTTTTTGACAAATTCACCTTCTGTGAATGGCTTTCCTGCTTTAACAATCATCTCACTAACCACATAGCTAGCTTCGACTGCTGCATCATTCTCTTTGGTTGCTTTCTTAAAGAAACCCTGTTGCCTCAGTAGACCTGTTTTAAGATTAACAACCCGGTTGGCTCTCTCATCTCCCTGGTATTTCTCATACTCCTCAGCATGTCTAGTTGTGTAATGACGTCTCAAGTTGTATTCCTTGTGCACTGCAACTTTCTCTGTGCAAATAAGACACGTCGGGATGCCCCTGTGCTCAATTATGAAATATTGCACTTCCCACTTCTCCTGAAATTGTCTGTGCTCATCACCAACCTTTCTCTTCACTGCAGGCTTTGAACAAGACATGTTTGGGGCTTTTGTAATATTATTTAGTTCTACTTGATGTCACTGTCACGTTTCAGTTTCAGTGTTTTTCGGCGCTTCCGCATCCGGTCACATTGTCGCGCGTTCGCAATCATAGACATAATAAAAGGGTAGACCCCGCTGGGGGTGCTGCGCGGCAAGAAATGCGGCCGCCATCTTGGTCAGATGACCAATCGCTAATTCTGTTGTCACCAGCCTGAGCTACGGGAGCCCACAGGTGTTAAAAATATAAAAAACTCAGATGCATGTGAGAAAAAATGCGCGGGCCGCATTAACACAAAGATTTTATTTCAGGCAGGGGGCCGCAAAACATTGTCCTGAGGGCCGCAATTGACCCGCGGGCCGCGAGTTTGAGACCCCTGCTTTAAAGGGATATCAAGGAATGACTGAGAAGTTATGCTAATTGCTAAAATAAACTAATTCTTACACAGCTAGCGTGTTTAACACCGGAATTAAGTGCTTTTAGAAGCGTATGTTTGAGCCCGAGTAGGGTGGACGGTTATTAGCCACCTTTTACATTTGTACTTGTATTTTAATGCATCATGGGTGAAAAATGCTACATGTTGAATTGCTGAGATCAGATGTGATGGTAAACACTTTTAATGCCACTCTTCATTAAGATAAGCGTTTTTTAACAGAATGAATCATGAATAATGCAGATGAAGTATCTTTTTTTTCATGACTTTGATACCAATGTTCCAACTAAAATAATGATGACAGCTTTCGCCTTGTGGCGCTGGTTAGCGAATACATTGCAATATGGTTTATCGTTCATTTATGCTAACACAGTGTTCATAATGTGACAACTGTCAGTGGATTCAAAATGATTTGGTTCTCTAAGTGAATTTGCCATTTACATATGTAGTTCTTGTCTAAATTGAGAATTATTAGTGGGTGATTGACTGTCATGAATCTTGAATAGAAGCAAATCCCGTTGAAATCAGATGGTTTTGGAAGGTGGTCTGTCTCATTCTTATGATGTGATGCTCAACATGCCTTACTTATATTTTAATTTAATCCCAAAACCATATACTCCATTTGAATGCCAGCAGTTAAAATGTCAGTTTTCCATAGTACCGTATTGGCCCGAATATAAGACAACCCCGATTATTGGCTCGGATGGTTATACTCTTTTCGCCCCCGGGTGTCGGTCAGAACACAGGAGGGAAGACGTGGTTCAGTTTTGATTGCTTTACTGAATTATTGGCAAAAAAGTAACAGGCACTGTGGGCATACAGGCAAATTGGCAAAAGGGTATTGTGTGAAGCGTGTGAAGGGTGTGTGTAGTTTGTGGGGTGTGTGGGTGTGGTTCTGCCACAGACAGAAATACAATGCGTAAGTCAACACTCAACCTCTGACGTCACACAACACTCGTAGACGGCACACATTACATAACTAACTGCGCATAACGGTTCCGCTATACTAAATAACCATAAATGAAATACTCTCGGCAACACACCAAACATAAGTCATCGAGACAACAAGCACATTTGCTGGCGACCATTAGTTGCCGTGCCGCTGCGTAACGGCTACTCATACGATGCGAGGCGAACTTAAAGGAGCGTGCCGGAGCTGTCAATCAAACGGCGCGCACACGAAGCAAACCGCGATCGGACAAACGGCACAACAGTGGACAGTAGTAACATTGAAATGTAGTATATACTCACTTTGTGTCAAAGATGCACACGATGACAGCAACATACTAGTTGATACCTGCAACCTTTAACTTACCGTTGCGCACGAGCTCCAACAATCATGATAAGCTGAGGTGACTCACGCGAGACTTAAGGCGCCGTGAGGTAACTTCACTTTAAAGATATCTGGCGCCATCTAGTGTTGTGAATAATGTGTAGACCCCGAATGTAAGACGACCCCCACTTTTTCAGTCTTATTTCAATGCAAAAAACATTGTCTTATATTTGGGCCAAAACGGTATGTCTCCTTAAAGCAGTCTGTCTCAAATAGCAAAACACGCCCACCAGGGGAACATGATAATTAGATACAATGTTATGGAGGTGTACTTATTACAATTTAATAGACAAATTCATAGTAACTGAGGTTAGTTGGGGGGGGGTATATTTTCCTCTTTTTTCAAGTCAAGTCAAGTTTATTTGTATAGCCCTAAATCACAAGCAGTCTCAAAGGGCTTCACATAGACAAACAATTGACAATTGACTTTTTGCGGAGCGTAACAGAAAAAAACCTAGCACTACCTTAGTACAAACCAATATAGTTGTTGCCCCCACTGTGGCATTTTCAAAGTGTATTATACAGGTCTCTAATTGCACATTCTTACATAGCTCAAAATTTGTGTGGTTTGAGGGCATGTTGTCTGATGTGAATAAACTCAATGAAGTCACCGTTAGGCTGTTCTGATGAACAGGTTGTATTCAGTTGTGAGCCCTAAAGTAGTGGTGCACATCCTGGTAAATTCTACTTATTGCTTGTAATCTGTTGTTTTTGTTTGCTGCTCCAAAACTATTGTGTCGTTGTGTAAACCCGCTGATATACAAAGGTTGGAGCTCTGATTACCAGACCGCGTGTATGGGGAGAGATTTATGTAAAAATTCCATCCAACCATTTTCTAAACCATTTATCATCACGAATGATAAGTCAGCTGGAGCATATCCCAGCTGACTTCGGGCAGTAGGCGAGGTACACCTTGAACTTGTTGCCAGTAAAATCACCATTTTGTAAAAATCTACTCACACAAATACAGCCGCAATATATTCGTGATTTTCACATGTGTTATTCCAATCCACAATTATATTCATGATTTTCACGTGGTTTTCAGATCCACAAATACATTTGTGATATTCACGGTTTTCGGATCCACAAATTTATTTGTTATTTTCATGTGGGGTTTTTTTGCATCCAAAAATACTTTCATGATTTTCATGTGTTTTTCCAATCCACAAAAATATTCGTTATTTATTTTTTACATATCTCAATGAACGCAAACAAGCCATCTTACGCTTGTTTAAAAATTGAACAACGGGAAGCAAGCCTTTATATTATCTTCTATCATTCGTTCATAAAATAAAAGTCAGGAGACATAATGCAACTCCAATTGTTTCCCCCTCGAGCTGGCTTTATCTTGAAGCCGGAAGGCGTTCTTCATGTGTTGCTACTTCTTCTATGCCGCTGTAGCAGCATTTGCCAAATGCTTATTATATTGTATACGTCTGCGCATAAGCCGTCCCATAAATTATTTTCTATTGGAATTCTTTTTTCAATTACGTGTATCAACTGGGAAAATAGTATTGTCAATTCCTAACAAATTTCTTCTAACAAATTCTTCTAACCGGCCGGGTCATACCAAAGACTATAAAAATGGGACCCATTGCCTCCCTGCTTGGCACTCCGCATTAAGGGTTGGAATTGGGGGGTTAGATCACCAAATGATTCCCGAGCGCAGCACCGCTGCTGCTCACTGCTCCCCTCTCCCCCAGGGGATGGATTAAAATCACACGGGGATGGGTTAAATGCAGAGGACAAATTTCACCACACCCATATGTGTGTGTGACGATCATTGGGACTTTAACTTTAACTTTAAGTAAAAGAAGTACTCTACAAGTATTTTGTTTTAAAGTGGGAAAATGTGTTATTTTGTTGGATGTATTTTTTATTGTAAACTCGCGACTCATTCTAGCTACATTTCATATCCATAAATGCAAATATAGTAGCTAAAACCCAAACTTTAAACAGTTCATCATCATCATCAGTTAGAAAAGTAAGAAGGAGCTACAGAAATTGTTGCAGAATAAGAATGTTTTTCGGGTTAAGGCAAAACAAGCTCTTCGGAAGCACAAAAAAACCCAACGTTTTTTGTGACGTGTGAAATAATTACCTCATAGAAGATCATATAAGGCTTGTTTTCCATTATTTCGCTCCCGTCCATATATTTGTTCATTATGAAATTAAGAATATATTTGTGGATTTGAAAAACACGTGAAAATGGTGGATGCATTTGCGTGAATAATTTCAACACAAATTTCTCCTCTTAATTGCGGGGGTGAATTGGCTATCCAAGGTGAGTTAGTTTAGTGTTAAAAGAGCACCAGACAATGCCCTCATGTTAAATGGTCTACAGAAAGTGTAGGTGCGCCTGCCTCCATGGCTGTCAAACAGATGGCAACATAGAAACATAAAATGGCCTAGATTCACACATGGTCTCTCGCTCTCTTCTTTTACACTGTCTTGCTTCCTCGACTTGCTTACTATTGTGCTCATTCTTCTTCGTCACTGTACTGGAATGAACCTCAGCAGCAGTGATAACATCCTTTTTTTGTTCCTTTGGATGCTGATAGGGATTTTTTTTCCTCTTTCTATCTTTTTTTTATCCCTGTCTCTTAGCCTCCCAGATTAAAATGTGCGTTGGTTGTGCCTGTGGATGAAATGGTTGCCAAGCAACCAGCTGATGAGAGCACCCTTGAGGCCTGCGGTGATGTCAGCCTGCGTTGAAAGGGCATGTTTGCACGTGTGTGTGCGTGTGTCTATGTGCGTGCGTGGGTGCGAGCGAGCGAGCATGAGGATGGAAAGCCTAACCCAGCGGAGTGCAACATAATTTTATTCAGGTCACGTGCCACGCTGCTTTAGTAGACCACCATTATGTAATCGAGCACAGCTGTGTGTTTCCGTGTGTGTGAGTGTGCGTGCGTGCGTGCGTGTGAGAGAGGGAGCACTCTACCTTCTATAAATAAATGCAGCATGTGCAATTTCACCACTAAGTGTGACCCTTTTAGGTCAGGGGTGTCAAATGTGGCTAGTAGTGTAATTACATTTGACCCACGAAGACAAATTGGACATCAACTGTGTCAATAATAAAAATAGAGATGTTTCTAGACATTTTTATACCATTCATCTTTTAAAAAATGTGAACAGTTCTTACTAGTCTCTGATTTCAAAACTAGTTATTCATCAGTTTGTTGTGTAGCCTATACTGCCTATGACATGAGACATTCATATGTACATATATTTATCTGGGTTGACAGTCATAATGGCCCTCCGAGGGAAACTATTACTACGATACGGCCCGCGACAAATATGAGTTTGAAAAATGAGTTTTAGCAGAGTATGCTAGAAAGAAGCAAAGAGTCGTACGTTTTTTAGGCTTGGTGCAAGCATGGTCTCCCATTTCCATATCACTCTGGCTCTGCATCACTCAAGGCTCAGGACAGGACGTTTTCGAACTAGTCTTTTATTTTTTTATTTTATGTTAACAGCTATTTCTCAGATTTGTCGTGTCATTCCATGTTTCCATGAAATTGCTATGCTTTAAATTCAATGGCTTTAAATCAAAAGCTGTGAAGAGTGCCAAAATTACTACGCAGGGTTGTTATGTTTGAACTAGTGTGCGCATTGCTGTAAGAATATGTCATCACGTGGAATAAGAAGGAACAAGAAGGCATGCTCAATTACTGATGTACTTAATCATTTTCAATATGACTTAACTGCTGCTTTAGCAATGTCTAGGGGCAACATGGCTCAGTGGTAGACCTGTTGTCTCGTAACCTTGATTAACAGCTATTGTGACCATGTCGAAGTATTCTTGAGCAAGATACTGAACAGATGCACACCATTTTGAATAAGGATGGACTTCTGCCGCCGAAGAGTGACGTTGCTCATGTCACAGCTAGTAAACGAAATTGATTGAATAGTTTAATTTGAACCGAGGCTAAACCATGTTGAATTGTGTGGTCTCCAGACCCACTTTCTTAGTTGGTGCGGCTTGCCGGCCTAGGAGTTTTCTTTCTTTTGGTATTTTGATAGACTTTGCGCTGGTAGAATTCAGAGTAACAGAGGTGTGCGCCGTTGTAGGATGGAAATTGACTTTTCCCCACGGGTCCCTCATTTGCATCAAAATCAAGGTGATTGAAACGCAAACCCGAGTCCCCCGGGGCAGAGATTGCGCAAACAAAAGAATCACCCTACTTGGGGATCATACCCGTGGCCACAGTGGACTAACTGTTGAGCTAAAATTCCAGGACACTGGCGCGTCTCATTGCCTTTCATGTTTCTCTGTGCGAGAATGTCCCCGTTGGACCACAAAGTTCAGCAGGCACACAGTGCAGAAAATCTGGCCCATGCTCAAATGACACGAAATGTCACCGTTCTGACACGTCAAGCATAAACCAAGCTTTGGCATGATATTCATTTATGGGGGAAAAAAGCAACCTAAACATGCAGCTGTGTCACTTTGAAGCAGTACAGGGTAGGGGTGTAACGATTCATCGATACACATCGATTAGTCGATATAATGCTCTACGATTTATTAGCATCGATGCTAGACGTAAACATCGATTTATATCGCCGTGTTTGACCTCGGACATTAGACGCAACTTTATTTTGAATTCCAGTTCATTGTTGCTTGCTTCCTCTTTGCGGGCGCAATGCGCGGCGTGTTGTGTTGTGAGCAGAGCAGGCACGTGAAAGGGGAGTCGACAACTAGTACGCGGCTCCTGGGCTGGTGCTATGGCTAGTGTCCAAAAAGACGAGGAAATTTGCTTCCCTTTAGGCTTCAAGTCATTCGTTTGGAAGCACTTTGGATTCCAAAGAAAAGATGGCTCAACGGACAAGACACGTGCAGTTTGTAAATCCTGCCATGCGGTGATCAAATATTCAGGGACCACAAATCTCACCGCACATTTAAAGAAAAAACACGACATCAAAGTTTAGTGTTAAAATAAGCACTTTGTATACTACAATACTCTTGTAATTTCCTAAATAAAAAGTTTGCAGTATCTTGTTGATTTTGCGTATGAATTGTTATAAATCAGGATATTGTTCTACATTTTTTATTAAAAAAAAAAAATCGATCCTAGAGCACTATATCGTGATGTATCGTGAATGAATCACAGCAGGCTTTAAGATATCGGCAAATATCGTATCGTGTTTCTTTGTATCGTGTCAAACGTGCACTTTTTATCGAAGTGCCTCCGGCTCCCCAGTAACGGGTTCAATAAGCCGGGGCGGAGGGACTCGTCCGTAGCTGACCACCCGAGTTAAATTAATTCTACCAGAATCAATGTAATTTCTATACGACGCCAACCCCTTTCAAGTCATCCGACGCGCAAGCTGAGTAACTCAAGTCGAGACAAGTCGCCGGTATGACCGCGCCGTAATGATGGCTCCCTTCGGTTGTTTGATGCTGGTATTACGTTACGGATATTTTTTAGATGCCTTTGTTAAGACCTCAAGGATTCGTTAATTCACTAGAGCGCCCTCGCCCTAGCTGAGCTCAAGATAACTACTTCGAACCAGATCTGACAATTCCTGATGTTAAGGATTAAAGCCGTCTTCACTTTAAAAAGAATTGAACGGATTCAAAGAATGACTATGATAGGGAAATAGACATTTTAAAGTTGTAATTACCGCATATAAAACCATGCCCGACATAGTTAATGCGAAATAATCGATACCGAATTAAGGCTAAAGAAGAGATTTAATGAATAAGCAAGAAAAAGAATTGCAAGTCGAAAAAACAAAATAACAAGACTCACCCAGACAGAACAAGAGAGGAGACTAAAGGTCTAAAATCCTATTTGGTTGAACAAGTCGAGTGATCGGCTCTCCTTTGTTCCAAAATCCGAATTCTGTTTAAAAAAGAGGAAAGGTCTGGCCATGAGGAGAAAGTAAAAGTGGCAACTTCCCCTTTCTGCCAGGATCGGCTCTCTCCTCTGCTTTCCTCAAAGCTTAAAATTTGACAAAGTCCAATTCGAAGATTCTGGAAATTCATCTTAGTAGATTTTGGTTCAATCTCAAAAAGAATGCAAAATCCATCTTCGTTCTTTTACTCCGGGCAGCGTCACGGCCATCGCCCTGACTAGGAAGAAGCGCCCGCTCTGTGTCCGGGCAACCTATTTATAGGCTTCTGGTATTACCTCATTGGAATGACATCATCAGGTACGTCAGGTGGCCTCCCTGGAAGTTTCTAGAAGTTTCGAGAATGTTCCTTAGCTGATGCCTGTCCAGGCCGGCTAGAAACCACTGGTTGTCTTGGCAACCTTGCTTCAAGCAGCAATCACCGGAAACAGGTGTTTCCTGTTTTGCTCGCTCTTTACTTCTAGTATCAGCCCTTAAGTCTCCTCTCAACTTAATGCCTTCAGGTATGGATGGAACACCAATGTTAAATACAGGTTGGACAAAACATTGCAACATGAATCACATATATCTTGTCTAATAAAGATCAATCTCAACACATAATAGTACTTAACACAATAATGGGTTCTTCCAACCTAAACACATATATTGATATTGCTCAAGCTGTTGCATCTTAAAATTATGGCATAGCAGATTCATATTCCAAAATTGTGCGTATCTACGTGTTTGAACAGGTCGTGTCCTCCCAATTGCTAACTATTTAATTTGTTAGATTTGTTCATTTCCATCAGGTCACCCCTATGTCAAGCTTTAACACCATCTCCTGGTGAAATTTTGAACTACTACATTTTTTGGGATAGCCAATGTGCCTGGGCCAAATTCACTACCTAATTTTACACCATCTCGTACCACCATGTCACTTGACAATCGATATGATATCGTATCGTGACAAAACCTGCGATTTACACCCCTACTACAGAGTCAATCCAATACATGACTAAAACACAACATTTTAATAAAATATGTGACACTCGTGAAGAATGTTAGAGTGGTGCTCACTTCAACTTATTTTGCAAGAACCACATGGGAGACAATTAAGTCTTTTCGGGCACCTGCAGGCGGAGAGTCGATTCGTCACTGTGCGTACAGCAATGATCGAATGACGTCTGACTCTGGCTTCCCACAAGAGCCTTTTTATTAAGAGAAACAGGGTGGGGGTGAGAGTGGACTGGATGCAGAAGAGAAAGCCCTTGACCTCTAGTCAAAACATAGCAAGGGAATGTTTTACGACATTGTGTAGGATGGGAAGAGCTAGGTTATTTATTACTGGTTACACACCAACATAAGCATAAAACTGATCTATCTAGGTTACCGTAATTTTCGGACTATAAGTCGCGGTTTTTTTTCATAGTTTGGGTGGGGGGGCGACTTATACTCAGGAGCGACTTATATACATATATATGGTTTTTTTTTTTCACTTTTTGGGGCTTTTTATGGCTGGTGCGACTTATACTCCGGTGCGACTTATAGTCCGAAAATTACGGTATTTATTACTGGTTACAAACATTCCAACATAATCATACGATCAAGATAGTTTGGAAAACCCTGACAAAGAATGCTGATTGAATGCTAATGTAGTTTAAATCTTTTGCGTGCCAGCGATCTGAAATTTGATTGGACGAAATAAGAAAAACATCCTGCATCTTCCACTTTTACTACTGGAAGCAGTGCAGGCAAGAGAAATGGTGTGAAACATAGAGATGAGATATACATGTGAATCCTGGTGCAAGAAATGTTAACAAGGTCAGAGAAGCTAAATGAGACAATGTGATTAATTGGTCTAATTTGCAATTATGGTACAGAGGTTGCTTGAAACAAAAAGTGCTCGAGTAGATTATAGAAATCTCTGTATACGCTGTTTTCATTTTTTGTGCACAAGTTCAATCCAACTGGTTCATGGGAAAAATCAAGGGAGCATGAGAAGAGAAATTCACATTATAACAGAAGGCAGACAGATGGCAGAGACTTGTCAGTTCATTAATGCATCATGTTCTTCTATGCCTCCTATCTCATGCATGTGTGTGCGTGTGCATGGATGTGTGTTCATACATGATGTTTATCCATGTGTAATGTTGTCTCAAATGTTTTCTCCATTTCATCCATCCTACATGATTTCCTGTGGATAATCTGGTGTTCAAAAGTGCCCATCTTCTTCCAGTAAGTGGGCAAGCACCATGCACAAATGGCTAAGTTCCATTTTGGCAGAATGACCCTCGTAGCCCCCTTCACGTTCCCTCAGGCTGTTCCATATGTTCCAAGTGAAGCAACATATCTAGGGTAGTAGCAAGCTGCTGGTTTTAAAAAAAAAAAAAAAAAAAAAAAAGGCCATTTTGAGCATGTGAAGGTCAGATGCGGCTCGTTTTCTGCCCCCAGCTTTGCTCTCTCATCAAAGTCCGAGCATAGTAGTAGTACACAGGGCTAATTTGACAAGACAAATATACAGTAACGCTGAATAACTATCGCCTCGATCATTTTTGTGAATGATGACCATCCTTTTGGACTGTTGCACTTAAAACAAAACAGCACACCTGGAAAACTGATCTGGGAGAAGCCAACAACCAAAAAACTCAGATGCAATGCAATGCTGAGTTGAATTGAGTTTTGTCATAGGTGGCTAGCTCCAAATCAGCCCTTACACGGGTAGGCAACTCCGGTCCTCGAGGACCTGCATGTTTTCTATGTCTCCCTGTTGCAACACACCTGATTTAAATGATCAGGATTGTTATCCAGTTTCTGCAGACCGGAATTGCCCACCCCTGGTTTAGAGGCTCCCCTATCCTAATTATCTGCACATGGCTGGACATTTATGAAAAAACATTATAATCATGATTATTTTGATTGAAATCCTGAGTAGGAAATATTATTATTCATTGTGTCAAAAGTTTTTAGTATTCAACTACCAAAACTCAACTTGAGAAACAATATATATATATATATATAGGTATATATATATACTGTACGTACATACATACATGCATACATACATACATACATACATGCATACACACACACGCACACACACAGTATGCATGTTTTCTATGTAACCCATGTAAGGGCTATATTGCATGTTTACTATGTAACCCATATTTTCTGTGTAATCAGTATCTAACATTAATAATAATGATAATGATGATGATAAATACAAACCAAAAACTGGCCTTACGCGTACTTTTTTGAAAGAACAATGGGGGGGAGGGTTAAGGGTCATTCTACTTGGATTTATTTGTGATGTTGGGGGAAGTGCTTGCTAATGGGTGGTTTTTTTTAATGTGTGCTTGGCAACTAGTCGCATTAATCTTGTGGTTGTAATTTGCTGTGGTATAGAATTGCGTTGCATCCCATTGCGAGCTATTGCTTAAATTTTAGTCACCTCATTTAGCGACATGAAATGATCTAAATATTAAGCACAACTCTGTATGATGTATGCAGTTCTACCTGGTTGAAAAGTATCTATCCCTCCATTTTCTATTCTGTTTAATTTTTTGGAAGGGGGCACAAGGTAACTTGTAACTTTTCCAGCTGACTTAAGGCAAAAGGCAGACAACTCTGAATTAGAGGTCACAAAACTTGTCATTGTCCATCATTTACTACAGTGGCAAAATTAATATTGTTAATTTCATATGCCTTTGTCAAGCAAAACTTTGTATTGTCTTCCTATAATGAGTCATCTACTGTGATAGGATTGGCAATGATTTTGCTTACATCGCCATCTCCTGTTAAATTGGTAGCATTACATTTGGGTGCTGTTAGAATAAATGTGTTGATGATCCTCATAATCCCGCTCGTAATCAACCTTGATTACCATATATTTGTTAATATACATGAACCCACTGTACATTCCCAAATGCAGTTTTTATTCCAACATTCACAATAGGGTTTTTCTTTATATTTTGTTCATTTGTTCTTAGTCGTATGCAAAAGTTTGATGATGATGAAAATTATTTATAAAGGAAAATCTTGAAAATTATCAGGGGTGCCCAAACTTTTGCATATGACTGTACATCAATTTCTGTTTTCTTCTACAAGGTAGACCATATAACGTATCCTTTCAAATTTACTATCAATAAAGGAATCAGAAACATTTAAATATTTTCTGTAACTTGTGAACGGTGTCCTTTTTGGTTTAATGAAATAAATAAATCGACATAATATATGAATAATCCTAATAAATAATTATACCGTTTTTTTCCATGTATAATGCGCCCCCAAGTATAATACGCACCCTAAAAATGGCATGTTGATGCTGGAAAAAAAGCCTGTACCCATGTATAATACGCACCCAAATTTTGACTCCTACTTAAGTCCGTAAATGTAAAATTATTTCAGAAAAAAGATAATCTTTGGGAACAACCGCATGTTATTCTGCCGGTCAGTATCACTGTGCATGCGCTAGCAAACTCGATAGCAAAGAAACGTTTCGGATTTGTGTAGGGTACATTGTGACAGCAAACGAGTAGGTGATCGAGCAAGCGTCTGATACGAGAGCATTGTGTTCGTATGGAGCGTGTTTGAAGTGAACACCAGAGAAGAAAGCGCATCTGTAATGGCGGCCTCCATATCATCTCCGGATAAAAAAAGAAATATATATATATATATATATATATATATATATATATATATATATATATATATATATATATATATATATATATTTGTACCCATGTATAATATAATGCGCACGCCAGATTTTAGGACAATAAATTAGTTAAATTTTGCGCATTATACATGGAAAAAAACGGTATTATAAAAATATAAAATAAATAACAAAAATAAATTACAGTGATTCTCGTTTTTCACGGGAGATGTGTTCCAGGATCACCTGCGAAAAATGAAAATCCACAAAGTAAATACGGTATATGCATTATTTAGAAATTTAAATACCAATGTATTGAAATTTTCAAAACATAGTATTTCTCGTTGGCCGCGAGGGGGCATGGGTGTACTGTAAGTCAATTAATAGTATGGTTTACCTTCCAAGCAATGCAAAATGTCCAACCTCAGAATTACCACACTACACTAACCCGGAGGACCTCGTGCATAGCATAACCAAAGTGAGTCACGGTTGCACATGAATCATCTGTTGCATTGTGGTCCAGTACACGATATTAAAGCTTTTTAAACACTCCCCAATACTTTTACGTGCCATAAACCTTTCTTATTCCCATAATAACCATTCCCACACTGTTCTGTGCATGTATTGTACCTTTACAGTAAATAAAAGAACAAACACGTGATATTGTCAGGTGTCCCGACTCCTGCACAGGTTGGTGCGTGTGGTCTGCTGCTGCCTCCTGCACTTGAACTCAGTCACCTCCGCAGTGACGCACATTGCTAAGAGACAAGCCCCGCAGTATCAGCAAGTATTTAAACGCAGTTCTCCCGTCACTTATAAAAGTAGCGCATTCGCAAAAGATGAAGTGGCGAGGGATCACTCTAAAGGAAAAAAACACATATTGAATGCAGCTTGGTTGGTCTGCGGTCATTTACTTTATTATGATTTTTACCACAAGTGCCACCATAGTAACTTGTCACCTCCGCTCTGCTTCCCCAGGCCCCCTTCAGACGACTCAGGAATGCGTAACAACGCTGCTGCTGTTGCTGCTGCCGCCCTCACCGCCACGCCTCCGAGCAGCCTCCCTTCTCAGACACACCCCTGCAGTCCTTCAGACTCTGCCTCCTCCCTCACCCCGTGCTCTTCACTCCCGCCTTCAGTGTCGCCCACTCTCACAGATGTCTTCGGTCTACCCACCCCGCCGATGGGTAGCGGCGTAGGCTACAGTCTGAGCTCGTCGTGCGGCGGGAGCTCGCGTTCGCCGTCGCCGCTGACGCTCATGCAGGCGGTGGCAGCGTCAGGCAAACCCTTCGTCTCCAAGCCTGTGGAGCTTTGGAGCAAGTACGATGTGGCCGACTGGCTGGAGAGCCTCCACCTGGGAGAGCACAGAAACGCTTTCCTGGATAATGAAATCGAAGGTGCCCATCTGCCCTCCTTGCAGAAAGAGGACCTGATAGACTTGGGCGTCACAAGGGTGGGTCACCGCATGAACATCGAGAGGGCCCTCAAGCTGCTGCAGGACAGATAAGCCCAGAGGACAGGGAGAGCGGGTCGCAGCTGACGGAGGTCTCACTTTGACCGATCTCTTCATGGGACGTCCAATCAAGCCATGGAAGGTTTTGTCCAAGTTGATGCTGGCTCTTGCCTTTTTTTGTCTTCTCTCATTCTCACCTGAGCACTCCAGTCCAGTCAGCCTCCCTCCTGCAGCCCCTGGTATCAGGGGATCGTGGGACGTGGAGAGGAGAGGACAGTGCTGGGTGACATCAAGGGGAACGAGAGAGAGGCTAGGATGAGGGACTATCTCTGGAGCAGTGCGTCCTCAAACTGTAGAAGTCATTTATTTCACATGAACACTTGCGCTCATCCAACTGCAGCTTTGAAATACTACAGACCTTTTCCATGTGCCCCACGTGTGGGTGGTTACATGAAAACCAGCTGAGCTGGTCTTTTTCTTTCCTTTATGATCTTTTTCTATCTTTGCTAGAGAATATTATGAGACTATTTCTTCACTAGAGTCCTACCAGAGTTATATTTCTTGGTGCGTTTAAGGTTGTAGAGAAAAACGTTTGGTTTTCACCTGTTTTTGTCGAGTAACTAACTCAATTTTGGATTCACCGTATTTATTCTAATTATCGCCCATATTCTAATAATCGCCCAGTGTGTGTTAGAGATGACATAAATAAAAAACATTTATACCTCTAATTATCGCCCATGCTGCTAAAATTGCTGCAATTGGCCATTGTGCGCGGCCGTTCCGATTGGCCATTGCACGCGATCGTTCTGATCGACCATTGCGCGCGGTCGTTGCGCACCGCCGTTCCGATCAGCCATTGCGCTCGGTCATTGGGCATTGTTGGAGCGTCGCTGTCGGAATGTGAATTTGCATTTTGTGCAATTTCAACCAAGAGGAAGTGTGCGGCTTTGGAGCGGCCATTGCGAGTGGCCGTTCCGATCGGCCATTGCGCGCAGTCGTTGCGCGTTTGAAGTATGCTGCGTTCCTTAAGAACACCAGTGAGATGCAGGTATTGCATACTACATAAGGAAAATATACATATTATCGCCTATTTCAGTGCCCCTTGGCAATCGGACAAAAAGTGTTCTCTATTAATCGCCCACCCCTCTGTTGGACATAAACCTTCTCTAATTATCGCCCTGGGATTGTGTACTATTCCTTACAATGACACTATAGCCAGAGTATATATTTAATAGTTAGCATTCTTCAACACGGTGGACACTTCATGTGATATCAAACCACTTCTTCTCAAATACTTCCATGGTGTGTATTTACTCCCACTACCTGTGTTTTCCAATTGAACTAAACAATTCACTAATGAGAGGTAACATGGTAATTATTTTTATTTTTGAAAGTGCGTAATCATAGACAAGTAAAGATTAAAACAGCAAAAGCTCAGTTTAACAGATTGAAAGCAGACAGATGCAGAAAAAGACTATGAACAGATGGGACTGATCGGGGAGTCGCTAGCCGACTTGCTTTATTAATGTGCGGCTCTGTCAGAGCTGACCACAACCATTTATCAAGGGAGGGGGGACTACTGTTCTTCCTTCACAAGTCTTGTTCACAAGCACTGTTGTGAAACTTTGAACATTTCTCACTGATATGCCAGCCACTCTCATTTTCTCAGCGGTGCACGCAGTTTACTGTTGATGTTCACATTGCTATATTTCTCACAAATGTCACTTCAAGTTGTATTCGTATTTCTAGGAAACAACCAATACGTGTGATGGTTGAGTACACTAACATAGCTGCATTGCAAGCTGTTCACTTGCCCTGTGTGCTTTACGGCAGTGGTCCCCAACCTTTTTTGCGCCACGGACCGGTTACATGTCAGAAATATCTTCGCGGACCGGCATTTATACAAATAAATAATACATTTATATAAATAAATAAATAAATAAATAATACATTTATAATAAATACATAAATACGATGAAATAAAATGATACGAATAACATACATGATACATAAAAACAAGTACAAATGACAAAAATAAAACTCACCATTACGTTGAATTAGTGGGAGCACTGAGTTTGTTTCTCAGAAACGAGCCGGGCCCATCTAGACGTAATCGAAGACAATGACACTCGAAGTGATTAAGGTTTGTCTTTTATTGCAGGATGCTTGGTCTCCATGTGTTGAAGCAGTTTTGAATGCTTCATTGCCTTGTTAGTTAGCCTGTCGCCCCATATTAGCTTTGCGGGCTCGACTGGGGAAACATGTCACGTGACCGGGACGAGTGTCTTGACCTGAATTAATTGATCGTCGATAATATATATTTTTTCTGTGCGGCTTAGGGGCCCGGTACCAAGTGGCCCACAGACCGGTACCGGTCCGCGGCCCGGTGGTTGGGGACCACTGCTTTACGGTTCCGGTTCCGCTATCTTTGTCATGGAACAGAGACAGGGCAACCAAGTGCAGCACTATCCTTTATTGGAAAAGGGGGAAAGGGTAAGTGGAACGCTGGACTTGCGGTCTGGCAGGCGTGGCTGAGCAGCAGAGCACAGCGCGTAATCGTAGTCAGAGGCAGGCAGGTTGTCCAGGCAGGTGGCGATCAGAAGCGTGGTCAATGGACGAGCAAGTAGTCGGGGCAGGGGGCGATCAAAGCGTGATCGGTCAGTTTACAGAAGCAGTTGGCAACAGAGATCGTTCAGGGGACAAAAAGGCAGTGGTGTCATGGGCAGGGTAAGTAGACGAACTGATAACCACTGGCAGAATACACAGAGGTTAAGTAGGGGACCTAACGAGCTGTAGCAGGTGCTGGCAATTCCTTGATTGGGGCTTGGCTGGAAGTCAGGTGATGCAGGAACGTGACAATCTTCAGTCTGTCCAGTACAGGGGTCTCAAACTCCAGTCCTCAGGGGCGGCATTCCTACATGCTTTCCAAGTTTCCCTCGTTAAACACAGCTGATTCAAATGAGCAGTTCATCCTCACGTTCTGCAGGAGCCTGATAATTGAATCAGGTGTGCGGCCCCCGAGGACTGGAGTTTGAGACCCGTGGTCCAGTAGAACCTTTGTGTTTTACCTCATTGAACAAATACTGGGAGCGGAAGTGAATTGATGACCCGAAGCATTTGAGTGATCTGATCATATCACTATGAAGAGTTATTTCCAATGAGGCGTATTAGAATACTTTTTAGTGGGCATTTTGTCTCACGGAGACAGATGGTGAGCCATTCTTTAAGCAAAAAAAATGAAGATCAGGAGGAGCCAAATACCAGTCTGGCCCATAGGATTTTTTAAAGAAGAGATGCTAACATCATCAAAAGTATTTCTGATTTCATTGTACACAGAGAAAAAGCAGCTTTGTGTAATCCCCTTCTTAGCCTATGTCCTTGAAAACTGTCTTGTTTCATGACTGTAAAACAGTCACATGGAAGAGTATTTTATTAATCTGAATCCAGAATTTAATCATCCTTTAATTATGTTCTTTAAATCAATATTATTAGTGTTGTTTTCATTTCTATCCAAAGCTCTATTTAGATGAAACAACATCCTTTTGAGGAATCAAGACGGTAGCATAGTAAATACATAAAAAAATGATTATCCATTGAAAATGATGCTGCAATAAGATACAGGTTTGTCTTCCGAGAGAAATTGTGTAATGGTTTCTCTCTTAGGCAGATTCGTGACTTTAGACTAGCCTAGAGTGCTTGACTTTCACAAAGTATCACTTGTCCGCTTCAGGGTTTTATGGTGAAAGAGTGTCAACATATAGCACATACACTCGCCCTGCCCTTCAAACCACTGTAAGAAACAAGGTGTGAGTTCATGTATTGTAACTGGATCGCTTTTGGAAATGCCATGGTTACTGGCTGAGATGTACAAGTCTAGTACATGATTGAGATGTGTATATAAGAGTGTTTTAACAAGAGTAGATAGTATGTCTACATAAGTGAGTGCATGGATAGAAGTATTTCAAGGCTTTGAGCAGAAAAAATCTTGAGAAAGATTCCTCTCTGGCCTAACGGCCAAAGCAGCGCCCCATCAATCCAGTGAGGATCCCTGAAATAAAATATCGGGTCCCTGTGGTTCACCATTCCGTTCGCTACCGAGCCAATTCTTTCAGTGTGTACTTCTCGTGTGATTTGATACGTCGGAAAACCCAGTGTCTGCAAAGAGATATACTTAAAAATTTAAAAATTGCTTTTATCACGCTCGGCTGCAAGGCCCAAGGCGCAGCCTTGCAGGAGTTGGATGAAACCGACAAACGCTCTGTGTTCTGTGAACATTAGCGGCAGAAAGGCACCTGGCACGGGACAATGCTGCTATAAAGCTGCAACTTATTTTCAAATAAACAGTAATGTGTCAGCAGCGGTCGAAAAGCACAGTATTTTTAAATATTTGTATAGAGTTCTATGACGTTTTATAGAGATTATCTTAAAAAATATGTTGGACACTGGTGTGTGGATTTGCCAAATACATCAATATTTAACAGAACTAGATACAACCGCGGATATTATCATTAGACTTATGGGTTTTATAAGACGCAATATTTATTCTCAACGAATCTCCTTTGTTGTGGTTTTTTTCCCATTTTCAAGTGACATATCACATTATGCTTACTTGTCTGTATTGCAATGAACTGTTGCCTCGATGCAGTCTACTAATGTTGTAGATTTCACATGTTGGCCAATCAAGTGACCACAAAAAGCAGGTATCTTCTGACCGCCACTTGCCTATCTGCCATTCTCTAAAAATCCCTGACTCAAGAGAGTGCAACTTGTGTATTTCAAAAGATATATAAATCTGTACATTTTTAATATGTCTGCAAGCCACCTTAGTAGAGAACTATGTGCACATACATCAATCCACCCTCCAAAAAATTTGTTGGGGCTGTTGTTTACTCTCAGTGAGTGAACAAGTCACTAAACAGTGTTCTGTGTGAAAATGTAGATCTGAGTAGATGTAGTAAGAATCTTCTAAGAGTGTCACGAACCATGTTTAGAGACATGGCTCACTAAACCCACTTCCACTCCCCGCTTTTAACGCTGCTCCCTCTATTCTCAATGTTCCACATTTGGCTAACCCGTTGTCTTTTTCTTAACTTCATTTTAGTTTCATTACTAGATTTTATTCTTTGATTAAGTCTTGACATAGACTAAGCTGTTTTCAGTAATTTGTGAAAAGACTTGTGTTTGTTTTTCTATGTTGCTGTAATTTTGTGCTTCAAAAATCATCATAGAATCAACAAACTACGAAAATGAATAGAGAGAATTGTCCTGTAAGTGCACTCTTCATTCCGTCCCGGCCCCTCAAATCCTCAAGAATTCTTGTATGGCAACCAAAAGTCACTGTAAGAAATAAATATAACGTTGCACTAGTCTTTTTGTCCTCTCACTGCTTACTTTTTTGTATGGGCATGTGATGTCACTGTGGGCCAGCCTGCAGGGAACACAACAGATCGAGATAAATGAGTTGACATAAAATGTACTATGTGGACCTGATCATTGCGCCTACCCAAAGGGAAAGTGGAAGAAAATATAAAGTGTCTCATCTTTGCAGCTTGAAATGTGAGAAACGCGATTGTTTACAGGGGGCTGCCACGGAAACGCGGTTGTTTACCGGGGGCTGCCACGACACTTTGCTGAGGCTCATGGGAGTCTGCGAGCTGAGGCTCATGGGAGTTTGCGGGTGGCCAGTGCTATAATATAGCGGCTATACGCACGAGGCTATTTCATTTCAAAATAGGCTGCTCTGTTAATGTTTCGAGTAAATTTACGGATCGATATGGAAGGCAAACCTAGGTAAGCAGTACCAATGTGTTAGATCAAGCTTCAGTCAGTGCCGATCATTTTATAGGAGATAATTTGAGAAACGCGATTGTTTACAGAGGGCTCATTGGTCATTGGCTAGTGGATGCATACCGCAACCCTAGTCAACCTCAGTTTGTTGCAGTATAGGTTCTATTTTATGCGCCTTTTAATCCGGTGCGCGCTATATATGAAATAATTTCTGAAATAAAAAATTTAATAAGGGTGCGCCTTATAATCCAGTGCACCTTTTGGTGCGAAAAATACAGTACTAATCTATTTGATTAGATGAGGGCAAAAAAGTTGACAAGAGTACAGAGAAACTTTGGATGTTGTCACAAAGATATAGCACAATGCAGACTGCCTGTCATGAACAACTACAATCCCTCCACAATTCAAACATCACTCAGTGCCAAACTGTACAAAGGCAAGCAGGAATAAAATTTAGACTTTTTCATTTAAAGACTCAGAACAGTCTACATACTTTTTAGCTAAAAAAGCTTTGGCTGTCTCAAGGCTGGATAGCGGTTAGCCTGGTGGGAATCAGCCGCAATCAAAGCATCACATTTCGGACATTTATGTGCATTTAATATAATAGCACTACAACAATCAATCAATAACATAAGTACAGGACTGTGGCTTAGAATTTGCTACATGACCCAGACAGATGCAGTCATATCACATTTTTTTAACTCCCCTAGATAGCACTGTTGGTTTAAATAAAGGGTTTCCAGAATAGGTAAATCAGCCCAATTTGCCATCTTGGAGTCAAAAAATACGAGTTAATTACCGTTTTTTTTCCATGTATAATGCCCCCCATGTATAATACGCACTCTAAAAATGGCATGTTGATGCTGGAAAAAGCCTGTACCCATGTATAATACGCACCCAAACTTTGACTCCTACTTAAGTCCGTAAATGTAAAATTATCTCGAAAAAAATATCATCTTTGGGAACAACTGGATGCGCTAGCAAACTCAATAGCGAAGAAATGTTTCGGATTTGTGTAGGGTACATTGTGACAGCAAACGAGCAGGTGATCGAGCAAGCGTCTGATACGAGATCATTGTGTTCGTATGGAGCGTGTTTGAAGTGAACAGCAGAGAAGAAAGCGCATCTGTAATGGTGGCCTCCGTATGATATCCGAAAAAAAATAAATAAAATAAAATAAATAAATAAATAGAAAATGCGCACCCCAGATTTTAGGACAATAAATTAGTTAAATTTTGCGCATTATACATGGAAAAAAACGGTAGGCGATTTTGAAGCTTCATTTTCCTCTCACTAACTGTAAAACATTTGATAATTTGCATCATATTTGCTATGCTACTGTATTCTTATACTGTACTGCCTCAGTCAGTAGACTTGAATGGCACCCTTTGCAACAACCGCTGGCAATTATTACCATCGACAACAATTACATGAGTGACTGCAATCTCCTGACATATTAAACTAATATGCACGGTGACGCGCAGATTGGCATGTCACCTCACAGTTCAGGAACTGTTTAGTTACATCTCTGGCCTTCCTGTTGTTGAGTTCTCCCCGTGTCTGCGTACTTGGGTTTCCTCCCAGGTTCCCAAAAAATGCATGGTAGCCCAATTGACTACTCCAAATTGTCTGTAGCTGTGATGGTGAGTGTGAATGTTTGTTTGTCTATGTGTGCCCTACGATTGGCTGGCACCCAGTTCAGAGTTCGTCCAAAGACTATAATGCACACTTTCACGAACCCTGTGATGATAAGCGGCTCAGAAGATGAAAGAATGAATAACGCAACCAATCATCTCACTTGTTATTATATGTATTAGTAACCCTCACCCTTACTTCCACATTCCAAAAACACGCATGGTAGTGTGAATAGTTGTCTGTCTATAAGTACCCTGCGATTGGCTGGCAACCACCTCAGGATGTACCCCACTTACTGCTTGAATTCGGCTGGGATGGGCTTCAGCGGGTGGTTCGGATAATGGATGGATGCAGGTAATTCAAGCAAATTCATATCTGTATCTTGAACAGAATGTTCAACATTGTATTTGATGGAACTCTGAAGTTCCCTGCGGCCAAAGGAGATCAAACTGCGACGTGCCACCTGCTGGTAATTTTAAGTATTGGCAGGCAACACTCTAATGCACTGTGCACAGTGGACCTGAAGAGCTGAATAAAATGCATTTCTACGAGCATCACAATTTTTTGACTATTAAATAACAAAAAACGACTCATTGTTAAATATAGCTCTTTAAGACATTTTTTTTTAAATGTGTCAAGTAGGTAAAAAATTAACATGTTGAGGATGCAAATGCATTGTACATACACTGCTCAAACAAATTAAAGGAACATTTTTTTATCAGGGTATAGCATGAATCCAATTAGACTTTTCTGATAAGGTTTTGGTCAGGTACGTGGCAGAGGGGGTTGTTAATCAGTTTCAGCTGCATTTGGTGTTGATGGAACAGGTGCACTAGAGGGGCAATGAGAACGAGATGGTCCCCGAAACAGGACTGATTTTGCAGGTGGAGGCCATTTCAAGTTCCTCCCTCTTGATCTTTTTAAACTGTGTTTCCACAAGTGTTGGCTTTAGCTAGAGTCATTATCACGACTGGGAGCATGAGGCGATTTCTTAACCCTCCTGAAGTTGCGCAGATTGTCCAACTCCTCCAGGATGGCACATCCATGCGTGCTGTTGCAAGAAGATTTGATGTGTATCCCAGTACAATCTCCAGAGCATGGAGGAGATTCTAGCAGACAGTTGCTATTGGAGAGCTGGATAGAGCCGTAGACGGTCCTCATTCCATCAGCAGGACCGATATCTGCTGCTTTGTGCAAGGAGGAACAGGTTGAGCACTGCCCGAGCCCTACAGAATGACCTCCAGCAGGCTACTGGTGTGAATTTCTCTGCCCAAACAGTCAGAAACAGACTTCATGAGGGTGGCCTCAGGGCACGACGTCCTGTAGTGTTTCCTGTGCTCATTGCTCAGCACCGTGGAGCTCGATTGGCATTTGCCACTGGCGCCCTGTGCTTTTCACAGATGAGAGCAGGTTTACCCTGAGCATCTGTGATAAACGTGAAAGGGTCTGGAGAAGCCAAGGAGAGCGCTATGCTGCCTGCATCATCATTCAGCATGACCGTTCCAGTGATGGGTCAGTGATGGTCTGGGGAGGCATTTCCATGGAGGGACAAACAGACCTCTACAGGCTAGAGAACGACAGTCTGACTGAACTTAAGTATCGGGATGAAATCTTGCACCCATGGTCAGACCTTACGCTGGTGCAGTAGGTCCTGGGTTCCTCCTGATCCACAGCAATGCCCGGCCTATTGTGGCAAGAGTATGCAGACAGTATCTGGAGGATGAAGGAATTGACACAATTGAATGGCCCTCACGATCACCTGATCTAAACCCGATAGAACACCTCTGGGTGGTAATGTTTCGGTCCATCATACGCCGCCAGGTTGCTCCTCAGACTTTACAGGAGCTCACTGATGCCCTTAGACAGATCCAGGAGGATCACAAGACACCATCCGTCGTCTCATTAGGAGCATGCCGCGAAGTCAAGCATGCATACAAGCTCGTGGGAGCCACACAAGATATTGAAAAAAAAATTGAGTTGCAGAAATTGAATTTAAGCAAAAGGACAAGCCTGCCATATCATTTTTTCACTTTGATTTTCTGGGTGTCTGTATACTGAGCCCTCTGTAAGCTGAAAACTTTTATTTCCATCAAAAGATGTGGCATCCTTGTGTTCCTGAGACATTAAACTGTCCATATCAATATAGATACCCCTAGATATAGATATTAAAGTGTTCCTTTAATTTTTTGAGCAGTGTATTTGTGTCCATAATGATATGAATAAAAACATTTTGCTTCTTTCTTTTGTTCGAGCTGCTTATTGCACAAATAAAATCGATATAAACTTAAAATGTGTCATGAGGATGGATTTAGATGATTTATTGGTGAACTATTTTTACAACAAGCCTGCAGGCTTCCTCATGCACATGGCGCAATAGAAAATATAGATACCGTAACGCCCGGTCCTACTCTACGGAGTTCTCTTTAACCTCCGTGGATGGAAGTTTGGGGCCGGCGCTCAGTCGGTTGGCTGTCCGGGGACGGTGGATGGGGCTCGGACATGTCTTTTACGCACGCCCGGTCCTACTCTACGGAGTTCTCTTTCACCTCCGTGGATGGAAGTCGGGGACCGGCGCTCGGCCGGGTAGCTGTCCGGGGATGGTGGATGGGGCTCGGACATGCCTTTTACGCACGCCCGGTCCTACTCTACGTAGCTTTCTTTCACCTCCGTGGATGGAATTCGGGGGCCGGCGCTCTGCCGGGTGGCTGTCCGGGGACGGTGGATGGGGCTCGGACATGGCTTTTACGCACGCCCGGTCCTATTCTATGGAGCTCTCTTCCACCTCCGTGGCTGGAAGTGCCACCTCCGGGAATGGAAGTAGACGCCGGTGCTTGGGGCCGTGTGGCGATCAACTATTTGTTATTGTTATTTGATATATTTTATTTCGTGTAGCAACTTGTATATGTTTTATCGTTACAGTTCAGTAGTTATTGGGTCGTCGAACTCTTGTTTTGTTAAATAAAGAGCCGTTTACCAAACCCACGTCTTTCCTTGTACTTTGTTGACGCTACAATATAGTTATATACTAGATCTGTGGAATAACGACGAGGCTGTCATCAGGGCGCACGCGCGGCGTTGTTGACAAAGGACGAGGAATTTGGTCAATGGATTTAATGATTTAGAGTGACACAGAGGGTTTGCTAATATTATTGCTTATATAATAGTTATTTGATATATAATTTAAATATTGTTATACGAGACTGGAATATTGTGAAGTGCAAGCACCTTCAGCTGCGCGCACCCATTGTTGACAAAGATTCAAGAGTTTTTTATTCGCCATGTTTGAGCGTGCCAAACAAGGAATTTGACTTCGGTAAATCACACCCTCTGTTCAACATTTAGGTGACTAACAACACTCAGGACATGTGAAAAACGGCAAATATTCTCAAACATCCTCTGATCTTAAACTCCCAAAAGGGCGAGGAAAAACTCAAAACTCCAGCTAGGGGAAATGAGAAACCTTGAGAAGAGACCACAGATGGGAGGGTCCCTCTTCCAGGATGACCAGGCTGCAATGGATCCAGAGAGGATACATAGTACAAACAGTGTAGACAAATTCAAAAAAGGTGTGGAGAGCAGGGTGTTATTGCACAGTAATGACTCTGAGACTCTAAGAGTGGTGTGAGTTCATCAGAGCAACAGCCTGGGGGAAGAAGCTGTCAATGTGTCTGCTGGTTTTGGCGTACCGAGCTCTATAACGCCGTCCGGTCAAACAGACTGCAACCTGAGTGAAAAGGGTCTTTAGAGATGCTCCTTGCACGTTTCCTGTTCCTGGACAGGTACAAGTCTTGGATAGATGGGAGGTTGATTCCAATTATCTTTTCTGCAGTCCTGATTGTTCGTTGCAGTCAGTGCTTGTCTTGTTTGGAGGCCGATCCAAACCAGACAGTGATGGAAGTGCAGAGGACGGACTGGATGATGGCAGTGTAGAAGGTCTTCAGAAGCACTCGCGGCAGGTTGAACTTCTTGAGCTGTCTCAGGAAGTACAGCCTCTCCATTTCAGGTCCCGAGAGATTGTGGTTCCCAGGAACTTGAAGGTGTCTGTGGAGAGAATAGTATTACTGCGGATAGTGAGGGGTAAAAGTGGTGAAGGGTCACGCCTGAAGTCCATTGTCATCTCCACGGTCTTGAGCGGGTTCAGCTCCAGGTGGTTTTGGCTGCACCAATGGACCAGCCGCTCCACTTCCTGTCTGTACGCAGTCTCATCACCGTCCTGGATCAGTCCGATGAGAGTGGTGTCGTCTGCATACGAAATCGTTGGTGTAGAAAGAGAAGAGCAGTGGGGAGAAGGGCTCCAGTATTGGTGGTCCGGGTGTCAGATGTGATGCCCTCAGCCTCACACGCTGTCTCCTGTTGGTCAGGAAGCTGGTGATCCACTGACAGGTGGAGGCAGGCACCGCAAGCTGAATGAGCTTCTGTTGCAGGATCTCAGGACCGATGGTGTTGAACGCCCAGCTGAAGTCCACGAACAGGATCCTGGCGTACGCTCCTGGGGTGTCCAGGTGGTGCAGGATGTAGTGCAGTCCCATGTTGACCGCATCATCCATCAACCTGTTTGCCCGGTAGTCAAACTGGAGGGGGTCAAGCAGGGGACCCGTGACATCCTTCAGGTGGTTCAGCACTAACCTCTCGAAAGATTTCATGACCACAGATGTCAGTGCGACAGGTCTATAGTCATTCAAACCTGTGATGGCGGACTTCTTGGCCACTGGAACAATGGTGGAGCTCTTGAAGCATGAGGGCACCTCAGACAGCTCCAGAGAACGTGCAAAGGTGGGCAAAGGACGATCGATGGATTTAATGAATTGGAGTGACACAGATGGTTTTATAAACGTGTTATTTATGTAATAGTTTTTTGAATAACTCTGAATGTTACGTCAGGCCCGTTCTCAGCTCTTCGTTTGTGTTTAGTACGTCACGTTAGCATACCTATCGTTTAGCCTGTTGTTGCTCGTTCATGTCTGTTCTTGGTGTTGGATTTTGTCGAATAAATTTCGCCCAAAATGCGACTTATACTCCGGAGCGACTTATATATGTTTTTTTTTCACGTTATTGTGTATTTTATGGCTAATGCGACCTATACTCCGGAGCGACTTTTAGTCCGAAAAATACGGTACTTGGAATACACGAGTGTCAAAATGTTTCTTTAGCAATCTTGAAACGGTCCTAATTTGTAACCAAAGTAATACTATTAAGCCCAGTGTACAATTCATATATTTTATTTATTGAAAAAAAAAAATACAGGTGACATGACTCAAGTTGACAGAAGTACACATAAAAAATAATTCATTTGAAAGGTCACTTCATTAATACAAAACCCCAAAAGATAAAAAATAATTAAATGCTCGCAAACACGCACTCACTGACACACGCTCACACACTATTTACGCTGCACAAGCAACCAGGAGCCTGTTAGAAATATGTCGATATGTCGTGGAACTCCTCAAATAACAATTTGATAATACCTCCACTACTGCAATTCCTAAAGGTTGAGGTGGACACGTCAAGTCACCATGATGGATGTTAAGGATTCTCCTGAACAGTGCAACACCACCACCTCATGCCAAGTCAGACAAGAATTTGGACACACAAATCCACAATCCACACTCAAAGAAGCAAAAAAAAAAAAAAAAAAAGACCAAAAATATAATGAAAAGATGATGGAGTAAAAAATATGTTTTTAACACTTCAGTCTCCTAAAGCACAACTCTCGAACCCTCTATGCACAGTTCAGCCCAAATGTACATCGACATCAATGACCCCTAAAATCCATGAAGAGCTAAAAGATGAAAACTTGTACAACTGTGTCCAACAATAGTGGACTAAAGTGAATTTGCATTCATTTCTAAGCCTCAAGATTTTTATGCAATATCTAAAATGGGGGCAATGATGGTAACAATGTAAGACAGCAAGCAAAGATAAGGGCTCATCATCATTATGCTTTGGTCCCTGGTGAGAGTATCAGATATGCAATGACCACCTTAAATAGTAATTACCCCACGCTCATCTGAAACATTTTGTATTTACGCTGATCTTTGGTAAAACTAAACTTTAATCTTGATATAAAATATATGGAAATTGCATTCAGGGTGGTTGGAAACTGCATTCAGGTTGCTTGGATGTTTGAGGCCATTGCAGACAAAGCTTATTTAGGCCGCATTTTTTACATGTACGTTCTCTATCAAGGAATCAAGTCATTGTTAAAAAAAAATATAATAAAATGCTTGTGTGATTGAAAAAGGAATCCTGATTTAGAAGATCTGAGATGTCTTGCACAGTGTTGGAGCACTCAAGAAACTAAAAGAGAAAATCGACCAAAGTACGAGTAGGAAAGTTGACAACCTCTCCTTTTTTGGCAGCGTGACTTCATTGCTGAAGTTCAACGTAATTGGCAGGGAAAAGACCGTAAGCCCCTCTGCAAACGCCACGCCACCAGCCTTCATCGATCATCTCAATATTGGTGATGATTTCATCAGGGTCAAAGGAGATCTCATCTTCGCCAGCTGAAATTGAAATTGTAATTGATCTTAAATGTAGACAAATCAACTTTAGCTGAGATGCCAAAACAAAGACCAAGTAATGATTTTCAGACATTACTCTGAGACCAAGCTTACAACAACAAAAGGTTTGCAGGAAATTCATTCATCAATCTTGGTTAGAATATACTGATTGCATTCAGTCAGTGATTGTGTCCCAGCGCCAACCTTGGGAGCCATTTACAGCTTTTTCATAGCCTCACCTGCTTGGTAGTCATATAGGGCAACCGCGGTCACGCCAGCATCCTCACCGATCTTGTACTGCTGCTCGTCTGCAATAGAACGGCCATTCATCAAGATCACCAAGTGAGAGCTACAGTACCACGTGTGTATTGACAAATGTGAGGAGCCACCACTTTGCGCAACTTTGCTATGGCTTAAGGGTGTATCAAAGTATTAAAATGTTATTACTTTTAATTCAACTTAATCCACAACATAGTTTATGTACTACATTGTAAAAAGAGGCTTACCTTCAGCAGGGGCGTCATAAAGCGGCTCTGGCTGTTTGTATTGATCCTGTGATTCAATCTCATACAGCTGCTCTCCATTTTGATCAACGGCGTCACTGCTAACATCTACATTCTAATGACGATAATATAGATTCTGTTAAAAATGTGCCAATTGAACTTTGACATCTGCTTAAAATGCTTGAATTTACTAATAACTTATCTATCAGATAAGGACCAAAGATACACAACACATTTATTTGCATCATTTAAATGACTCAACAGCAACTGTGACTTCAAGTCTAAATGCCAAGTAGAAGTTTCTTTGCCATTATTTATGGTGTCATAAACAATATTGTCACATGCACAATGGCTGTTGCTGTGTCCATTGCCGTCTCTGCACAATCTTCAAAGTGCCTTCAGATAGTTAATGTTGTGAATAGGTGATATGATGATTGTTTGTGAGATCTTTTTGAGTGTGTGTGTTTGCGTTGCATCCCATTCGTATACCACTTTTTAATACAACAACAAATGTTTATCTTCTCTCTTTGTTTCAAACAATTTGATAATACCTCCACCACTGCAATTCCTACAGGAGTCTCATTGAGGTAGACGCATCAATTCACCATGCTGGATGTTAATGCACAACTCTCTTTGTTTCAAACAAAGAGAGAAGATAAAAAGTCTTCTATGTCTGGAAGCCCACCTCGTATGCTGAAGAAAAGGCAGACTGGACAGGTGGAGTCGGGCTGGGAGTGGGACTGGGGCTCGCCGCAACAGGAACTGGAGAGGGAACTTTGGCCCGCTCTTCATTTCTACGTCGTGCCTCCTCTTGCTCCTGTCTCTCCTTGGCCTGTCGACGTGCTCGCTCATCTTCAGCTCGCTTTCTGTCCTCTTCCTCCTTCTGCCTGGCAATATTCTCAAACTGAGCCTTAATATTCCCTGTGCTGCTGCCAGCTTGATGGAGAATTGGAGAAGTGATATTAGGAATCAAGTTTTTATAGCACCGATTTGACTGCACATCACGCATCTTCTTTTCTCATGATAGCGACACATGATCTATTCCCTGCTGTGACGCATACTCGTTTTACACCATATAAACCAGGCATGTCCAGAGTCAGGCCCGGGGGGCCAGGTGCGGCCCATGTTCAACTTTCAACTGGCCCGCAGCCTTGGGCACTCTACTGTTGAACACAGTAGAAAAAAAATGTCCAAAAAAAGCTAGTCTAACTTTTGCCAGAAGATGGCAGCAGACTTGTGGCTGCGCTCTCAAGTGTGCTCTGCCTTTCCTAACACCACACTCTGTTGCATGTTACGTGTCGGAGTGAACCCTCGCTGCATGACCCTTGTGTAGCCCTTTCAAGCCTATTTCTAAAATGGAGACTGTAGCAAAGAAAAGGAAAGTTGACAGAGGGCTTCCAGGACAAGTGAAAATTGGCATATTTTTTCACTGCCTAGTTTGGTAAGAGACTGCCCGGAATTCAATATCAAGAGACACTAACAGATAAAACATGCAAACCACGACAAGGTAACGAACGCCGTGAAATAGTAAACTCAATTTCACCTCACCAAATCTGGCCCTCTTGGCAAAATGTTTGGACAACGCCGATATACACTATTCAAGTTCGAGGTCCCTAAAGTTGTCCGACTTCAAAAGTGTTGACATTTGACTCTCTTATAATCGACATGACATGACGAAATTTACCCCCTATTTGGATACAGAGTCCTAGTACTAAACAGGCCTTTGGTCTGGATGTTTATAAACGGGAGTATCGATAAGCTCCGGCTTCAACTACCTTGTTAACTATCTTGGGGAAATTTCTGCAATTAATTGTGGATTTGCACCTTCTAGCTCTCCACTTGCGTTTCTATCTAGCAGTAAAATGAATATATTTTATTTGCCATTATATGACAATCATCATGCCGTAAAACCTAGTGTGTTTTATTATACTGCTATTTGGCTGTGTGGTTTCAGTGTTACTGTCACTATGTGGCGTCAACAAACAACAAATACTGGTCGATGCTTACCAGCCTCCACAGGTCTAGTTTTCTGGTAAGTTGATTTGGGCTTCTCAACATCCTCAAAGGTGCCTGCGGTCTGTCAAGCACAGCCAAAGAAACATGTTTAACAATAATCTACATGAAGAGTGACATGTAGGCATCGTACCGGGCCCCCTTTTCATTGTCGTATGCTTTTCGCTTCTCGTTTGTAGGAGACAGGGTTCTTATTCTAGGATACAAACATACCGTATTTTACAGACTATAAGGTGCGCCTAAAAACCTTATATTTTCTCAAAAGCCGACAGTGCGCCTTATAGTCAGGTGCGCCTTATATATGGACCAAATTCCACCCCACGGGCCAATTGCGTCTCGCGTCTAAATTTAAACTGTCCCGAAGCATTGTGTCATAAAATAAATCATGTGGCCGGCTGAAGACTATGAATCATGAATCAAAAAGACTGTGGATCATTATTTTGTGATTATAAAGTAATTTGTTGCGTCTGAAGTTGAAATAAAAAAGATAAGATGGAGAATGATTTGATTTGGATTAAAAATCTGACATGATGCAACCTGGCCTGTTTACTGCAGTCACAAACACCAATATGACCCTTCTTATTCATACAACAATAACAATAAAACAAACTTAATACATCTAATAAAAAATTCATTCAACTTTCATAAAATTGTTAATTTGTTATTATTTTAATCTATCTTTTAAAATTTACTGATCTATCTGACTGTTTTGTACTTATTAAGGTAAGCTTTACATGTTTACTTTGTGCGTAGTGTGATATTAACATTATTGATATATTGTTATAGTTTTCACTATTTCAAGTTATTATATTGTGATTGCATTAATGGTACGCCTTATAGTCTGGTGCGCCTTATATATGGACAAAGTTTTAAAATGGGCCATTTATTGAAGGTGCGCCTTATAGTTCGGCACGCCTTATAGTCCGGAAAATACGTTAAATGTACCTTATCCATCCGGTCATTCTGGACACCAAATTTTCCTCCAAAGCCTTTAGAATAATCTAGGGGAGGAAAGGAGGGTTAGAAATTTGAGTGTCTAGTGTTTACATCAGTTATTTCAACCCCAGTCAGTATCTGAACTTGTTTTTTTGAATAGCTATACATCTAACCCTTCTCTTCTGTTTAGCCTCATTTGTGCATTTGTCATTTGATGACTGATTATCTTCTAATTCATTAAAGAAAACTATAAGTGTATTTGTATGAAACCTTGTAAGAGTTCAGATGAAGCAGACTGTGGTTGAATTATTTCACACAACAGTAAAACTGCAGGATTCAAAAAGATAGGTTGATGGACTCATGCAAACCTGTATAAGGAAGGAACAGAAAAATGCACAGCTGACGTACAATCTTAAAAGCCAGGCGCTTGTTGAGTCAAGCAGCCATTTTGCCTTTGCCTCAAACCAAAGATCAGACATGTCTGCTTGGTCTCGTCAGGAGGCATTGATAAAAATGAAATGATCGTAGCAACTATCATGCAACAAAATGGACTGACCCAAAGTAACAAAGAACAAAAGAATAGGCATCAAAGCAATGCGAGAAACCGCAGGTGGAGGTGAGAATTGAGGCACAATATAGCTATCCATCCTCAGTCTTGTTTGTCCTCACAAGGATCAGTGGGAGGTGAGGTGAGCTGAAGCTGATTTTAGGTGAGAGGAAGGGTGCACCCTAAACTGACTGCCAGTCAAGTGCAGGGCACAAAAAAAAACAAAAAAAAACATTCCCACTCACATTCACACCGACACACAATTTAGAGTCTTTAATTACAATTCTTTTTGGAAAGAAGTCCAAGTGCCCAGATAAAAATCCAAAGTTGTTCCCAATAGATATTCAAAGATGCACGTCCTGAGAGTGCGGCGGAAACTATTTTGCCATAATACAAAAAAGACAGATGTTATATCATAATGACAATTGATTTGCCTTAATTTTAAACTAAAGCTAACTTATAAGACCAAAACATGTATGTATGTTTGATCCTATTTATAGTAATAAAGACTATTTTTTGGTTGTGTTTGTTTAAAATTTTAAATAATATATGCGAAGACCCTTAGCAAAACAATTTAAGAAAAAAATGCATTTACCGTTTTTTCCATGTATAATGCGCACCCATGTATAATACGCACCCTAAAAATGGCATGTTGATGCTGAAAAAAGCCTGTACCCATGTATAATACGCACCCAAATTTTGACTTTTTAATTTTTTATTTATTTATTTACCGTTTTTTTCCGTGTATAGTGCGCCCCCATGTATAGTACGCACCCCTAACAATGGCATGCTGATGCTGGAAAAAAGCTTGTACCCATGTATAATACGCACCCAATTTTTATGAATTTTTTTTAATTTTTTTTTAAATTATTATTATTTTTTTTTTTAAGTCCCAAAGATCGTCACACACGCAGGGAGGCAATGGGTCCCATTTTTAAAGTCTTTGGTATGGTCTTAACTAGGCTGGATGTCATTTTTTTTGTTGGCGTTGATTTCTCCGACTGCCCCTAAACGCACCACCGCGCTCCGTGCGCAGGGGAAAGAGGCGGCTCTGTATGGGAGAGACGTTGAAGAGGAATAAAAACAACCTTGGAAACCAAAACTTGCCCCTCGTCGTGACTCGGAGCCGCAACAAATGTTTCGGATTTGTGTAGGGTACATTGTGACAGACGGCAAACTAGCAGGTGATCGAGCGAGCGTCTGATACAAGAGCATTGCGGTCGTATGGAGCGTGTTTGAAATGAACAGCAGAGACGAAAGGAACAAGGCAAAGTGTTGTGAAATAAAATATTACCTGTAATACGCATTTTGTTATTTGCTGATTGAAACTGCTAATTAAACTGCGAATTGAAACTAATAGGTGGAGAACTGAACTCTCGCTCTTTATATAGCTGACGTGTCTTGCGCAACCGTTCTGCGCATCTGTAATGGCGGCCTCCGTATGACGTCCGGTCCGCGATGGAGATTAAAAAACAAACAATAACACACCATCGAGGATTGCACCATCGCATCAAACGATGTGTCGTCAATTATGAATTTTACTAAGTGTGTTGGGCAGGATGGCTGAATGCGATGCGCGATTGACAACAAACAAGAAGAAAGGTGAGTTTTATTTCGGGGGAGATTTGTCATGTCTCGTCCCCAGTTTTGCTATGTGTCTAGGTTGCCATAGTTTCTGTTCGTGTCACCCCGCTTTTCCTGTGTCACCTCAATCGATGTAACGTGTTTTGTATTTAAGTCCTGTCTGCCCCTCGCTCACCGTTGGATCATTGCATGTGTTACTGTCATTCTGTTCCTGTCTTTGGTAATGTCACCCTGTCTTTTTGTTCCACGACTTTGTCGGTCAGTCCCGTTGTTGGTTTTGTTGTACCATGACTTTATTTAAAAAAAAAAAAAAAAAAAAAAAATTAAAATTTTTTTTCTTTGTACCCATGTATAATACGCACCCCAGATTTTAGGACAATAAATTAGTAAAATATTGCGCACTATACACGGAAAAAAACGGTATTTATTTATTTATTTATTTATTTATTTATTTATTTATTTATTTATTTATTTATTTTTTTTAAAGTCCCAATAATCGACACACACGCCTGGGTGTGGTGAAATTTGTCCTCTGCATTTGACCCATCCCCGTGGGACTTCGATTCATCCCCTGGGGGAGAGGGGAGCAGTGAGCAGTTGGTGCTCTAACCCCCCCAATTCCAACCCTTAATGCTGAGTGCCAAGCAGGGAGGCAATGGGTCCCATTTTTATAGTCTTTGGTATGGCCCGGCCGGGTTACTTAAGTCCGTAAACGTAAAATTATTTCGGAAAAAAGATCATCTTTGGGAACAACCGGATGTTATTCTGCCGGTCAGTATCACTGCGCATGCAGTAGCAAACTCGATAGCGAAGAAATATGTGAGACTCTCAACGGGATCACCAATATTTGAGTGATGTTCCAGTTATTTATCACAATTATTTATTATTATAATAATAATATATATAATATACATAATATTTATTTATTTATTATTCACAATTGTCATGGTGATCTCTCTGGTGATTTCTTAACTAGGCTGGATGTATTTTTTTTGTTGCCGTTGATTTCTCCGACTGCCCATAAAGGCACCACCGCAATCGATTAGGTTAAAATGAAAAGAGAGGAAAGTGACGTGCAGACATGTGAATAAGGCGGCTCTGTATGGGAGAGAAGTTGAAACTTGCCCCTCGTCGTGACTCGGAGCCGCAACAAATGTTTCGGATTTGTGTAAGGTACATTGTGACAGCAAACGAGCAGGTGATCGAGCAAACGTCTGATACGAGCGCATTGTGTTCGTATGGAGCGTGTTTGAAATGAACAGCATAGAAGAAAGAAACAAGGCAAAGTGTTGTGAAAAAAAATATTACCTGTAATTTGCTGATTGAAACTGCTAATTAAACAGTGAATTGAAACGAATAGGAAGAAAACTGAACTCTCGCTCTTTATATAGCTGACGTGTCTTGCGCATCCGTTCTGCGCATCTGTAATGGCAGCCTCCATATGATATATGGGGTCTACGATGGAGATTAGAAAACAAACAATATTTGACAATAACACACCATCTAGGATCGCATCATCCCATCAAACGATGTGCCGTCAATTATGAATTTTACTGACTAAGTGTGTGAGGCAGGATGGCTGAATGCAATGCGCGATTGACGCGTCTTGCGCATCCGTTCTGCGCATACTGTAATGGCGGCCTCCGTATGATATCTGTGTGATATATAAAACAAACAATATTTGACAATAACACACCATCAAGGATTGCACCATCGCATCAAACGATGTGTCGTCAATTATGAATTTTACTGACTGTGTTGGGCAGGATGGCTGAATGCGATGCGCGATTGACAAACTAGAAGAAAGGTGATTTCAAGTTTTATCTCGAGGGAGATTTTCTTCAAAAATTGTTGTACCCATGTATAATACGCACCCAAGATTTTAGGACAATAAATTAGTTACATTTTGCGCATTATACATGGAAAAAAACAGTAGAATTTTTCATAAGGCTCAGGACTGGTTTTTGCTTTGGAGTTAAGAAGCCACATAGCAACAGACTACTGTAATTTTCGGACTATAAATCGCATTTTTTTCATAGTTTGGGTGGGTGTTACATAAGATAACATTTTCCCCAAAAAAAAAAAAAGGTGAAACCGCGATAAACGAACCGCGATGTAGCAAGGGATTACTGTAATTTGTATTTCAAGTGACGTCAGCAGCGTCTACTACCGGCATCATTAGCGGCTTTGTTTCTAAGTGACACGGAGGACGAAGAGTTTGAAGGATTTAAGGATTTGGAGTGACACAGAATGTTTGAAAAACTGTTATGGCTTTTACGCACCCCCGGTCCTACTCTATGGAGCTCTCTTTCACCTCCGTGGATAGAAGTCGCGGGCCGGCGCTCGGCCGGGTGGCTGTCCGGGGACGGTGGATGGGGCTCGGTCATGGCTTTTACGCACGGCCGGTCCTATTCTACGGATCTCTCTTCCACCTCCGTGGCTGGAAGTCCACGCCGCCACACGCCTGGAAGTTTGTTTTGTTAAATAAAGAGCCGTTTACCAAACCCACGTCTTTCCTTGTACTTTGTTAACGCTAAAATAGTTATATACTAGATCTGTGGAATAACGACGAGGCTGACGTCAGGGCTCACGCACGCCGTTGTTGACAAGGGACGAGGAATTTGATCGTGGATTTAAGGATCTAGAGTGCACAGATGGTTTGATGATAATATTGCTTATATAATAGTTATTTGATATCTAATTTATATATCGTTATATGGGCCTGTGGAATATTTTGAAGCCGTTAGCGGCGCGCACCCATTGTTGACAAAGGACGATCGATGGATTTAATGAATTGGAGTGACACAGATGGTCTTATAAACGTGTTATTTATGTAATAGTTTTTTTAATAACTCTAAATGTTACGTCAGGCTCGTTCTCAGCTCTTTGTTTGTGTTTGTCACGCTAGCATACCTATTTTTTAGCCTGTTGTAGCTCGTTCATGTCTGTTCTTGGTGTTGGATTTTGTCGAATAGATTTCCCCCCAAAATGCGACTTATGCTCCGGAGCAACTTATACCGTATTTTCCACCCTATTAGGCGCACCGGGGTATAAGGCGCACCTTCAATGAACGGCCCATTTTAAAACTTTGTCCATATATAAGGCGCACCGGCCTATATGGCGCATAAAATAGAAGCTTTACTGCAACAAACTGAGGTTGACTAGGGTTGCGGTATGCACCCACTAGCCAATAACCAACGAGCCCTCTGTAAACAATCGCGTTTCTCAAACGATCTCCTATAAAATGATTGGAACTGACTAAAATTCAATCTAACGCATTGGTACTACTTACCTATGTTTCCCTTCCATATTGATCCGTAGATTTACTCGAAACATGAACAGAGCAGCCTATTTTGACATGAAATAGCCTCGCGCGTATAGCAGCTATCGTTATAGCATTAGCCATCCGCAAAAACCCATGACCCTCAGCTTGCAATCTCCCATGAGCCTCAGCAAAGTGTAAACAATCGCGTCTCTCAAACGAGCTCCTATAAAATGATCAGAACTGACTAAAGTTCGATCTAACGCATTGGTACTACTTACCTATGTTTCCCTTCCATATCGATTTGTAGATTTACTCGAAACATTAACAGAGCAGCCTATTTTGACATGAAATAGCCTCGCGCTTATAGCAGCTATCGTTATAGCATTAGCCATCCGCAAAAACCCATGACCCTCAGCTCGCAATCTCCCATGAGCCTCAGCAAAGTGTAAACAATCGCGTCTCTCAAACGAGCTCCTATAAAATGATCAGAACTGACTAAAGTTCGATCTAACGCATTGGTACTACTTACCTATGTTTCCCTTCCATATCGATCCGTAGATTTACCGTTTTTTTCCGTGTATAGTGCGCAAAATTTAACTAATTTATTGTCCTAAAATCTGGGGTGCGTATTATACATGGGTACAAAAAAAAAAATGTTTAATTTTTTTTTTTTTTTTTTTTTTTTTTTTAAAAGAAAGTCATGGTACAACAAAACCAACAACAGAACTGACCGACAAAGTCGTGGAACAAAAAGACAGGGTGACATTACCAAAGACAGGAACAGAATGACAGTAACACATGCAATGATCCAACGGTGAGCGAGGGGCAGACAGGACTTAAATACAAAACACGTTACATCGATTGAGGTGACACAGGAAGAGAGGGGCGACGCGAACAGAAACTATGGCAACCTAGACACATAGCAAAACTGGGGACGAGACATGACAAATCTCCCCCGAAATAAAACTCACCTTTCTTCTTGTTTGTTGTCAATCGCGCATCGCATTCAGCCATCCTGCCCAACACACTTAGTCAACACATCGTTTGATGCGATGGTGCAATCCTTGATGGTGTGTTATTGTCAAATATTGTTTGTTTTTAATCTCCATCGCGGACCGGACGTCATACGGAGGCCGCCATTACAGATGCGCAGAACGTATGCGCAAGACACGTCAGCTATATTAAGAGCAAGATATGTTTTCTTCCTATTAGTTTTAATTCACAGTTTAATTAGCAGTTTCAATCAGCAAATAACAAAATGCATATTATAGGTAATATTTTATTTCACAACACTTTGCCTTGTTCCTTTCGTCTCTGCTGTTCACTTCAAACACGCTCCATACGACCGCAATGCTCTTGTATCAGACGCTCGCTCGATCACCTGCTAGTTTGCTGTCTGTCACAATGTACCCTACACAAATCCGAAACATTTGTTGCGGCTCCGAGTCACGACGAGGGGCAAGTTTTGGTTTCCAAGGGTGTTTTTATTCCTCTTCAACGTCTCTCCCATACAGAGCCGCCTTTTTCACGTCCGCAGCCCATGCGCGCACGGAGCGCGGTGGTGCGTTTAGGGGCAGTCGGAGAAATCAACGCCAACAAAAGAAATTACATCCAGCCTAGTTAAGACCATACCAAAGACTATAAAAATGGGACCCATTGCCTCCCTGCGTGTGTGACGATCATTGGGACTTAAAAAAAAAAAAAAAAAAAAATTAAAAATTTTTTTTTAAAAAAATCATAAAAATTGGGTGCGTATTATACATGGGTACAAGCTTTTTTCCAGCATCAGCATGCCATTCCTAGGGTGCGTACTATACATGGGGGCGCACTATACACGGAAAAAAACGGTACTCAAAACATTAACGGAGCAGCCTATTTTGAAATGAAATAGCCTCGCGGGTACAACAGCTATTCGGTGACGCCCCCTGACTACAGTTACCGTAATGCTGGGAAGCGATGCGACCTTGTAATTTACTAGTCGTACTAAAACGTACTAAAACATTTTGGCAGAGCACTGTGTACAACCAGTATGGATCAACAAATTCATCACTTGATCCATATATAAGGCGCACCGGACTATAAGGCGCACTGTTGACTTTTGATAAAAAGTGCACCTTATAGGGCACCTTATAGGGCGGAAAATACGGTATATGTTTTTTTTCACGTTATTGTGCATTGTATGGCTAATGCGACCTACAGTGCCTTGCGAAAATATTCGGCCCCCTTGAACCTTTCAACATTTCCCGACATTTCAGGCTTCAAACATAAAGATATAAAAGTTAATTTTTTTGTCAAGAATAAACAACAAGTGGGACACAATTGTGAAGTGGAACAAAATTGTAATATAATTTAAACTTTTTTAACAAATAAAAAACAGAGAGAAATGGCTTTCTTCTTGCCACTCTTCCATAAAGGCCAGATTTGTGGAGTGCACGACTGATTGTTGTCCTATGGACAGACTCTCCCACCTCAGCTGTAGTTATCTGCAGTTCATCCAGAGTGATCATGGGCCTCTTGGTTGTATCTCTGATCCGTCTTCTCCTTGTTTGAGATGAAAGTTTGGAGGGACGGCCGGGTCTTGGTAGATTTGCAGTGGTCTGATACTCCTCCCATTTCAATATAATTGCTTGCACATTGCTCCTTGAGATGTTTATAGCTTGGGAAATGTTTTTGTATCCAAATCCGGCTTTAAACTTCTCCACAACAGTATCTCGGACCTGCCTGGTGTGTTCCTTTGTCTTGATGGTTCTCTCTGCGCTTTATACAGAACCCTGAGACTATCAAAGAGCAGGTGCATTTATACGGAGACTTGATTACACACACGTGCATTCTATTTATCATCATCAGTCATTTAGGACATCATTGTATCATTCAAAGATCCTCACTGAACTTCTGGAGTGAGGTTGCTGCACTGAAAGTAAAGGGGCCGAATAATATTGCACGCCCCACTTTTCAGTTTTTTGTTAAAAAAAAGTTTAAATTATCCAATAAATTTTGTTCCACTTCACGATTGTGTCCCACTTGTTGTTGATTCTTGACAAAATAATTAAATTTTATATCTATGTTTGAAGCCTGAAATGTGGTGAAATGTTGAAAGATTCAAGGGCGGCAAATACTTTCGCAAGGCACTGTATATACTTTTAGTCCGAAAATTACGGACTACATTTTTTTTAGTTCTTTTTTGTTCAAACAGTAGTGCTTTCCTGGAGAATTCTGCAACTCTTAGAAAAATGTTATCTGATTAATATGAGCATTTACTGGGTAGTACAGTCATCCCTCGCTATATTACGGGTCACCTTTCAAAGCCTCGCTGCTTCACGGATTTCTTTTCGCAGTGCGTTGTGTTATGGCTTCAGAAGGAAAAAAAACCTACAGAGCGAAGTCAGGCCGCAGCGGCAGTCAGAAATACGCGCGAGTCAATTTGTCAATTTGTCCTACTATATAGTACGTACTTTGTATTGATGATTAAAATCACTGTAGGTATTTGTAAGAAAGTGTTTACTTCTCTGTCAAACAAATGCATGGACCTGAAAACAGGTTTTGTTCTTTGGTTTCAGTGTTATATATGTATAATAATGGTAAAAAAAAAAAAGGTTTCTAATTCACGGATTTCGCCTATCATGGGTTCTTTTCGGAACATAACCCCAGCAAAAAATGAGGGAAGACCATATAGTAATGGAGGGTGGTAGAAGGCCAAAATGGCAGCCCTCTAAAATTGATTCAACCTGCTTAATACTTATCCCAACAATACAATGATAACCAAAATACTGTGTTTAGACTACTGAGGGCAAAGAAGGTAATATGGCAAAGAAAATAATTAATTTAGTGGACACTAAAGGGCAATTGAGCATAGCAGCCTTAAAACATTGGAAAAAAACAATATTATGTGCAAAATTGACATTGTATAAGACAATGGAGTGCAGCCCAGGGTTGGTGGAGGTTAACTGAAAGAGGAAGCCAGTACTCCAGCAAAATAGGGCCTTATACTGAAAAGAAAGGGAAATAAATAATTCTGTAAGGTGGGGGTAGAGAGTGGGATCAATGGGTATGAAGCTGGTGGCATGTATTTTGTGAAGGAAAGGCAAGACAAGGCCCAGGTGGGGGTTTTGAAATGAGAAGCAGGAGGTGAAAGCATTTGTGCCTTTCTGTGACTCATGCTTGGCCAGGTTCTCCTTGTACTCATAGCCCAGGGCACTCTTGTCCTGCCTCTCCACCTCTACCCCATACTGCCCTCCAAACCCACGCTTATAGTCTGCAACATAACACACAAATACATACAGTATGGACAAACACAGACAATACAATACAACACAAACACAAGGAAAGACCACTAAAGGCTGAGACAGGTCTCCACAGTGCTTATACACATCGGCCCCTTTGGCATTTTCTATCGACCATATTCAAAGTCACAACGAGCACTGAATTTGCTCAAATCTGCTTTGCATGAGAGTATCTACTAAATAAATGAGGGTTAGGGTTAGGGTTTCTTGACTTGTATAGACGTTCTTTCTTTGTTCCTCTTTTGGTTTGACTCACATTGAGGAAGTAATCAAGCTTTGAAATACTACACATCAAATATCAAAGAGAAGCCACAATGGAAAAGAGGAAGTCAGGTCAAAGCCTAAAAAGAGCTATTGGACATTGTACTATTTATCTTCTTAATCAAACTACTGTGAACATAATGTTGAATCAAGCAAATCCTGAGTAAAAAATAAAATACAGGAAGAAAAATGTAAATACAGTACAGCAACATGATAGCAAGCCAACAGTTTATCACTGTTGTTCAAATGTAGTATTTTTTTTAATCTTGTCAAAATTCACCTTCAGAGATGTTTTTGACAATTTGTGATTTTGTAATTGTTCCTGACAAAACACATTTGGAAATCTATGGAGCCTATTTTTTCTTCCAATTTACTGTATTAGTGATTTTTCTGTCTAACGCGATTACTTGTCAATACACTTAAGGGAATTATTATTGTTATTTTAATCATTTTATCCATCCATCGTGCCCCACTATAGATGTGCATGCATATGCTGCAGTCCCGAAACTTCATGTTATCATCTACAAACCTAAAATATGTCTTAACCAGACAAATACCTTTTTGGGATTCGTGGAGCTGTAGTTTCTCCTGATGATCCCACCCCAGGGCAGATTTATCTTGCCGGTCCGTCTGCACACCAAATTTGCCTCCAAAACCTTTGACATAATCTGTAGACAACACAAAGAGCTGTTGTTCGCATGTTGAACAAGAAGAAAGTATGCTGAAATGACTGAATTAAATTTTATTTATAACTAAAGTAGTATTAAGTTTAATAAATCAAAGGGGAGGGTTCATTTTACACACAGTTGTATATTTCTGATGTATACAACCAGTGGAAGGAGATCACGCAGCGAGATGCTTGAGAGCTGGTGTTGCCGTGGTTCAAAACTAGTTGCAAATTGTAAAATTCTAAGGTACATTCTTGGCATCTCTTACTTTCAAACAGATATCTGCAGTCTACAGTTAGCCAAACAAGTAGTAAAACTCAAATATGTTAGACAAGCAGCGACAGGAGAGTATCTGTGGTGCTGTGCTTTTGAGCCCAGACAGGTTGAGACAGACCGCAACGTGATTTTCTGAGCTTCTGGGCACACAAAAACAACACTTTAGCAATTTGATTTGGAGTAGAGGGTGAAGGGAATAGATAGGAGAAATCCTAATTTTACAGCGAGAATAAATATGTCTACAATTAGAAGACCGTCAATGTTAAGCATTATTTTACGTGCCACCTATTTTCCTGTCATGTTTCAGTAATCCACATGAATGAGTAAACTCCAACAGATTTCGTTAGAAAACCTTTTATGATCTTTGAGAATCAATGCTTTATGGCAGGCTACACTGCAAATACAAACAGGACGCTACGCTGAACTCGCTTCCCCGTTCTGCGTAGAGTCCTGTACTTTTACTGTCTGTATGCACACTGTCTGTATGCACACTTTTATTCGTTGTGTTATCTATTTATTTATTGTTACTCTTATTATTTATTGTTTGTGCCTTCTTGTTTTTTATATTGCGTCGTTTACTTGTATGTTTATCGTGTAATATGTCTTGTCACTGTGGGATAGGGAAGACCTAATTTCGATCTCTGTGTGTCTCGGCATGTGAAGATGTTGACAATAAAGCAGACTTTGACTTTGACTTTGAAATAATTCCCGCAAATCTGGGCCTTTGACACGAAAAATGAGACTTAATGTCCACACAGAAAATTGAAATTCATTTAAAGTTCTGGCGTTATAAAAATTAGTATACATGCCAATAAAAGCCTTAGAAGTCTACCGTAAATTCCGGACTATAAACCGCACCGGACTATAAGCCGCACCAGCTAAAATTGGGGGATATTTTACTTTTTTTCTTATATAAGCCGCACCGGACTATAAGCCGCATGTGCACACCCGTTCACAGAAAGCCTTTTTAAAGTTTTAATAACATACTTTAACATGTCTTTCTAAACATTGCCTGTGACGCAGCAGTAGTACCGCAGCAACACGGAAGTGTGCACGCGAGTTATTAACAAAGAAAGACTGGACACAGAAAGCTTTTTTAAAGTTTTAATAACATACCTTAACATTTCTTTCCAACGCGAGTTATTAAAGAAAGACTGGACACAGAAAGCTTTTTTAAAGTTTTAATAACATACCTTAACATTTCTTTCCAAACAGTGCCCGTGACGCGGCAGTAATACCGCAGCAACACGGAAGTAACAAGACTGGATTAAAAAAAACATACCCGGTAAAAGTCACTGAGACGCGGCGGTAACACAGCAGCAACACGGTAGTACAGCACCAACAGGGCTCGTTAAAAACATACCAGTAAAAGTAAAAATAAGAGCTTCATCGTCTTCATCTTCCTCCTGTGCAATGGTGAAACCATCGAAGCCTTCCTCCTCAGCGTCTGATTGGAATAGCGTTAGATATCCTTCGCCTCACACTTTCTCAGTCTCTCTTTCGTCGTCGCTTTTATGCATTTCTTCGAGTGTGATGAGGGTCTGTTCATGGTAATTTTATTCATGCACGAAGCGCTAAATTACATTAAGCTAGCGAGCGACACGTATACCTCCAGAGTAGACGGGACCACGAAAAAAAGAAAAGGGTGACGCAACCGTCTTGACAAACTAGCACGTCTTCTTCGGCGCATTATCTCTTCTTCGTCTGTCTCGCTCTTGGCCGTAAAAATCCATAAATACGCCGCGCCGCCATTTAAGCTCTATTTCCCTATTTGACAGCCAAATCGATTGCTTTTAACTTAAAAGCTGCATCAAATGCATTTCTTCGTGTGTTTTCCATGAGGGTGTGTGCGTGATGCGCGAAATGTTCAAAACACAAACTAGCACGTCTTCTTCGGCGCATTATTTCTTATTATTTCTTCTTCGTCTGTCTCGCTGACAAACAAAGAAGAAATAATAATACCGTTTTTTCCATGTATAATGCCCCCCCATGTATAATACGCACCCTAAAAATGGCATGTTGATGCTGGGAAAAAAGCCTGTACCCATGTATAATACGCACCCAAATTTTGACTCCTACTTAAGTCCGTAAACGTAAAATTATTTCAGAAAAAAGATCATCTTTGGGAACAACCGGATGTTATTCTGCTGGTCAGTATCACTGGGCATGCGCTAGCAAACTCGATAGCGAAGAAATGTTTCGGATTTGAGTAGGGTACTTTGTGACAGCAAATGAGCAGGTGATCGAGCAAGCGTCAGATACGAGAGCATTGTGTTTGTATGGAGCGTGTTTGAAGTGAACAGCAGAGAAGAAAGCGCATCTGTAATGGCGGCCTCCAGATCATATCCGGATTAAAAAAAAAAAAAAAGAAACTTTTTTTTGTACCCATGTATAATGCGCACCCCAGATTTTAGGACAATAAATTAGTAAAATTTTGCGCATTATACATGGAAAAAAAACGGTAATAATAATAAGAAGAAGAAGAAGCAAGATCGACTTGCTTCCTGTGAGAGCGCCCCCTGGAGGTCGTAAAAATCCATAAATACCCCGCGCCGCCATTTAAGCCTAGGGGTTCAAAGTAACCTTCTGAATAAAATGCATTAAAAGTTCATGTTCATTACAACTTGTTTTTGATGAGCAAAATGTCAGAAGAATTTAATTTAAATGCTGATTGATTGGGTTTTAATACAATGCAGATGGTCCAAACAGTGCCACTGCTTTGTGTAATCTCTGAGTCACATGGCAGAGTAAGAGAAAGGGTTTAGAGCCCTTTGACGCAGGTCACCTAGCGTGCATTCCTACTAAAGCTCATAATAGTCACAAGTAGGGGTGTAACGATTCATCGATTAATCGCTCTACGATTTGTTGGCATCGATGCTAAACGTAAACATCGATCTATATCGCCCGTTTTTGACCTCGGACATTAGACGCGACTTTATTTTGAAATCCAGTTCATTGTTGCTTGCTTCCTCTTTCCGGGAGCAGCGCGGCGTGTTGTGTTGTGAGCAGAGCAGGCACGTGAAAGCGGAGCCGACAACTACGTGGCTCCTGGGCTGATGCTATGGCTAGTGTCCAAGAAGACGAGGAAATTCGCTCGCCTTTGGGCTTCAAGTCATTCGTTTGGAAGCACTTTGTAATTTCCTAAATAAAGAGTTTGCAGTACCTTGTTGATTTTGCGTATGAATTGTTATAAATCAGGATATTGTTCTATATCGATCGTAGAGCACTATATCGTGATGTATCATGAATGAATCACAGCAGGCTATAATATATCGGCAAATATCGTATCGTGCGTCTTTGTATCGATATGATATCGTATTGTGACAAAACCCGTGATTTACACCCCTAGTCACAAGCAACACAGCCAGAATATGCAGCAGCCATAGTAGTGTTTCAAAATAGCATTTTTTTTGTTGTTTTTTTTCTTCAAGAAATTTGAAATTTATTTTTTTTGCCATTTTTCACATGTTGTTAGTGTTGTTAGTCACCTAAATGTAAAATTCCTTGTTTGGCACGCTCAAACATGGCGAATAAAAAACTCTTAAATCTTGAAGTGATCAAGTCATCACAAAAATCACGAAAAAATCCTTATATAAGCCGCACCTGACTATAAGCCGCAGGGATCAAAATTTTGGGAAAAAGTCGCGGCTTATAGTCCGGAATTTACGGTAATTGTCAAAAATCCAATTATTGGTGTGTCTAATCATCATCCAAAAATCTGACAATTGTTCTTGTGCTTACAGAGCGCTAACTCATTTATAATGAGCACAGTGTACATCAGGGGTGTCAAACTCATTTTTTTCACGGGCCGCATTGTAGTCATGGCTTCTTTCGGAGGGCCATTATGACTGTCAACCCAAATAAATGTATGAGCACCTCATATTATATATACAGTAAAAGCTACAAAACAAACTGACAAATAACTCCTTTTCATATCAGACGAGTAAAAACTGGTCAAATATTTAAAAAAATATATATATTAAAAGTGAGGACAATTTGCAATTCTAGTAATGACACACAAATTTGATGATTTGTCTTCGCGGGCCACATGAAGTGATGTGGGGGGCCGGGCCGTATCTGGCCCCTGGGCCTTTAGTTTTGACACCTGCGGTGTACAGGTTTAAATCAAGTCATACAATGATTAGACAGATAACGTACGTGTCTGGATATGTGGCTACGTAAAAACACTAACCTGCTCCTTTTGTTTTTAGGGAGGGAGCAACAATGAATTGATAACTGTGGTAAATGCTACACTCTTTACAATGACCAGTGAATGCATTTCTAGACATTTTAAATCACCGAAAACATATTAAATTATCTGCATTGTTGTATGCATACAATATGAGATTAGCTTGTGTCAAAAGTCATCTTGTTAATATCTCCGCAATGTTACCAACCTTTCTGAGACTCATGCCTCTCGGTTTTGCCCTGGTACTCAAAGCCCACAGCACTCTTGTCCACTTTGTCAATCTCCACGCCAAACTTTCCACCGAAACCTTTAGTATAATCTGCCCAATGCCCACAGCAAATGGTAGCGTAGGAGGGATTGAAATGAAGAAGAAAGAGAGAAAGACTGTTAAACACTGGTACTTGTATGGAGAAGTCAATGTGGCTGCCAAGGACTGCCGCTACAGCAGCCGTGAAAGTGTGCACATCACTGAAAAAGGAACAAGAGACCTTGCACTTATACTACTTTCTCACAGCATGTAGGGTATGACCTACAGAGATGTTTTCTTAAATCCCATCTTTTTATTTACGCGTTCACATTACAAAAGAAAATCTGACATGGGCAGAATGCGATCATGAAGTCCAACTGTTCATGCACAAAAAATGAAAGTAAATATGGTCTTGCATATACGGGTTCATTTCATTTCTCTACTTGCAACTTAGTCTGTACATCCTTTATTTAGTTGATTAATCCATGAATCTGGCAGATTTAAAAACATAACTTCAATCTTATCTTTAAAAACTTGACATTATTTCAAATTGACGTTTGACCAAAAAAAAAAAACTGTTTAAGATTCAGTTACTTGGTTGGTCACTAACATCCAACAATCAGTAAAACAAATTGTTTTCCAACATAAAAGCACATGTCTGCAAATGTCTTATTTTGATTCAGCACAAAGATAAACTGTATTCATTGAGGGTGACAATCTTAAAATGTTTATAGATGCAAGACTGAAAATTTGAATATTTGGACAATGTTAAGGATTAATGGATTACAATTATCGATTAATTTGCTCATCGATTCGTTGCTTACTGATCAATTAATCGTTGCTCACTGATCAATTAATCGTTGCACCGGCACGTGGTTGGTCAGGCGTAAGAAATAACCTTAAGCCAGTCTAGTTGCGTCATTTTTGTATCAACAGACATTTTGTATAATCCAACTAAAATGATCAGGGAATGGCAAAAACACGATTTGATGTCCATTTCCAACTCCTGTGTGGTTTACTGTACAGCTGGTACAGGGCCATTTGCCCCTGCATGCAGTTGCCTGGGAAAAATATAATACTGGGTTGAATGGGGGCAGGGATAAGAGAAAAAAAAAAGAAAGTACACTTCACATTGACCAAGAATTTCTTTATGGTGCATTTCTAGTACGGTTTCTTCATTAGGCGTGTTGTGAATGTGTTAATGTTTAAATTGAATACATGAAATTAAAACAAACCTTTCTGGGACTCATGTTTCTCGGTTTTGCCTTGGTAATCGAAGCCCACTGCGCTCCGGTCAACACGATCTGCCTGTACACCGTACTTCCCGCCAAACCCAGTGTTATAGTCTACACAACGGGCAAAATGGAGATGGTTAGTGGTCAGGGTGAGGCGGAATAGCAAAAGTGGGCACATTTTAACGTCAAATCGCCAAAAGAAACATCCTGGCAATGCTCAGTAATATACGGTGGATTCAACATATGTGAAATAATTATAGCAGTGATTATATTATCACACTTAATTTGCGAAATACACCGAAAACTCGGTAGAACATGTTTCGATTCCACGCAACTTTTTGTCTAACGCAGTTTGGTCACGGAGCCTGCATTCAGAACAAAACTGTGTTTAGCGAACACTGCAATCGACCTTCACAGATTTTGAAGTAGTATTTTAAATGGAAAATATAAAGACCGTACAAAGCTAAATGGCCAGCGCATAAACAATAGTGATTTAACTTCCATGACTACCGTATTTTTCGCACCAAAAGGCGCACTGGATTATGAGGCGCACCCTCAATGAATTTTTTATTTTAGAAATTATTTCATATATAGGGCGCACCGGATTAAAAGGCGCATAAAATAGAAGCTATACTGCAACAAACTGAGTTTGACCAGGGTTGCGGTATGCATCCACTAGCCAATAACCTATGAGCCCTCTAAACAATCGCGTTTCTCAAACAATCTCCTATAAAATGATCAGAACTGACTAAAGTTCGATCTAACACTGGTCCTGCTTACCTATGTTTCCCTTCCATATCAATCCGTAAATTTACTCAAAACATTAACAGAGCAGCCTATTTTGACATGAAATAGCCTTGTGCGTATACCAGCTATTATTATAGCATTAGCCACCTGCAAACTCCCATGAGCCTCAGCTCGCAGACCCCCATGAGCCTCAGCAACGTGTAAACAATCCCGTTTCTCAAACGATCTCCTATAAAATGATCAGAACTGACTAAAGTTAGATCTAACACATTGGTACTGCTTACCTATGTTTCCCTTCCATATCAATCCGTAAATTTACTCGAAACATTAACGGAGCAGCCTATTTTGAAATGAAATAGCCTCGCGGGTACAACAGCTATTCGGTGACACCCCCTGACTACAGTTGCCGTAATGTTGAGAAGCGATGCGACCTTGTAATATACTAGTCGTACTAAAACGTACTGAAACATTTTGGCAGAGCACTGTGTACAACCAGTATGGATCAACAAATTCATCAATTGATCCATATATAAGGCGCTCTGCATTATAAAGCGCACTGTGTTTTTTTGAGCAAAATGTAAGTTTTTTGCGCCTAATAGTGCGGAAAATACGGTAATTTAAAGGCGTTTGATAAAAAGAAGTTGGAACAGCACTCCATTGTGCAACCACAGAGACAGCGAGCAGTAAGTGCTGTTTGATCTTTATGACTGCTTATGCTTATAGGATAGGACGGCCCTACATGATCGCTAACCCGATTGGTAATATAATGATTTTTAAAATTATATCATTAATTTTCACCCAGAACAATGATGTTACTCCCCAAATGCAACCACATGTATCAGTAGGCATGTCCCTACTGCAATTTCCTGCTACACTCATATGCATGGCTCTGATTTTATTACACTGGCAAGACCTATAACACGCTTTCGCGATTAACGTGATTCCCAAATTCTGAACCTCAAAGTCCGCGTAAAATCAAGGTTCCGCTGTATTCACAAAACTGAAACAAAATCAGATTCACCATAAATTCCACCCTTTTGTTATTTACCGTTTTTTTCCGTGTATAGTGCGCAAAATTTAACTAATTTATTGTCCTAAAATCTGGGGTGCGCATTATACATGGGTACAAAAAAATAGTTGTTTTTTTTTTTTTAATTTTTTTTTTTTTTAAAGAAAGTCATAGTACAACAAAACCAACAACAGGACTGACCGACAAAGTCGTGGAACAAAAAGACAGGGTGACATTACCAAAGACAGGAACAGAAACCACATCATGACAGTAAGACATGCAATGATCCGACGGTGAGCGAGGGGCAGACAGGACTTAAATACAAAACACGTTACATCGATTGAGGTGACACAGGAAGAGAGGGGCGACGCGAACAGAAACTATGGCAACCTAGACACATAGCAAAACTGGGGACGAGACATGACAAATCTCCCTCGAAATAAAACTTGAAATCACCTTTCTTCTTGTTTGTTGTCAATCGCGCATCGCATTCAGCCATCCTGCCCAACACACTTAGTAAAATTCATAATTGACGACACATCGTTTGATGCGATGGTACAATCCTTGATGGTGTGTTATTGTCAAATATTGTTTGTTTTTTAATCTTTATCGCGGACCGGACGTCATACGGAGGCCGCCATTACAGATGCGCAGAACGGTTGCGCAAGACACGTCAGCTATATAAAGAGCGAGAGTTCAGTTCTCCACCTATTAGTTTCAATTCACAGTTTAATTAGCAGTTTCAATCAGCAAATAACAAAATGCGTATTATAGGTAATATTTTATTTCACAACACTTTGCCTTGTTCCTTTGATCTCTGCTGTTCATCCTAAAACACAAAGGCGCTCTTTAAGCAATGCGACAGTGAGCGCCCGGCGCGCTGCGGTTGCGCGACCGCACCAAATTAAGCTCACTGAGGTCCACTTAAATTTTAGAAAGTACATCAGGACTTTAAAAATATCTTCTAAATTTCAGCGACGGCTCTGTCACAATAATGCGACCAGCGCGGTGCAGTTGGGCGGTCGGCAGCGCGCTACGGTTGAGCGTTCTCTCTCGCACTCTCTCTCTCGCTCTCGCGCACACGCGCACACACGCAAACCGGATATCATACGGAGGCCGCCATTACAGATGCGCAGAACGGATGCGCAAGACACGTCAGCTATTTAAAGAGCGAGAGTTCAGTTCTCTACCTAAATCCGTATTACAGGTAATATTTTATTTCACAACACTTTGCCTTGTTCCTTTCTTCTCTGCTGTTCACTTCAAACACGCTCCATGCGACCGCAATGGTCTCGTATCAGACGCTTGCTCGATCACCTGCTCGTTTGCTGTCTGTCACAATGTACCCTACACAAATCCGAAACATTTGTTGCGGCTCCGAGTCACGACGAGGGTTAAGTTTTGGTTTCCAAGGGTGTTTTTATTCCTCTTCAACGTCTCTCCCATACAGAGCCGCCTTTTTCACGTCCGCACGCCTTTTTCAAATGTGCGCACTGAGCGCGGTGGTGCCTTTATGGGCAGTCGGAGAAATCAACGCCAACAAAAAAAAATACATCCAGCCTAGTTAAGACCATACCAAAGACTATAAAAATGGGACCCATTGCCTCCCTGCGTGTGTGACGATCATTGGGACTTAAAAAAAAAGAAAAATTTAAAAAAAATCATAAAAATTGGGTGCGTATTATACATGGGTACAGGCTTTTTTCCAGCATCAGCATGCCATTTTTAGGGTGCGTATTATACATGGGGGCGCACTATACACGGAAAAAAAACGGTATTTAGATCTAAAAGAACAAAAATTTAGTACACCACAATTATTGTGGAAGGGCTTTATTTCATAAGCGTTGCTTCTGACCCTTTATTTTGAAAGTTTACACATTTTTTGTTTGTAATTCTAAATCTCCCTGTGTATGATGGCTGGAAAGAAATCCATTAGCTTTAAATGCTGCTATTTGGCTTTGAACTAAAGGACAAATTCAAACAAAAGGGACAGTTTATAATTCAAGATCATCTAATGATTAGAATCAAATCAGGTTAGTCGTGAGGATTATTTTAAGTTGTCAGCTGCAGCATCTTTCATAAACAATTGATGTACCAAAATGCACTGACAGAACAGAGAGACAACACTGGAATTGCTTGTTGCCTGCCAAATATTCCAAATTCTTGGGGACAGAAACCACAAGCTGCAGGTTGATGGTGCAGCTCACACAATTGACAGTCTCATCAAATGTAAATACACTGCTCAAAAAAGGAACAGATTTTTTTATCAGGGTATGGCATGAATTCAATTAGATTTTTCTGATAAGGTTTTGGTCAGGTAGGTGGCAGAGGGGGTTGTTATTCAGTTTCAGGTGCATTGGTGTTGATGGAATTAACAGGTGCACTAGAGGGGCAACAATGAGATGGACCCCAAAACAGGACTGATTTTGCAGGTGGAGGCCATTTCAAGTTCCTCCCGCTTGATCTTTTTTAACTGTTTTTCCACAAGTGTTGGCTTTAGCTAGAGTCATTATCACGACTGGGAGCATGAGGCAGTTTCTTAACCCTCCTGAAGTTGCGCAGATTGTCCAACTCCTCCAGGATGACACATCCATGCGTGCTGATGCAAGAAGATATGATGTGTCTCCCAGTACAATCTCCAGAGCATGGAGGAGATTCCAGGAGACAGGCAGTTACTCTAGGAGAGCTGGACAGGGCCGTAGACGGTCCTCATTCCATCAGCAGGACCGATATCTGCTGCTTTGTGCAAGGAGGAACAGGTTGAGCACCGAGCCCTACAAAATGACCTCCAGCAGGCTACTGGTGTGAATGTCTCTGCCCAAACAGTCAGAAACAGACTTTACGAGGGTGGCTTCAGGGCACGACGTCCTGTAGTGTTTCCTGTGTTCATTGCTCAGCACCGTGGAGCTTGATTAACATTTGACATAGAACACCAGAATTGACAAGTCCGCCACTGGCGCCCTGTGCTTTTCACAGATGAGAGCAGGTTTACCCTGAGCCCCTGTGATAGACGTGAGAAGGTCTGGAGAAGCCAAGGAGAGCGCTATGCTGCCTGCAACATCATTCAGCATGACCGGTTTGGTGGTGGGTCAGTGATGGTCTGGGGAGGCATTTCCATTGAGGGACGAACAGACTACAGGCGAGAGAATGGCAGTCTGACTGCCATTAGGTATCGGGATGAAATCCTTGCACCCATTGTCAGACCCTACGCTGGTGCAGTAGGTCCTGGGTTCCTCCTGATCCACAACAATGCCCGGCCTATTGTGGCAAGAGTATGCAGACAGTATCTGGAGGATGAAGGAATTGACACAATTGAATGGCCCTCACGATCACTTGATCTAAACCCGATAGAACACCTCTGGGACATAATGTTGTGGTCCATCATACGCCACCAGGTTGCTCCGCAGACTTTACAGGAGCTCACTGATGCCTTCGAGGACATCCCACAAAACACCATCCGTCATCACATTAGGAGCATGCCGCGACGTTGTCAACCATGCATACAAGCTCGTGGGGGCCACACAAGATATTGAAAAGAATTTTGAGTCGCAGAAATTGAATTTAGGCAAAAAGGACGAGCCTGCCATATCATTTTTTCACTTTGATTTTTGGGGTGTCTGTATACTGAGCCCTCTGTAAGCTGAAAACTTTTATTTCCATCAAAAGATTGCGGCATCATTTTGTTCCTGAGACATTAAACTGTCCATATCAGTATAGATATCCCCCCCAAAAAAATTCATCATCGAAATCTGATGTGTTTTCAAAGTGTTCCTTTAATTATTTTGAGCAGTGTATGTTGAAAGATAGAAGACGTCTGCAGAAGATTTAAGTAACCAGATGAAGCAGGCAAATGCATGCCCCTGCAAATTTCAAACTGTGACCTGAGGTTAAAGTTCAGTTTAGTTGCAACATTACCTTTCTGTGAGGCGTGTTTCTCTGTTTTCCCGGCATACTCAAACCCAACTGCAGACTACAATTAGAGGAGAAAAAGGAAGGCAATATTTAGATGAATCAGGTCAACAAAATGCAAGTAATGATGATAAATGTACAAACATTAAAATCCCTTTAACCTGAGTTTATTGCATATTTATCTTTATTTAATAACTACTACTTCTACTAAAATGCATCAAGAGAATATAGTTTGTGATGTTTTCAATAAGTGGTCAGAAACAGGAAATACCTGATCCACACGGTCAGCTTGAACGCCATACTTCCCTCCGAAGCCCTTGGAGTTATCGGTCTGGGAGCAGTGCTTGGATAACATGCTTTGGTATTCATGGCCAACAGCAGACTGTTTAACACAGGCCAAGATATTCTTAGGGCACTAAAAGATAGCATAATACATCAGAATACATTTCGTTGTTGGTAGTGATTAAAATAGATTAATAAAAGAGAGCAGGAGAAAACTAAAAACGAGAAGAGCCACTGGAAACAGTTAGCAGTGGTAACATCTGACTCACCAGAGATCTATGCACACAAAGAATCAAGCATCGCTCACTCATCAAATTCATGATGCAGTAGCTATACAGATCAAAGAGGAAATACTGAATGGATGGAGCTGCTTGCCAGGGAAGAGGGTGAAAGGACAACTGTGTTGTCAATCAAGTAATGTGTTGAAAGCAAGAATACATAACTACTATACTGTAGAACAGAGGTGCTCAAAGTTTTTCAGCTTACGAGCTACTTTTAAAATGACCAAGTCACAAAGCTCTACCCACTACAATAAATTAAATAAATAAATAAATAATATAGTGCGTGTATTTTTGTAACGCACTTAGAAAATGACATTGTGAGAAAAGAGTCCAACTCCCATTTCGTATGAAAGTGATACGTTTTTGGCTTCTTACTTGGACCAGCTACCCCACTCATTTTTGATGGTCATAAACTTTATTTTGTTCAAAAGAAAAAAGCGAGTGCGTGCGTTGATTAGCTTATAAACTTTGGCAGTTTGTGTGTGCGCGGCTGTTAAACATGCTGCGGTGAGGGGTTGTAGTCACTGTCTATTGCAGGGGTGGCCAACAGTCAAAGACTAAGAGCCACATTTTTTACCGTGTCATCGCAAAGAGCCACATCATACACATGAGCACACATGAACACCCCCCCTTCGCACACGCACGCACACACACCCCTCTGCTCAGCCAAATTTATTGTGTGACATTATTATGTCACGCACCAACATGATAATGACAAATTGACTCCTACAGTACTAAAACCACAGACCAAAGACCACATTTTCAACAATGAACATTGTGTGCATTGTCTCACACAGACAAACTCTCAATTCAACAAATCCCACAAACAGAAACACAGTAAGTTTTTTCACTTACTATGTGTGGCGGGACAAACCATTCGTTTTGGTTTGTCGTTTTCAGGAGACAAGATTTCAATAACGTCACTGAGGCATCTTTTAACGAACTCCACTTTATTGTATGGCTTTTTAGCCCGTGCAATGTTCCAAGCCAGTTGAAACAAGTGTGACAGTCTCTGAGTGCTAAACCTATTCTGTACTAAACTGTACCTATTGTTCTGCCTGACTTTTCAAAGTGTCCAAACTTGCGCTTGCGAAATTCAGTACCTTTTGCAAAGTCCTTATCGATATTGGCATGAAGTGAGCTGAAGTGGCGCTGAACATTTGAAGCTTTTAAATGCACTAATGACGTCCGACATATCAGGCAGAATGGCTTGCCATTACGTTCAACAAAAAACAACTTTAACTCTGTTAAAAACGTCCTGTGGTCATAGTCATATATTCGTTTAGCTGTGCATTTTTTCCTTGCCATTTTGGCCGGGTTGCCCACCCCTGGCTTAGCGTCTTGTCAGCTTTTCTGGACCTAATGGGCCCCCGTAGTCACAGTCGCCATTCATTAAAAAGCCAGCAAAACCAATCGCTCTGCCCTGTGTTTATCGTCATATAGTCGTTTAGCTGTGCATTTATTCCTTGCCATTTTGAGAGCGAAATTGACACTCCTCAAATGGGTTTGTCCCTCCTCCTTTGCGGGATTTCACCTCACGCGCATGGGCGTTTGACCAAAATACCATACTTAACTCAAGCGAAGCAAATACGCACTAGAAATAAACACAAATGTTGATATGAACGTAAAAGAGCCGCATGAAACCAGCCAAAGAGCCGCATGGGGCTCGCGAGCCGCGGGTTGGCCACCCCTGGTCTATTGCGCATATGCGGTTCACTGTGATTGCCTCCCGACAGGCCTACCTGTATGTCAATCAAGCGATGGGCTGGATTCTAGCATACAGCCATTTTTTTTTTCTTTTTAAACGTCATGCGATCAACCAGTAGTAGCTTGGCGATCGACGTATTGAGCACCCCTGCTGTAGGATAATCTAGTACAGGGGTGGGCAAACTACGGCCCGCGGGCCACATCCGGCCCACAGGACCATTTAATCCGGCCCGCCAACCCTGAATAAATTGTATTATTAAAAGAAAGTTTTGGTCATATTGCCTGCAATGACTGCGTTTCCCCAGTAGATGGGGAACCGCTCGCCTGCGCATTTACTACCGGAAGCCGTGTCAGAAAGCTCGGTGCACACTCACAAGTGCGTGTACGTACTCAGTAGTACGGACGTGGGGCACTCGCGCTCTATTTGTATCAGTCCCGAATTTAGAGCGTGGGCTGTGACGACAGCATTCTTGTAATTCGCGCGCTGAGCTTTTAGATACAGTTTTACGCTAAAGCCACCCACAAACCTTTCCCTGGAATCCTTTCATTAAAATGAGTCGCCCGAAGAAAAGAAGTGAGTGCCGAATGTTAAAAAAAAAAAATGGCCAATTCGGCTCGACGTACGCGACGTGACGTTCAGCCACACCAACATCAACCCGTCACAGATCGAGGTAAACGGACCAACACCTCGGATCTCTCCTAAGAATTGCCACAACAAATTTTACTCCAGACAATGACGCACTAGCAGAAAAACGAGACCAACAACACTGTTCCTGTTAGGGTTTGCAGAATATCTTCATCGTATGATTATGTTGGAATATAACCTGTAATAATTTAACTAGTTTGTCCTGTCTAGACAAAAGTAGTTGACCAAAGTGCTAAGATCTTTTCAACTGATTGACCAGACGCAGAGGAAGCAATCAAAGTTGCTTTGTTTACAGAAAGTCGTAAAAGGCCCCCTGCTATGCTTTGATCAGCAGGGGACCGGCCTCACCCAACCTGTGTGTTCCCACACCCCCACTTTCAACCCCACTCTGTTTCTCTCAATAAATAAGCACCTGACAAGGCCTGAGTCAGACTTCATTCGACCATCGCTGTAAGCACAGCAACGAGTGAACTCTCCGCCTGCAGGTGTCTAAAATGACTAACTTGACTCCAGTGTGGTTCTTGCAAAATAAGTTAGAGTGAGCACCACCCTAACAGTTCCCACTGAAAATGAAGGGAAGGCTCTCAAGTTTGTTGTTAAAAAAATGCATTTTGAATATGATTTGTACACATAGCAGGGATTGAAACTAGCGACCATTCTCATTTTCAAACAATGCAGGATGCTCAAGGACATTGATGCATCACCTGCTTGCGACTAATCTTAATCTGTAAAGTTCTTAAGGCTTAGTTTAAGGAAGTGTTTCCCGTTTCCTCACCTCTGTTACCAGGTGTTTGTGAGTTAAAACTTTTCAGATACCCCTCACCGTGTTGCAGTTTTGATTACTTTATTTGGATGTATGCTTTCACCGATTCTTCAAGAGGATATATTTGGTCAGAATGTTTGCCGTGATCTCATAAGATAAACATCTTTCATTAATCTGACCTGCAGGCACTGAAGTGATGGAGACTGTTATTCATAATAACAGTGTCGTACTTTATGAGAATCACTGATAGCAGTTTTTTAGTGAATTTTTTTTTTTAATGCTGTTAATAAATGCATTTGTTGTCAAAAAACTTGTTTGGAATATCCATGCTTTACTACCTACTAAAGGCCAAAATCTTTAATGCAATGACCTTTATAGGTTGCTTATTACTTCACACAAACACTACGTCCATCTGCTCCTGGTTCGGCCCTCCGGTCCAAATTTAAAACCCAGTTCGGCCCGCGAGTCAAAATGTTTGCCCACCCCTGACCTAGTAGATCTGGACTTAAGATTGTCGGGTTCAAACACATTGAGTCCGAAAAAAGTAGATTTGCTAAGGCTGATGAACAACTCGTCGATTGGCAATTGTGTTATTTCTGAGAATAGATTACTTTTTCTTATTTTAAAATGGTCCACATGCACAGAATTTCAGTTTCAACGTGAACCGTATTTTCCGGGGTATAAGTCGCACATTTTTTCATAGTTTGGCCAGGGTGCATCATATACTCAGGAGCGACTTATGTGTGAAATTAACACATTATTAAATAATTTCACGTTATTTTCAAACTAAGCTGCAAGAGGGCGCTCTTCGCCTGTGTGTCAGGATTCAGAAAGGCTGGAATAACTGGAACTGACGATGAGTCTGACGCAAGCGACCTAGAAGAGGAAGTGCCGCATCTTTAAAAGAGACAGGAAGAATATTTCGTTGGATTTAGTGATTTGGAGTGACACGGATGGTTTGGTAAACTTGTTAGCATTTTTGCATATTTATGCTATAGTTATTTGAATAACTCTTAATAGGTCAACATTAGGGGTGTAACGATTCATCGATACTAGAGATGCACCGATCCGACTTTTTCAGTTTCGATACCGATACCGATGCCGTGGCTTTGCGTATCGGCCGATACCCGATACCGATCCGATATTATGGTTGACTTAACAAGCTACATACCTCTACATGTGGAACAGAAAAGACTAAAGGCAACGGCATCAGGCATGACTACACAGTTCTTTGCTTTAAATGCTCATTTAAGCAGCAATGAGAAGTGCTCCCTGAAAACAAGCTCTGCTTAGTCGAACACAAAAAAAAAACATTCAAAATTATTTCTATATACTGAAAGTGCAGAGTGGAATTAAAAATAAAATATAGCATCGGGACAAGTGATTAAACAAGTGACTTGGTCAAATACAATAATCAAGCAATGTAAACATGTCTCTACATAGTTGTGAAGCTCATGGTATCTACATCTCTTAATTCTTGTGACAAGTGTTCTCACATTTTCTCATACATTTCTGACAGTGCGGTCTCAGAAAAACACTTGCGCGATGGCAAATTGTACCATGGCTCCAGGTGCTCAAGTAAACGTCGGAAGCCCTCGTTTTCAACAACACTCATCGGTTGCCCATCCAAAACCATGAATTCCAACTTTCTCAGTAATTCTCATCGCTTTTGCGCTATTGCCTGGGAATTTTTCCCGTCTTTGCAGTGCATCTGCTAACGTTAACGCTCCCTTTGATCTGCTCAACTGCTGGAACCCCTGGTGCTCCGTTGTGTGGTGTTTCTGGAGATGCTTAATTAAATTGGTAGTACTATAACTGGCAGTACTACCAACACCCTTGGCAACATTAGCTTTGCAGACATTACAAACTGCCGTCGAGCTAGTTGGCGTGTTCAGTTTAAAGTACCTCCACACAGCTGACTCTTTCGTTCGCTCCATGTTTGCGTTTGTTTAGAAAACTCTCGCGGCACACGTGCTCCTGACGTATGACATAGCCTGCCCGCGTTCTGCGGCACACGTGCTGCTGACGTATGACGTAGCCCGCGTCCCAATAGATTTAGGAAAGGATCGGCTCACAGATCGGCTCCATTTTCCGATACCCGATCCATCTATTTTGTTGATATCGGGGCCGATATCTGATCCAGATATCGGATCGGTGCATCTCTAATCGATAGACATCAATTAATCGATATAATGCTCTACGATTTATTGGCATCGATGCTAAACGTAAACATCGATTTATATCGCCGTGTTTGACTTCGGACATTAGACGGGACTTTATTTTGAAATCCAGTTAATTGTTGCTTGCTTCCTCTTTCCGGGAGCAGTGGCGCGGCGACGTGTTGTGTTGTGAGCAGAGCAGGCACGTGAAAGGGGAGTCGACAACTAGTACGCGGCTCCTGGGCTGGTGCTATGGCTAGTGTCCAAAAAGACGAGGAAATTTGCTCCCCTTTAGGTTTCAAGTCATTCGTTTGGAAGCACTTTGGATTCCAAAGAAAAGATGGCTCAACGGACAAGACACGTGCAGTTTGTAAATCCTGCCATGCGGTGATCAAATATTCAGGGAGCACAAATCTCGCCGCACATTTAAAGAAAAAACACAACATCAAATTTCAGTGTTAAAATAAGCACTTTGTATACTACAATACTCTTGTAATTTCCTAAATAAAGAGTTTGCAGTACCTTGTTGATTTTGCGTATGAATTGTTATAAATCAGGATATTGTTCTATATTATTTATTTAAAAAAAAATATATAATCGATCGTAGAGCACTATATCGTGATATATCGTGAATGAATCGCAGCATGCTTTAAGATATCGGCAAATATCGTATCGTAGTTCTTTGTATCGATATGATATTGTATCGTGACAAAACCCGCGATTTACACCCCTAGTCAACATACATGGCACGTTCTCAGTTCGTTGTTTGTCATGTAACGTTAGCATACCATACAATTATTCAGCCTGTTGTTGCCCCTATTCTATTTTTATTTTAAATTGTCTTTCAAGTTGACATGTCTGTTCTCGGTGTTGGATTTTATCAAGTACATTTCCCCCAAAAATGTGACATACAGTGTTTTTCCATGCATAATGCGCAAAATGTAACTAATGTATTGTCCTAAAATCTGGGGTGCGCATTATGCATGGATACAACAATTTTTGAAGAAAATCTCCCTCGAAATAAAACTTGAAATCACACCTTTCTTCTTGTTTGTTGTCAATCACGCATCGCATTCAGCCATCCTGCCCAACACAGTCAGTAAAATTCATAAGTGGCCTAGTGGTAGAGTGTCCGCCCTGACACTGGAAGGTTGTGGGTTCAAACCCCGGCCGGGTCATACCAAAGACTATAAAAATGGGACCCATTGCCTCTTTGCTCGGCACTCAGCATTAAGGGTTGGAATTGGGGTGTTAGATTACCAACTGATTCCCGAGCGCGGCATCGCTGCTGCTTACTGCTCCCATCTCCCCCAGGGGATGGATTAAACTCACATGGGGATGGGTTAAATGCAAAGGACAAATTTCACCACACCCAGATGTGTGTGTGATAGGGGTGTAACGATACATCGATACACATCGATTAATCGATATAATGCTCTACGATTTATTGGCATCGATGCTAAAGGTAAACATCGATTTATATCGCCGTGTTTGACCTCGGACATTAGACGCGACTATTTTGAAATCCAGTTCATTGTTGCTTGCTTCCTCTTTCCGGGAGCAGTGCGCCCGGCGTTGTTGTGTTGTGAGCAGAGCACGCACGTGAAAGGGGAGGCGACAACTAGTACGCGGCTCCTGGGCTGGGGGTATGGCTAGTGTCCAAAGAGACGAGGAAATTTGCTCCCCTTTAGGCTTCAAGTCATTCGTTTGGAAGCACTATGGATTCCAAAGAAAAGATGGCTCAACGGACAAGACACGTGCAGTTTGTAAATCCTGCCATGCGGTGATCAAATATTCAGGGAGCACAAATCTCGCCGCACATTTAAAGAAAAAACACGACATCAAAGTTCAGTGTTAAAGTAAGCAATTAATACCCTTGTAATTTCCTAAATAAAGAGTTTGCAGTACCTTGTTGATTTTGCGTATGAATTGTTATAAATCAGGATATTGTTCTATATTTTTTATTAAAAAAAAAATAAAATAAATAAAAAAATCGATCGTAGAGCACTATATCGCGATATATCGTGAATGAATCGCAGCAGGCTTTAAAATATCGGCAAATATCGTATCGTAGTTCTTTATATCGATATTATATCGTATCGTGACAAAACCCGCGATTTACACCCCTAGTGTGTGACGATCATTGGGACTTTAACTTTAATTGACGACACATCGTTTGATGCGATGGTGCAATCCTTGATGGTGTATTATTGTCAAATATTGTTTGTTTTTTAATCTCCATCGCAAACCGGATATCATACGGAGGCCGCCATTACAGATGCACAGAACGGATGCGCAAGACGCGTCAGTTATATAAAGAGCGAGAGTTCAGTTCTCTACCTAAATGCGTATTACAGGTAATATTTTATTTCACAACACTTTGCCTTGTTCCTTTCGTCTCTGCTGTTCACTTCAAACACGCTCCATACGACCGCAATGCTCTCGTATCAGACGCTTGCTCGATCACCTGCTCGTTTGCTGTCACAATGTACCCTACACAAATCCGAAACATTTGTTGCGGCTCTGAGTCACGACGAGGGGCAAGTTTTGGTTTCCAAGGGTGTTTTTATTCCTCTTCAACGTCTCTCCCATACAGAGCCGCCTTTTTCACGTCGGCACGCCTTTTTCACATGTGCGCACTGATCGCGGTGGTGCCTTTACGGGCAGTCGGAGAAATCAACGCCAACAAAAAAAAATTACATCCAGCCTAGTTAAGACCATACCAAAGACTATAAAAATGGGACCCATTGCCTCCCTGCGTGTGTGACGATCATTGGGACTTAAAAAAAAAAAAAAAACAATTTTTAATTTTTTTTAAAAGATTCATAAAAATAGGGTGCGTATTATACATGGGTACAGGCTTTTTTCCAGCATCAACATGCCATTTTTAGGGTGCGTATTATACATGGGGGTGCATTATACACGTAAAAAAACGGTATATATCAAATAACTATTATATAAGCAATATTGGAATATTTTGAAGTGCAAGAGCCGTCAGCGGCGCGCACGCATTGTTGACAAAGGACGATTGATGGATTTAATGAATTGGAGTGACGCAGATGGTTTTACTAACGTGTTATTTATGTAATAGTTTTTGGAATAACTCTGAATTTTACCTCAGGGCCGTTCTCAGCTCTTAGTTTGTGTTTATGTCACGTTAGCATACCTATCGTTTAGCCTGTTGTTGCTCACGTGTTGTTGCGACGCTGCGACAGCAGCGCGGCGGTTGTTTACATAAAGGACAAAGATTGACTCGACGAGCTGCTGTTGACGCGACGTTGCGCTGCTGTCGTCACTTGAAATTCAAATTACAGTAATCTCTTGCTACATTGCGGTTTCCCTTTTTTTTGAAATTTTTTGAAAAAAAAAAACATAAGTCGCTCCTGAGTATAAGTCGCCCCCCACCCAAAGTATGAAAAAAAAACGCGACTTAAAGTCCGAAAATTACGGTATTTGCTTTTACTTTGGAAAAGAGATAATGTTTGCTAATTTCTGATATGTTACAGACCAAACCAGTACCTGAATCATCTTTGGCATTTTCTGCATTGTCAATTTGAAAAAATAAATAAATACGTTTTTCAATAAAAGGGATGGAAGTTAACATTATTTATAGTCTGTTTAGTCAATAAAATAATTGAGAAATTTATCAATTATTAAAATAATGATTGGTTGCAGCCTTAATAAAAACAAAAGCAGATTTTGCGTTTCTGTACCTTGTCCATGCGGTCCTGTTGCACCCCAAATTTTCCTCCATATCCATGCGAGGCCTTGGGCATATTATCCAATTCCTGCTGTTTCAAGCTAGTATGCTCTGTTGACACTGTTTCACGCAGCTGATGGATACTATTTCAACGAAGACAAATCATTTATGGACACATTTGTAGTAGGTCCTATAAAGACAGCAAAGAAAAAAACATCTGCATTCTTACTTAATGTGCTCTTGATGTCCTGAACCAGCCACTGTCTTGGCACCCCAGCGCTGCTCCTTCTCGGACACATCATTCTGAAAATGCAGGGGGAAAATAAGGTATTTTAACACAGCAAAATGGTGTCTAAAACAATGACTATGTGTAGCATGAAAGCAGAAATGGCTGAAGATGATGTGCAAAGCTACCTCAAAGTCTGGGTCAGTCTCCCAGTCGTCACCTCCATCAGCTACAGTCACCTTAATTGACTGTCCTGCTGCTGCCTTCCACATCTTAGTGAGCCCTTGTCAAACACACTTCAAATACAAAAACACCTTCAATGGGTTCAATTATGTAAAAAAGGAGAGTGCATAATATATGTACCGTTTTTTTCCATGTATAATGCGTGAAATTTAACTAATTTATTGTCCTAAAATCTTGGGTGCGTATTATACATGGGTACAACAATTTGTGATGAAAATCTCCCTCGAAATAAAACTTGAAATCACCTTTCTTCTTGTTTGTTGTCAATCGCGCAGCGCATTCAGACATCCTGCCCAACACACTTACCGTATTTTCTGGACTATAAGGCGCACCTAAAAACCTAAAATTTTCTGAAAAACCGACAGTGCGCCTTATAGTCCAGTGCGCCTTATATATGGACCAAATTCCTAAATTTAAACTGGCCCGAAGCATTGTGTCATGAAATCAATCATAAGTGGCCCGCTGAAGACTATGAATCAATCAAAAAGACTATAGATCATTATTTTGTGATTATGAAGTAATTTGTTTTGTCTGAAGTTGAAATAAAAAAGATAAAATGGAGAATGATTTGATTTGTATTCAAAATCTGACATGATCCATTAAGGGTGCGCCTTATAGTCCAGTGCGCCTTATATAAGGACGTTTTAAAATGGGCCATTCATTGAAGGTGCGCTTTATAGTCCGGTGCGCCTTAAAGTCCGGAAAATACGGTAGTCAGTAAAATTCTTAATTGACGACACATGTGTGTTAATATCAAATATTGTTTGTTTTATATATCATACGGATATCATACGGAGGTCGCCATGACAGTATGCGCAGAACGGATGCGCAAGACGCGTCAATCGCACATCGCATTCAGCCATCCTGCCTAACACACTTAGTCAGTAAAAGTCATAATTCACGACACATCATTTGATGGGATGATGCAATCCTAGATAGTGTGTTATTGTCAAATATTGTTTGTTTTCTAATCTCCATCGCAGAACCCATATATCATATGGAGGCCGCCATTATAGATGCGCAGAACGGATGCGCAAGACACGTCAGCTATATAAAGAGCGAGAGTTCAGTTTTCTTCCTATTCGTTTCAATTCACAGTTTAATTAGCAGTTTCAATCAGCAAATAATGAAATGCGTATTACAGGTAATATTTTATTTCACACTTTGCCTTGTTCTTTTCTTCTATGCTGTTCACTTCAAACACGCTCCATACGAACACAATGCTCTCGTATCAGACGTTTGCTCGATCACCTGCTCGTTTGCTGTCACAATGTACCTTACACAAATCCGAAACATTTGTTGCGGCTCCGAGTAACGACGAGAGGCAAGTTTTGGTTTCCAAGGGTGTTTTTATTCCTCTTCAACTTCTCTCCCATACAGAGCCGCCTTTTGCACATGTCCGCACGTCACTTTCCTCTCTTTTCATTTTTATTTTTTTTTTCCAAAGTCAAAGTCTGCTTTATTGTCAACATCTTCACATGCCGAGACACACAAAGACATCGAAATTACGTTTTCCCTATCCCACGGTGAAAAGACATATTACACGATAGACACACAAGTAAACAACACAATATAAAAAACAAGAAGGCACAAACAATAAATAAGAGTAACAATAAATAATAAATAAATAGATAACACAACGAATAAAAGCCAGTGTGCATACAGACAGTAAAAGTACAGGACGCTACGCAGAACGGGGAAGCAAGTTCAGAATCCTGACTGCCTGGAGTATGAAGCCGTTTGAGAGTCTTGTGGTGCGGGAGCGCAGGCTTCTGTACCTCTTCCCAGAGGGCAGAAGCTCGAACAAAGAGTGAGCGGGGTGACTCACATCACTCACAATCATGGTCGCCTTGCGGGTGAGATGGGAGGTGTAAATGTCCTTCAAGGAGGGGAGCGAAGCACCAATATCCTTACCAGCTGTGTTCACTATGCGCTGCAGGGCCTTCAAGTTGTAGTCAGTGCAGCCGCCACCCCAAACAGCAATACAGCTGGAGAGGACGCTCTCAATGGTGCCGCGGTAAAATGTAGTCATGACGGCCGGAGGGGCGCTCGCTCGCCTGAGTTTCCGCAGGAAGTACAGGCGGCGCTGGGCTTTCTTTGTCAGTGATGCGGTGTTGGTGGACCAGGAGAGATCCTCACTGATGTGCACCCCCAGGAACTTGGCGCTACTCACTCTCCCCACCACAGCACCGTCGATGGTCAGCGGCAGGTGTTGGGTGTGACCCTTCCGGAAGTCCACAACAATCTCCTTGGTCTTGTCGACGTTCAGCAGGAGGTTGTTGTCCCTGCACCACGTGGTCAGAAGGTCAACCTCCAGCCTGTATTGAGTCTCGTCTCCCTTGGTGATGAGACCCACCAGAGTCGTGTCTTCAGCAAACTTCACTATACGGTTGTCGCTGTAGGTTGCAGTGCAGTCATGCGTCAGGAGGGTGAAGAGCAGCGGACTGAGCACACAGCCTTGGGGGGCCCCCGTGCTCAGCGTGATGCTGGCGGAGATTTTGTCGCCAACACGTACTACCTGTGGCCTCTGACAGAGGAAGTCCAGTAGCCAGTTGCAGAGGTAGGTACTGAGGCCCAGCGTGTCAAGTTTGCTGATGAGGCGTTGTGGCACAATGGTGTTGAAGGCAGAACTGAAGTCCACAAACAGCAATCTCACATACGAGTCCCTTCTCTCCAGGTGGGTGAGGGCCGAGTGGAGGGCAGAGCAGATGGCATCCTCAGAGGACCGTTTGGCTCGGTACGCAAACTGGAAGGGGTCAATGGTGGGGGGGGGAACGGATCGGATGTGCTCCATGACAAGCCGCTCAAAGCACTTCATGATGATGGCCGTAAGTGCCACGGGGCGGTAGTCATTGAAGCAGGACGGAGCGGGTTTCTTCGGCACAGGTACGATGGTGGCAGCTTTGAAACATGACGGGACGATGGCCTGCTGCAGGGAAGTGTTAAAGATGTCTGTGAAGACATCCGTCAGCTCACCAGCGCAGTCCTTCAGCGCACGACCCGGGATGTTGTCAGGGCCCACCGCCTTACGGATGTTGATAGCGGCAAGCGCCCTCCTCACGTTGTCGGCGGAGAGAGACAGGGGCAGCTCGTGTGAAGGGGGAGTGGCCTTCAACGGGCAAGTGCTGTTCTGAGCGTCGAAGCGAGCAAAGAAGCGGTTGAGGTCATTGATTTTTTTTTTCACCTTCGTAATATTGCAAAGATTCGTCCGATCCTCTCGACCGGTGATGCGGAAACTATTATACATGCGTTCGTCACGTCGCGCCTGGACTACTGTAATGTACTATTTTCGGGTCTTCCTAAGTCCCGCATCAAAAGTCTACAGTTAGTACAAAATGCCGCTGCAAGGCTGCTCTCTCGGACAAGAAAATTTGATCACATTACCCCAATACTAGCCAACTTACATTGGCTTCCGGTCCATTTAAGATGTGACTTCAAGGTTCTTCTATTAACCTATAAATCGCTGCATGGCTTAGCGCCTTCATATCTCGTCGACCTAGTTGTTCCTTATGTTCCGTCTCGTAACCTTCGTTCGCAAAACGCTACCCTTTTAGCGACACCGAGGGCTAAGAAAATGTCTGCAGGCTCTAGAGCATTTTCTATTCGGGCTCCAGAGCTTTGGAATGCCCTACCAATGGATATTAGGACTGCTACCTCAGTAGAAACATTTAAGACACGTTTAAAGACACATTTCTATGACATGGCCTTTAACTAACCTGTAGTGGCCGATTCGGCTGGAGTTTGTTTTCTCTCCCTCTCCACCCCCTCCCTCCCCCCTCCCCGGCCGGGGAGGTGGTTAGGTGGTACCCATGCTGACAGCGGCTATCTGGATTCTCGTGGCCAATTCAGGATAGGGGAACTGCAGCTCAACCTCCTCGAAGAGCACTGCCAGGACAATTGAGGGCTCCTTTCGGCAGCCCTCTGCTGTGACATGGAGATCCACTTTTTATTTAATTGATTTTCATGTTGTATCATTTGTGCCCTCTCTGCATCCATTTCAACCTGGTGATCCTGAAAGGGGGATCCTTCCATCTGTGGTCCCTTCTCAAGGTTTCTCATTTTCCCCCTGCTAGGGGTTTTTAAGTTTTTCCTTGCCCTTTTGGGAGCTTAAGATCAGGGGATGCTTTGAGAATAATTGTCAATTTCTGTCTATGTGAAGCCCTTTGAGACTGCTTGTGATTTAGGGCTATACAAATAAACTTGACTTGACTTGACTTGAGCAGACGGACGTCGCCCTCACAGCTCTGCGGCGCGGGCTTGTAATCCGTGATGGTCTGAATGCCCTGCCAAAGGCTCCATGCGTCCCTGCTGTCCTTGAAGTGGGCGGTAATTTTGCACGAGAACGCCCTCTTTGCATCTTTGATGCCCCGGGACAGGTCAGCCCTCGCAGTCCTCAAGCCAGCCTCATCCCCCGCTCTAAAGGCTTTGTCCCTGGCCCTCAGCAGCCTGAAGACAGCCCCCGTCAGCCATGGCTTCCGGTTAGCCCGAGTGACGATGGATTTTGAGTGAGTCACATCATTAATGCACTTCCTGATGTAGAAGGAAACAGAGTCAGTATACTCCTCAATGTCTGTCCGATCGTCGCAAGTGGCAGCCCTCCTAAACATGTCCCAGTCAGTAGAGCCAAAGCAGTCACGCAGTGCATCAGAGGCACCCTCAGGCCACACCCGTACCTGCTTGCGAACTGGCCTGGACGCTCTCACCATTTGTCTGTATGCGGGCAAAAGCATAACAGTGATATGGTCAGAAAGTCCAAGATGGGGGCGGCTTTGAAAGCTCCTTTATGCGAAGAGTAGACCAGGTCCAGGAAGCTGTCGCCACGCGTAGGAAAATTAACATGCTGGTGAAGCCTCGGAAAAACAGAGTTCAGGTTAGCATGATTAAAATCCCCAGCGAAGATGGTGAAACCGTCAGGGTGCGCTGTCTCTTGTTCACTGACAGCCTGGTACAGTTCACTAAGAGCCGCGATCCTGTCGCCTTCGATGTTGGAAGGCGGGATGTAAACCGCGACGAGCAGAATCGCGGTAAATTCCCTTGGCAGGTAAAAAGGACGGCACTTAATGATCACGAACTCCGCCAGTGGCGAGCAGTGCTTGCATACCACTACAGAGTCCCGGCACCATTCGTCACGGATGTAGACGCAAATTCCACCTCCACGAGATTTCCCCCCTTGTACAATGGCCCGGTCCGCCCAATAGCACGCTAGCCGCTCCAGATGTACAGCAGAGTCCGGAATGTTGACAGTCAACCAAGTCTCCGTGAACACGACCACACAGCAGTCCCGCACTGTTCGGTTTGCAGATCGCAGCAAGCTAATGTAATCCATTTTGTTGTCCAGCGATCGAACATTCGCCAGAAGAATGGAGGGCACGGCCGGGCGAGCAGGGTTGGCCCCAGCCTGGCCCGGACGCCCCCGCGTTTGCCCCTCTTCAGCCTCCTCGCACACCGCTTTCGACGCTTCCCAACCGGGGGAGGAACCTAACTGCTCGCGGTGGTGCCTTTCTGGGCAGTCGGAGAAATCAACGCCAACAAAAAAAATACATCCAGCCTAGTTAAGAAATCTCCAGAAAGATCACCATAACAATTGTGAATAATAAATAAATATATATTATATACATTATATATATTATTATTATTATTATTATCATTATTATAATAAATACAGTTTTTTTCCATGTATAATCTAACTGCTCGCGGTGGTGCCTTTCTGGGCAGTCGGAGAAATCAACGCCAACAAAAAAAATACATCCAGCCTAGTTAAGAAATCTCCAGAAAGATCACCATAACAATTGTGAATAATAAATAAATATATATTATATACATTATATATATATTATTATTATTATTATTATCATTATTATAATAAATACAGTTTTTTTCCATGTATAATCCGCCCCCATGTATAATACGGACCCTAAAAATGGCATGTCGATGCTGGAAAAAAGCCTGTATATCGATTAATCGATGTGTATCGATGTATCGTTACACCCCTAATTCTGTATGATTAGTTAAATTGAAAATGATTTACCGTTTTCCCATGTTTAATGCGCCCCCATGTAAAATACGCACCCTAGAAATGGCATGTCGATGCTGGGAAAAAGCCTGTACCCATGTATAATACGCACCTAAATTTTGACTTTTTTTTTTTTTTTAACGTCCCAATGATCGTCACACACGCATCTGGGTGTGGTGAAATTTGTCCTCTGCATTTGACCCATCCCCGTGTGATTCTGATCCATCCCCTGGGGGAGAGGGGAACAGTGAGCAGCAGCGGCGCCGCGCTCGGGAATCATTTGGTGATCTAACCCCCCAATTCCAACCCTTAATGCTGAGTGCCAAGCAGGGAGGCAATGGGTCCCATTTTTATAGTCTTTGGTATGGTCTTAACTAGGCTGGATGTATTTTTTTTGTTGGCGTTGATTTCTCCGACTGCCCGTAAAGGAACCACCGCGATCAGTTAGGTTAAAATGAAAAGAGAGGAAAGTGACGTGCGGACATGTGAAAAAGGCGGCTCTGTATGAGAGAGAAGTTGACGAGGAATAAAAACACCCTTGGAAACCAAAACTTGCCTCTTGTCGTGACTCGGAGACGCAACAAATGTTTTCGGATTTGTGTAGGGTACATTTGAACAGGAGAGACGAAAGGAACAAGGCAAAGTGTTGTGAAATAAAATATTGCCTGTAATACGCATTTTGTTATTTGCTGATTGTATTAAACTATCACATTCATTGTCCGTCAAGAAGAGAAGAGGACTATTCGCATTGGAGCCATAGTGCGCATGCGCAGTGATACTGCCTCCGTATGAGGTCCAGTCCGCGATGGAGATTAAAAAAACAAACAATATTTGACAATAACACAGGTTTCTGTTCCTGTCTTTGGTAATGTCACCCTGTCTTTTTGTTCCACGTCTCTGTCGGTCAGTCCTGTTGTTGGTTTTGTTAGAGTTATGTTAGTTTACCAAGTCTGTTTTGAGTTCCTCCAATGAACCCTGGTCCAAGCTGCACTTGGTCGCCCTGCTCCTTTCCCCACTCTATCCGTGACAATATTTTCTTCAAAAATACCGTTTTTTTCCGTGTATAGTGCGCAAAATGTAACTAATTTATTGTCCTAAAATCTGGGGTGCGTATTATACATGGGTACAAAAAATAAATTTTTTAATTTTTTTTTTTTTTTTTTTAAAGAAAGTCATGGTACAACAAAACCAACAACAGAACTGACCGACAAAGTCGTGGAACAAAAAGACAGGGTGACATTACCAAAGACAGGAACAGAATGACAGTAACACATGCAATGATCCAACGGTGAGCGAGGGGCAGACAGGACTTGAATACAAAACACGTTACATCGATTGAGGTGACACAGGAAGAGAGGGGCGACGCGAACAGAAACTATGGCAACCTAGACACATAGCAAAACTGGGGACGAGACATGACAAATCTCCCCCGAAATAAAACTCACCTTTCTTCTTGTTTGTTGTCAATCGCGCATCGCATTCAGCCATCCTGCCCAACACACTTAGTCAAAAAAATCCATAATTGACGACACATCGTTTGATGCGATGCTGCAATCCTTGATGGTGTGTTATTGTCAAATATTGTTTGTTTTTAATCTCCATCGCGGACCGGACGTCATACGGAGGCCGCCATTACAGATGCGCAGAACGTATGCGCAAGACACGTCAGCTATATTAAGAGCAAGATATGTTTTCTTCCTATTAGTTTCAATTCACAGTTTAATTAGCAGTTTCAATCAGCAAATAACAAAATGCGTATTACAGGTAATATTTTATTTCACAACACTTTGCCTTGTTCCTTTCGTCTCTGTTGTTCACTTCAAACACGCTCCATACGACCGCAATGCTCTTGTATCAGACGCTCGCTCGATCACCTGCTAGTTTGCTGTCTGTCACAATGTACCCTACACAAATCCGAAACATTTGTTGCGGCTCCGAGTCACGACGAGGGGCAAGTTTTGGTTTCCAAGGGTGTTTTTATTCCTCTTCAACGTCTCTCCCATACAGAGCCGCCTTTTTCACGTCCGCAGCCCATGCGCGCACGGAGCGCGGTGGTGCGTTTAGGGGCAGTCGGAGAAATCAACGACAACAAAAAAAATTACATCCAGCCTAGTTAAGACCATACCAAAGACTATAAAAATGGGACCCATTGCCTCCCTGCGTGTGTGACGATCATTGGGACTTAAAAAAAATTTTTTTTAAAAAATTTAAAAAAAAAATTTTAAAAATTCATAAAAATTGGGTGCGTATGGGTACAAGCTTTTTTCCAGCATCAGCATGCCATTCTTAGGGTGCGTACTATACATGGGGGCGCACTATACACGGAAAAAAACGGTAGTTGTACCATGATTTTCTTCAAAAAAAAAATAATAATAATAAAATTAAAAAAATAAAAATATTGTACCCATGTATAATGCGCACCCCAGATTTTAGGACAATAAATCAGTTAAATTTTGCGCATTAAACATGGAAAATAACGGTAATTGTGATAAATAACTGGAACATCACTCAAATATTGGTGATCCCGTTGAGAGTCTCACATATTTCTTCGCTATCGAGTTTGCTACTGCATGCGCAGTGATACTGACCGGCAGAATAACATCCGGTTGTTCCCAAAGATGATCTTTGTTCTGAAATAATTTTACGTTTTACGGACTTAAGTAACCCGGCCAGGTCATACCAAAGACTATAAAAATGAGGCCCATTACCTCCCTGCTTGGCACTCAGCATTAAGGGTTGGAATTGGGGGGGTAGATCACCAAATGATTCCCAATCGCGGCGCCGCTGCTGCTCACTGCACCCCTCTCCCCCAGGGGATGAATCAAAATCACACGGGGATGGGTCAAATGCAGAGGACAAATTTCACCACACCCAGATGTGTGTGTGACGATCATTGGGACGTTAAAAAAAAAAAAAAGTCAAAATTTAGGTGCGTATTATACATGGGTACAGGCTTTTTCCCAGCATCGACATGCCATTTCTAGGGTGCGTATTATACATGGGGGCGCATTAAACATGGGAAAACGGTAAATCATTTTCAATTTAACTAATCATACAGAATTAGGGGTGTAACGATACATCGATACACATCGATTAATCGATATAATGCTCTACGATTTATTGGCATCGATGCTAAACGTAAACATCGATTTATATCGCCGTGTTTGACCTCGGACATTAGACGCGACTTTATTTTGAAATCCAGTTCATTGTTGCTTGCTTCCTCTTTCCGGGAGCAGGGCGCGCCGCGGCGTTGTGTTGTGAGCAGAGCAGGCACGTGAAAGGGGAGTCGACGACTAGTACGCGGCTCCTGGGCTTGAAAGACGAGGAAATTTGCTCCCCTTTAGGCTTCAAGTCATTCGTTTGGAGGCACTTTGGATTCCAAAGAAAAGATGGCTCAACGGACAAGACACGTGCAGTTTGTAAATCCTGCCATGCGGTGATCAAATATTCAGGGAGCACAAATCTCGCCGCACATTTAAATAAAAAACACGACATCAAAGTTCAGTGTTAAAATAAGCACTTTGTATACTGCAATACTCTTGTAATTTCCTAAATAAAGAGTTTGCAGTACCTTGTTGATTTTGCGTATGAATTGTTATAAATCAGGATATTGTTCTATATTTTTAATTAAAATATATATATATCGATTGTAGAGCACTATATCGCGATATATCGTGAATGAATTGCAGCAGGCTTTAAGATATCGGCAAATATCGTATCGTAGTTCTTTGTATCGATATTATATCGTATCGTGACAAAACCCGCGATTTACACCCCTATACAGAATACATTAATTTAGCTCTATATACTGAAATCCCGTTGAAACGACAACTTGCTTTCTTATTTAGTTTGTTTTAATCTCTCTCAAAATGGAAATGAGGAAAAATAATGGAAATTCAGTGGATCTAGAAGAAAAAGAATACACACGCACACGCTCCTGAAGATGAAGTCACTCAGACCAGGAAGCAATTGTGTGTTGCCCATTTGACATGCCTGTCTCCCACAAAACAACCACACCCTTCTACAAATCGCGTAAAAACCCTGAATAGCTGTCATTTTCCTGACTGTGTCGGGATTAGGATTGATTTAAGAAAAGTTAATCAAGTGTGATTGAGAGAGGGTAGACGTTCGAATCGGGTAATCTCCCAAAATTAATAACTCTTATTTCGGTTGAAGTTGACGACTCAAGTTAGGTGGGTCACTGCGACGTATGTAATCAATGTGGGCCAGGCAGATCCACGGAGCTAAATCCCAGCACACATAAGAGTATTTGTTTTAAATTGAAACTGGACAAATGTAACGTGTTTTTCCATTTGGGCAGTAAATGGCATTTAAAAAATAGCGTACAGTTTATTTAAAGGTGCGTAAAGGCAGAAAACAGAGGAAAAGGGTGAACACCTTCGTTGTGTCGACATATGTTGACTCGCACTTGAGTTGGCACCAGCGGTGGAATGTGAATTAATGTGCTGGGCTTGCGGAATTGTGTGCGACTATCTGTCTGCGGCATTTCCTGCTCCAGTTTTCCACTGTGCTAGCTGTTTATGCTAACATGTCAACGATTACGGAGTCGGCGTAAACTCGGCGAGGCCAAGACATTTTCGAAAGGAATCAACATTTCTAAGCCTCACCTTCCACGACAGAAGGAGCTGCGTCCAGAATCCAGTCAGTCAGACCTTCAAGTGATTATAACGCGTGTGTTCACAACCCGATCGAGATGGAGAGGAATGCTCAACGCTGTTGGGATCTTCCTGTTCTCCCTGAATCCCGTAGTCAATCGTGATGACGTCATGGAATGGGCGTGGTACGCTTGTTAAAGCACTTTGATTTGTCGACCGTCTCTTTTTGTGATAAAAACGTACGTGTCATTTATTTTAAAAAATAAAAATGAAAATCCTGTAAATATGCAAACATGAAGCGGTATAAAGCACGACCATTTACCGCCGTGATTCTGTTTTTCATTTATGAGGTTCAAAGTAGGGGTGTAAATCTACGATCGATTTTTTTTTTTTTTAATAAATAATAGAGAACAATATCCTGATTTATAACAATTCATACGCAAAATCAACAAGGTACTGCAAACTCTTTATTTAGGAAATTACAAGAGTATTGTAGTATACAAATTGCTTACTTTAACACTGAACTTTGATGTCGTGTTTTTTCTTTAAATGTGCGGCGAGATTTGTGCTCCCTGAATATTTGATCACCGCATGGCAGGATTTACAAACTGCACGTGTCTTGTCGGTTGAGCCATCTTTTCTTTGGAATCCAAAGTGCTTCCAAACGAATGACTTGAAGCCTAAAGGGGAGCAAATTTCCTCGTCTTTTTGGACACTAGCCATAGCACCAGCCCAGGAGCCGCGTACTAGTTGTCGCCTCCCCTTTCACGTGCGTGCTCTGCTCACAACACAACGCCGCGCACTGCTCCATGCTTCCGGAAAGAGGAAGCAAGCAACAATGAACTGGATTTCAAAATAAAGTCGCGTCTAATGTCCGAGGTCAAACACGGCGATATAAATCGATGTTTACCTTTAGCATCGATGCCAATAAATCGTAGAGCATTATATCGATTAATCGATGTGTATCGATGTATCGTTACACCCCTAGTTCAAAGTGTTTAGAAGTGTTTTCAAACATGTTTTCACTATAATCTTGACATTAAAACTGCATTGGTGCAGGTTACAGTGGATTATCAGTCTAATTATTTTTCTATTGTGGACAAAGTAGGCATAGATTTTGTAACTTTTATTGGTTGTATTAAATACTCAAAGTCAACTTCCATGTATTTCTATTGAAATCAAAGTCAGTCTGCTTTATTGTCAATTTCTTCACATGTCAAGACACACAAAGAGATCGAAATAACGTTCCCACTATCCCACGGTGACCAGAGATAGTACACAATATAAATACAAGTAAACAACACAAAAAGTAAAAACAAGAAGGCACAAACAATGAATAAATAAGAGTGATGACTAAATAATAAATAAACAGATAACATAAATAAGAGGAGCAAAGATGGAGCAAGTGTGCATACAGCAGACAGTCAGAATATAGCGCAAAAGTACAGGACGGTACGCAGAAGGGGGGAAATAAAACATATCCTACAAACATTTCCAATAACCTCGGAGGAAGAACTCCATTATGGATACATTGTTCCTGGCAAAGCTGCAGGTAAGTTCTCAATTGCAGGCCATCTCTGCTAAGGCAACGGATGACAGGTGAGCAGCTTGTGGCCACCTCGCAGTCCCACTGGAGGGATCTTGAATTACCGTAATTTCCGGATTATAAATCGCGTTTTTTTTCCATAGTTTGGGTGGGGTGGCGATTTATACTGAGGAGCGATTTATGTGAATTTTTCCCAAATGTGAAACCGCGATGTTTCCACACCGCCTGGATTGGTGGCGGTCGCAGCATCCGCGCCGTCGGGACTGGGTCGGGAGTCGGCCGCTTGATCCACGCCGCCTGGATTGTTGGCGGCCGCAGCATCCGCGCCGTCGGGACTGGGTCGGGGGTCGGCCGCTTGATCCACGCCGCCTGGATTGGTGGCGGCCGCAGCATCCGCGCCGTCGGGACTGGGTCGGGGGTCGGCCGCTTGATCCACGCCGCCTGGATTGGTGGCGGCCGCAGCATCCGCGCCGTCGGGACTGGGTCGGGGGTCGGCCGGTTGATCCACGCCGCCTGGATTGGTGGCGGCCGCAGCATCCGCGCCGTCGGGACAGGGTCGGGGGTCGGCCGCTGGATCCACGCCGCCTGGATTGGTGGCGGCCGTAGCATCCGCGCCGTCGGGACAGGGTCGGGGGTCGGCCGCTGGTCATGCGTAGCTGAAGGCGGCTTGGCCTGGCTTGGTCTCTTGGCCTGGCTTGGTCTCTTGGCCTGGCTTGGTCTCTTGGCCTGGCTTGGTCTCTTGACCTGGCTTGGTCTCTTGGCCTGGCTTGGTCTCTTGGCCTGGCTTGGTCTCTTGGCCTGGCTTGGTCTCTTGGCCTGGCTTGGTCTCTTGGCCTGGCTTGGTCTCTTGGCCTGGCTTGGTCTCTTGGCCTGGCTTGGTCTCTTGGCCTGGCTTGGTCTCTTGGCCTGGCTTGGTCTCTTGGCCTGGCTTGGTCTCTTGGCCTGGCTTGGTCTCTTGGCTTGGTCTCTTGGCTCGGTTGATGGCCGTGGCTCGGTTGCTGGCCGTGGCTCGGTTGCTGGCCGTGGCTCGGTTGCTTGCCGTGGCTCGGTTGCTTGGCATGGGCTTTGGTTTCGCTTGGCATGGGCTTTGGTTTCGCTTGGCATGGGCTTTGGTTTCGCTTGGCATGGGCTTTGGTTTCGCTTGGCATGGGCTTTGGTTTCGCTTGGCATGGGCTTTGGTTTCGCCTGGCATGGGCTTTGGTTTCGCCTGGCATGGGCTTTGGTTTCGCCTGGCATGGGCTTTGGTTTCGCCTGGCATGGGCTTTGGTTTCGCCTGGCATGGGCTTTGGTTTCGCTTGGCATGGGCTTTGGTTTCGCTTGGCATGGGCTTTGGTTTCGCTTGGCATGGGCTTTGGTTTCGCTTGGCATGGGCTTTGGTTTCGCTTGGCATGGGCTTTGGTTTCGCTTGGCATGGGCTTTGGTTTCGCTTGGCATGGGCTTTGGTTTCGCTTGGCATGGGCTTTGGTTTCGCTTGGCATGGGCTTTGGTTTCGCTTGGCCTTGGTTTCGCTTGGATTTGGTTTCGCTTGGCTTTGGCTTCGCTTGGCTTTGGCTTCGCTTGGCTTTGGCTTCGCTTGGCTTTGGCTTCGCTTGGCTTTGGCTTCGCTTGGCTTTGGCTTCTTGGCTTCGGCTTCTTGGCTTTGGCTTCTTGGCTTCGGCTTCTTGGCTTCGGCTTCTTGGCTTCGGCTTCTTGGCTTCGGCTTCTTGGCTTCGGCTTCTTGGCTTCGGCTTCTTGGCTTCGGCTTCTTGGCTTCGGCTTGGCTTGGCCAACGGAAGCTGGTGGTGGAGGGGGGTCCAAGCGCTGGTCGCTGTGTTGGTCGGTTCATTCTGTCAGGATCGGGAGTGAAAGATGGAGCAGGGCGACCAAGTGCAGCTTGGACCAGGGTTTATTGCAGGAACTTACAGACAGACTCGGTAAACAGACATAACTTGCAACCAAACCAACAACAGAAATTGAACGAGATGTGAGACAAAGGGACCGGGTGACATTAGCAATGAACCGACAGGGGAGTGACACGGAGACAGGACTTAAATACAACACTGGAAATGAGAGGCAGGTGAGAATGATCACACTGATCATTGGAACACAGGAGGGGAGGGGCGAGCACAGACACACGGACAGACACTATCACAATATGGCAGTGCTTCTCAAATAGTGGGGCGCGCCCCCCTTGGGGGGCGCCGTGCTATACCTGGGGGGGCGCGTGTGACCCTGGGGAACAGGCTTTTTTCTTTGCAGTACTAGAATAAAGTGTAATTGCGCATCTTCCCAGCAGGGGGCAGTGGCGCTCTCATTGTTACTTCTGTGACGTTTGCGACAGTGCAACATTTTACGATTTACAAGACAAGTTAGGATAGTCACGGTGGGGAGGGGGGGGCGCGAATAGTTTTCTTCTTGCTAAGGGGGGGCGTAACAGAAAATAATTGAGAAGCACTGCAATATGGACATGATTGGGGCGAGTCGTGACAGTTGAACTCTTTTGTTAAGTAAAGAGCCGTTTACCAAACCCACGTCTTTCCTTGTACTTTGTTAATGCTACAATATATAGTTATATACTAGGGGTGTAACGATACATCGATACACATCGATTAATCGATATAATGCTCTACGATTTATTGGCATCGATGCTAAAGGTAAACATCGATTTATATCGCCGTGTTTGACCTCGGACATTAGACGCGACTTTATTTTGAAATCCAGTTCATTGTTGCTTGCTTCCTCTCTCCGGGAGCAGTGCGCCCGGCGTTGTTGTGTTGTGAGGAGAGCACGCACGTGAAAGGGGGAGGCGACAACTAGTACGCGGCTCCTGGGCTGGTGCTATGGCTAGTGTCCAAAGAGACGAGGAAATTTGCTCCCCTTTAGGCTTCAAGTCATTCGTTTGGAAGCACTATGGATTCCAAAGAAAAGATGGCTCAACGGACAAGACACGTGCAGTTTGTAAATCCTGCCACGCGGTGATCAAATATTCAGGGAGCACAAATCTCGCCGCACATTTAAAGAAAAAACACGACATCAAAGTTCAGTGTTAAAGTAAGCAATTTGTATACTACAATACTCTTGTAATTTCCTAAATAAAGAGTTTGCAGTACCTTGTTGATTTTGCGTATGAATTGTTATAAATCAGGATATTGTTCTAAATTTTTTATTAAAAAAAAAAAAAAATCGATCGTAGAGCACTATATCGCGATATATCGTGAATGAATCGCAGCAGGCTTTAAGATATCGGCAAATATCGTATCGTAGTTCTTTATATCGATATTATATCGTATCGTGACGAAACCCGCGATTTACACCCCTATTATATACTAGATCTGTGGAATAACGACGAGGCTGACGTCAGGGCGCACGTGCGGCGTTGTTGACAAAGGACGAGGAATTTGATCGATGGATTTAATGATTTAGAGTGACACAGATGGTTTGATAATATTATTGCTTATATAATAGTTATTTGATATATAATTTATATACCATTATATAGGACTGTGGAATATTTTGAAGTGCAAGCGCCGTTAGCGGCGTGCACCCATTGTTGACAAAGGACGATCGATGGATTTAATGAATTGGAGTGACACAGATGGTCTTCTAAACGTGTTATTTATGTAATTTTTTTTGAATAACTTTAAATGTTACGTCAGGCCCGTTCTCAGCTCTTTGTTTGTGTTTGTCACGTTAGCATTTTTTAGCCTGTTGTTGCTCGTTCATGTCTGTTCTTGGTGTTGGATTTTGTCTAATAAATTTCCCCCAAAATGCGACATACTCCGGAGCCACTTAAATATGTTTTTTTTCACGTTATTGTGCATTTTATGGCTAATGCGACCTATATTCCGGAGCGACTTTTAGTCCATAAAATACAGTAGCTTTCTTGTGTAAACAGCATTTTCAGATGTGTTTTGTTCATATAAACATTATAGCCTATCTGCTAGGTTCCTTTGTTAGAATCATGGATTCATGAATCATGCAGCAACAGCAGCAGCAGCAGCAAGTGCTGTCAAGTGTGGAAACCCATGACATTAAACTACAGTTGCCATATAGGCTTCTTTTGTTTATTGTGTTGCTGGAAAACAAAATAAAATATTAATAGAATACCGTATTGGCCCGAATATAAGACGACCCCCTCTTTTCAAGACTCAAGTTAGAAAAAAAAACGTTTTGAACACCAAATTTAATTTTTATACAAAAGATAATTACAGTACATCTGAAAGAAATGATTATAACAATATATTCGAGAGAAAAAGCATGTTATTTTGCCTCATTCAAATCACGCAAAAACTGTCTATCACATCATAATATCTGAACATTTAAATATGTAAACTAAAGTGCAATCACATTTGTAAATGAATGACTTCTGGTCTTTGAAATGTAAATAAACCATCTACCGTATTTTTCGGACTATAAATCGCTCGGAATATACGTAGCATCAGCCATAAAATGCACAAATAAGTGGAAAAAAACATATGTAAGTCGCACCGGAGCATAAGTCGCATTTTGGGGGAAATTTACTCGACAAAATTGATTCCCGAGCGCGGCATCGCTGCTGCTCACTGCTCCCCTCTCCCCCAGGGGATGGATTAAAATCACATGGGGATGGGTTAAATGCAGAGGACAAATTTCACCACACCCAGATGTGTGTGTGAGACGATCATTGGGACTTTAACTTTTTAAAATCAAACACCAAGAACAGACATGGACGAGCAACAACAGGCTAAACGATAGGTATGCTAAAGTGACATAAACACAAACGAACAGCTGAGAACGGTCATAAAATCTGGGGTGCGCATTATACATGGGTACAGTTTTTTTTTTTTTTTTAATTTCTTTTTTTTTTTTTTTTTAAGAAAATCATGGTACAACAAAACCAACAACAGGACTGACCGACAAAGACGTGGAACAAAAAGACTGGGTGACATTACCAAAGACAGGAACAGAAACCAAACAGACATCATGACAGTAACACATGCAATGATCCGACGGTGAGCGAGGGGCAGACAGGACTTAAATACAAAACACGTTACATTGATTGAGGTGACACAGGAAGGGAGGGGCGACGCGAACAGAAACTATGGCAACCTAGACACATAGCAAAACTGAGGACGAGACATGACAAATCTCCCTCGAAATAAAACTTGAAATCACCTTTCTTCTTGTTTGTTGTCAATCGCGCATCGCATTCAACCATCCTGCCCAACACACTTAGTCAGTAAAATTCATAATTGACGACACATCGTTTGATGCAATGGTGCAATCCTTGATGGTGTGTTATTGTCAAATATTGTTTGTTTTTTTTAATCTCCATCACGGACCGGACGTCATACGGAGGCAGTATGACTGCGCATGCGCACTATGGATCCGATGCGCAGAACGGATGCGCAAGACACGTCAGCTATATAAAGAGCGAGAGTTCACTTTTCTTCCTATTAGTTTCAATTCACAGTTTAATTAGCAGTTTCAATCAGCAAATAACAAAATGTGTATTACAGGTAATATTTTGTTTCACAACACTTTGCCTTGTTCCTTTCGTCTCTGCTGTTCACTTCAAACACGCTCCATACGAACGCAATGCTCTCGTATCAGACGCTTGCTCGATCACCTGCTCGTACCTGCGTGAACTTGGCCCCCCACTCCCCGCAAAATTTAAGCAAAATAGTCTGTTTCGTTTGTGCTTCGTTTGTGCTGGTTTGTGCAGCAAAAATGTTCGTTTGTGCTGCTATGGTTTTTTAGTTATGAACGATTCTTTTATAGGTCATCCAGAGTTCACCCAGCCCCCCATCTGCTCAGAATGGACCCGAAATGGTACCGTTCGTTTGTGCTTCGTTAGTGCTGGTTTGTGCAGCAAGAATTTTCGTTTGTGTTACTTCCGTTTCGGAGATATTAGACATTTATTTCATAGCGATGACGTCACCCAGCCCCCCACCTGTCTCCAAATGGACCCAAAATGGTACCGTTCGTTTGTGCTTCGTTTGTGCAGGTTTGTGCAGCAAAAAATTTCGTTTGTGCTACTTCCGTTTCGGAGATATTAGACATTTATTTTATAGCGATGACGTCACCCAGCCCCCCACCTGTTGTTTGTGCGTGATATATGTATTGATATGAATCAGACCCAAGACGACAGCTGTTGTTTCAGTCACTTTCTGTATTGAACTGCCGCGCCTCCCCTCATGACGTCACACAACACAGCCTGACATCCCTAACATCTCACCTTCCATAGATGGCAACTTATACATGCAGATCGAAGATAAATTCCCACAACATTTCCCCCCACTTGTCTTTACGTATCAGCGAACACTTAAACAACTCCTAACTCACATTTCAAAGAACAGTGTACATGTAACTCACATTTCAAAGAGCAGTGTACAACATATAACCCTATTTTTTTTTATTTTTTTTTGTTTCCACATTCAACAACAACCCAATTGACCGCGAGGCCCCTCAGTACCCACACAGCTCACAAGTCCAGTCTCTTCGGCGCTCTTATAATCCTGCCACTGGCCGTCCTGCGCCCTGGCACAGGTGTATGTGGAGGCGATCCATTCTGAGGCTGGCGGACGTCACTCTGCCCCTGCAGTGCGACGTCCTGGGCGACTGTGTCAGTGTCGCCCGTAGTGTCGATCGCGGTGTCAGGTGGATCCCCGGGTTTGTCAGCTGGTGGGCTGATGTGCTGCATCCCGTGCTGCCCCGGCATTGCGGCGCTACTCTCCGCAGGTCGCAGATCCACCCTGTTACGGCGGTACAGTGTCCCCTCGACGTCCACCAGGTATGACCTGGGGCCCACCAGCCGTAAGCATACTCCTCTCCGCCACCTGCCCGTCCTGTCCCCAGGCAGGGGCTTCATCCTTATGTCCTGTCCGATACACAACTCGGGCAGATCTCTGGCCGATTTGTCATACCAGAGTTTGGCTGTCTGGTGTTTTACTCGCAGCCGGTCTGGGACCCCCCCCACCACACTCGGCTCCAAAAGTGTGTCAGCAACCGGGAGTGGCGTCCTCAGTCTGCGAGACATCAACCTCTGCGCGGGGCTGCTCAGCATGCCTTCCGTAGGCGTGTTCCTCCACTGCAAGATGGCCAGCCAAGGGTCGGTCCCCGCCCTTGCTGCCCTCCTGCACAGGCTCTTGACAATCTTCACGGCTGACTCAGCCTTCCCATTCGACCTTGGGTACCTGGGAGAGGATTTGACATGGTCAAAGTCCCAGTCTCTCGCAAACCTCCTGAACGCTTCGCAGTCGAACTGGGCACCACAGTCTGTACCGTTTTTTTCCGTGTATAGTGCGCAAAATTTTACTAATTTATTGTCCTAAAATCCGGGGTGCGCATTATACATGGGTACAAAAAAAAAAAAAAAAAAAAAATTTATTTTTTTTTATTTTTTTATTTTATTTTTTTTTTAAGTCCCAATGATCGTCACACACGCAGGGAGGCAATGGGTCCCATTTTTATAGTCTTTGGTATGGTCTTAACTAGGCTGGATGTAATTTGTTTTGTTGGCGTTGATTTCTCCGACTGCCCGTAAACGCACCACCGCGCTTCGTGCGCGCACGGGACAGCAAACGAGCAGGTGATCGAGCAAGCGTCTGATACGAGAGCATTGCGGTCGCATGGAGCGTGTTTGAAGTGAACAGCAGAGAAGAAAGGCAAAGTGTTGTGAAATAAAATGCACAGAACGTATGCGCAAGACACGTCAGCTATATAAAGAGCGAGAGTTGTTTTCTTCCTATTAGTTTCAATTCACAGTTTAATTAGCAGTTTCAATCAGCAAATAACAAAATGCGTATTACAGGTAATATTTTATTTCACAACACTTTGCCTTGTTCCTTTGGTCTCTGCTGTTCATCCTAAAACACAAAGGCGCTCTTTAAGCAATGCGACAGTGAGCGCCCGGCGCGCTGCGGTTGCGCGACCGCACCAAATTAAGCTCCCTGCGCAGTGCGCACTGAGGTCCACTTAAATTTTAGAAAGTACATCAGGACTTTAAAAATATCTTCTAAATTTCAGCTGCAAGATGGCCAGCCAAGGGTCGGTCCCCGCCCTTGCTGCCCTCCTGCACAGGCTCTTGACAATCTTCACGGCTGACTCAGCCTTCCCATTCGACCTTGGGTACCTGGGAGAGGATTTGACATGGTCAAAGTCCCAGTCTCTCGCAAACCTCCTGAACGCTTCGCAGTCGAACTGGGCACCACAGTCTGTACCGTTTTTTTCCGTGTATAGTGCGCAAAATTTTACTAATTTATTGTCCTAAAATCCGGGGTGCGCATTATACATGGGTACAAAAAAAAAAAAAAAAAAAAAATTTTTTTTTTTTTATTTTTTTATTTTATTTTTTTTTTAAGTCCCAATGATCGTCACACACGCAGGGAGGCAATGGGTCCCATTTTTATAGTCTTTGGTATGGTCTTAACTAGGCTGGATGTAATTTGTTTTGTTGGCGTTGATTTCTCCGACTGCCCGTAAACGCACCACCGCGCTTCGTGCGCGCACGGGACAGCAAACGAGCAGGTGATCGAGCAAGCGTCTGATACGAGAGCATTGCGGTCGCATGGAGCGTGTTTGAAGTGAACAGCAGAGAAGAAAGGCAAAGTGTTGTGAAATAAAATGCACAGAACGTATGCGCAAGACACGTCAGCTATATAAAGAGCGAGAGTTGTTTTCTTCCTATTAGTTTCAATTCACAGTTTAATTAGCAGTTTCAATCAGCAAATAACAAAATGCGTATTACAGGTAATATTTTATTTCACAACACTTTGCCTTGTTCCTTTGGTCTCTGCTGTTCATCCTAAAACACAAAGGCGCTCTTTAAGCAATGCGACAGTGAGCGCCCGGCGCGCTGCGGTTGCGCGACCGCACCAAATTAAGCTCCCTGCGCAGTGCGCACTGAGGTCCACTTAAATTTTAGAAAGTACATCAGGACTTTAAAAATATCTTCTAAATTTCAGCGACGGCTCTGTCACAATAATCGGCCAGCCCGGTGCAGTTGGGCGGTCGGCGGCGCGCTACGGTTGAGCGTTCTCTCGCGCGCTCTCTCTCTCTCGCTCTCTCTCGCTCTCGCACACACGCAAACCGGATATCATACGGAGGCCGCCATTACAGATGCGCAGAACGGATGAGCAAGACACGTCAGCTATATAAAGAGCGAGAGTTCAGTTCTCTACCTAAATCCGTATTACAGGTAATATTTTATTTCACAACACTTTGCCTTGTTCCTTTCTTCTCTGCTGTTCACTTCAAACACGCTCCATGCGCACGGAGCGCGGTGGTGCGTTTACGGGCAGTCGGAGAAATCAACGCCAACAAAAAAAATTACATCCAGCCTAGTTAAGACTATACCAAAGACTATAAAAATGGGACCCATTGCCTCCCTGCGTGTGTGACGATCATTGGGACTTAAAAAAAAATAAAAATAAAAAAAAAATTAAATTTTTTTTAAAAAAAATTCATAAAAATTCGGTGCGTATTATACATGGGTACAAGCTTTTTTCCAGCATCAGCATGCCATTTTTAGGGGTGCGTACTATACATGGGGGCGCACTATACACGGAAAAAAACGGTAATTACCCGATCAGGCTGACCGTGCCGTGCAAACTGGGCCTTGCACCTCAGCACCGTGGTCTCAGCTGAAAGATCTGGGAGCAACTCTACTTCCCAGAAATCCGAATAATGATCAACCATGATCAGAAAGTCCTACAAACAAAAGGGGAGAAAAATCTCATCCTGGAGCGGAGCCAGATGCATCTACTGACAGTGCAGTTGAAAACTGGAGAGGTTTAGCGGTCCCACCCAAAAAAAGAAAGATAACTTCATATCTCTCTCCTTGTCCTGAATGGCTGCATATTGACACACAAGTGGCTGGAAAAAAGTCAAGGTACCATTGTTGAAAAACGGGAACCATCAACAGCCTGTTAAACTTCGCACATCAAAAGTGTTTGTGCTCAATACTTGTGCATTTGATTCTGTCTTGCAATGCTTATGCTGTTCTTTCTGTGAAAGTTTTTCATTTGAAAAGACTGTTCTGAACTATGACCGTGGGAACCAATTCCTCCACCTGGTGAAAACCATCACAACACAGAGTGTGAACCCACAGGTATACTCACAGAGGGCAGAACTGCTGGGGGAAATATTCAAACCTGTCCTCCTGACCTCTGGTGCTCTCCAAATTGATGCACAATGCCACATCTCCACTGTAATTGAGAGCGCAATGAGGAATATTCCAAGTGTTTATTTGATAAAACAATGCTCCTCACAGTACTGCAGTTTAAGCCACCAAGTAACAAGGCAAGTTTCACTTGTTTGTCCAAACGTTGCTGTCCTGCAGACCTGTGGCATGGCTTCTCTTCAGACTGCTGCTGAAGAGGGACTCAGCCTTCCTGACTCTCTCTGCCTCAGGCCAATTGAAAATCCTTCCCGGTGTCCGTCTTCATTCAAAACTCTGGACAACAATACAGGCAAGGCTCTGTGTTCAGGTAATGTTACTCACAGCTACAATCTGGGAGAGTTTGTGTGGATTGACACTGACCTTGGTAGCAGTTGCAAGGAAGTTGCCTTGCTTGAATTTCCCTCCAGTCTGGAGCTAAAAGAGAAGACCTTTACTTTGAGAGCAGTCATTGGCTTTGAACCAGGACTGACCCAGGATTCTCTCGGGCATTGTGTGGCATACTGCAGGAGGACTGCATATGCCTGGGAGATCTATAATGACCTGGGAAGTGGAGTGAAAGCAGCATCAGTAAATACTAAGATCTTCCCACATGCTGTGTTCTACACAGTGCAGTGATGCATTGTTTGAATTGTTGGGAAAAAATGTTGATAATGTTCCCTTTGACAAAGAAAGTTATTTTTTCACGTTTTCAAGTTTCTTTTTATGGCTGTCATCAACTTCACATACATGTATTAATTGTTGCATTAATTGATGTTTTGGAGGGAGCAGACAGACTCATCAGGGTATTTAGGTTGCGGTGAACCTTTTGCACGTCAGATGTAATTGAAAAAAAATGATCACATAGGCTTATTGAAAACAAGGAAATTAATCAATGAGCACGATACAAACATAATTACAGAAATATCCTCGTACTAAAAGCCATTCCCCGCAGTGAAAGTTTTCTGTAAGATAAAAAGAAAAGAAAAAAAGGCTAAGAACATATTTACCTTGTATTCGTCCTGCATCAGGAGCATTCCAGGAGCTTGAAATTCGCGACAAAATACAGTGACGTGGGGCTGGGTGACGTCTTCGCTATGAATTAAATGTGTAATATCTGCAAAACCGTAGCAGCCGGCACAATCGGTACAATTTTTGCAGCACAAACGAAACACAAACGAACGAACGGCACTATTTTGGGTCGTTTGGAAGTAAACAAGGGGGCGGGGCTACCAGACGTCATCGCTATAAAATAAATGTGTAATATCTCCGAAACGGAAGCAGCACAAACGAAAATTTTTGCTGCACAAACCTGCACAAACGAAGCACAAACGAACGGTACCATTTTGGGTCCATTTGGAGACAGGTGGGGGGCTGGGTGACGTCATCGCTATAAAATAAATGTCTAATATCTCCGAAACGGAAGCAGCACAAACGAAACTTTTTGCTGCACAAACCAGCACTAACGAAGCACAAACGAACGGTACCATTTTGGGTCCATTCTGAGCAGATGGGGGGCTGGGTGAACTCTGGATGACCTATAAAAGAATCGTTCATAACTAAAAAACCATCGCAGCACAAACGAAAATTTTTGCTGCACAAACCTGCACAAACGAAGCACAAACGAACGGTACCATTTTGGGTCCATTTGGAGACAGGTGGGGGGCTGGGTGACGTCATCGCTATAAAATAAATGTCTAATATCTCCGAAACGGAAGTAGCACAAACGAAATTTTTTGCTGCACAAACCTGCACAAACGAAGCACAAACGAACGGTACCATTTTGGGTCCATTTGGAGACAGGTGGGGGGCTGGGTGACGTCATCGCTATAAAATAAATGTCTAATATCTCCGAAACGGAAGTAGCACAAACGAAAATTTTTGCTGCACAAACCAGCACTAACGAAGCACAAACGAACGGTACCATTTTGGGTCCATTCTGAGCAGATGGGGGGCTGGGTGAACTCTGGATGACCTATAAAAGAATCGTTCATAACTAAAAAACCATAGCAGCACAAACGAACATTTTTGCTGCACAAACCAGCACAAACGAAGCACAAACGAAACAGACTATTTTGCTTAAATTTTGCGGGGAGTGGGGGGCCAAGTTCACGCAGGTCCTGCTCGTTTGCTGTCACAATGTACCCTACACAAATCCGAAACATTTGTTGCGGCTCCGAGTCACGACGAGGGGCAAGTTTTGGTTTCCAAAGGTGTTTTTATTCCTCTTCAACTTTTTCACATGTCCGCACGTCACTTTCCTCTCTGTTCATCTGATCGCGGTGGTGCCTTTATGACAGTAGGAGAAATCAACGCCAACAAAAAAAATACATCCAGCCTAGTTAAGACCATACCAAAGACTATAAAAATGGGACCCATTACCTCCCTGCGTGTGTGACGATCATTGGGACTTAAAAAAACAACAACAACAAAAAATAAATTTGGGTGCGTATTATGGGTACAGGCTTTTTTCCAGCATCATTATGCCATTTTTAGGGTGCGTATTATACATGGGGGCGCATTATACACGGAAAAAAACGGTGACACGTTTATAAAACCATCTGTGTCAGTCCAAATCATTAAATCCATCGATCGTCCTTTATGCCGCATGTGCGCGGCGCCGCCAGAATCGTCGGCAGTTGCAGTTCAAATTATTCCACATGCCCATATAACGCTATATGAAGTATATATCAAATTCCTATTATATAAACAACAATATTATCAAACCATCGGTGTCACTGCAAATCATTAAATCCAGCAATCGTCCTTTATGGAATCAATCGTGTGCGCCGCTGACGTCGGAGCAGTTTAAATTATTCCACGGCCCCGTATAACGATATATAAAGTCCATCCATCCATTTTCTGTACCGCTATGGCGCGCGCGTGCTGGAGCCTATCCCAGTGGTCATCGGGCACTAGGCGAGGGACACCCTGAACCGGTTGCTAGCCAATCGCAGGGCACACAGAGAAAAACAACCATCCACACCTAGGGCAATTTGGAGTGCCCAATTGGCCTGTCAAGCATGTTTTTGGGATGTGGGAGGAAACCGGAGAGCCCGGAGGAAACCCACGCGGGCTCAGGGAGAACAAACAAACTCCACACAGGGAGGGTCGGAAGTGGAATCGAACCGGCACCCTCCTAGCTGTGAGGCGGACGTGCTACCCAGTGTGCCACCGAGCCGCCTATACATATAAAGTACTATATATCAAAGTCCAATTATTTAAACGACAATATCAAACCATCGGTGTCACTGCGTATCATTAAATCCATTGATGGTCCTTTATGGAATCAACGCCGCTCACGTCGGAGCAGTTCAAATTATTCCACAGGCCTATATAATTCACCAAAACCAGCGTCCTTGTCGTCATGACAACCACTGAACCTGGAGACGGTGAATGACTGATTTCTCTCTTTCTCCCCCCATCTCACCACTCGCCCCCCTCTTTTCTCTTTTCCTCTCTCATACATATATTTCTCATTTTGGCTTGGGAACTGGCCTGAATACTACTGACTGGGCAGGACGAAGCAATTGTCTATTCGTCTGCTCTGTGACAATACAGCGGGTAACGTCTACAGAGTGTTCTTGTGTGTTTGAGTGTGTAGGTGTATGTGTGTACGTCTGTCAGGCCAGCTTTGGGATGGGTGAGTGTATGTATATGTCCATTGAAGCCTAAAGGTGAGCAAATTTCCTCGTCTTTTTAGACACTAGCCATAGCACCAGCCCAGGAGCCGCGTACTAGTTGTCGACTCCCCTTTCACGTGCCTGCTCTGCTCACAACACAACAACGCCGGGCGCACTGCTCCCGGAAAGAGGAAGCAAGCAACAATGAACTGGATTTCAAAATAAAGTCGCATCTAATGTCCGAGGTCAAACACAGCGATATAAATCGATGTTTACGTTTAGCATCGATGCCAATAAATCGTAGAGCATTATATCGATTAATCGATGTGTATCGATGTATCGTTACACCCCTAGTAGAAACATATCCAGTAAAATCAGTCAGCCTCAGGATGCCTCGTTTAAAGACTATCTATCAGCTCTTTCTTCCTGAAACCAACTAACTGCAATGAAGTGTATAAAATAACCATGAATATGAAGAATTCAAACTCAGCTGGAACAGATGGTATCGCAAGTAAAATTCTGAAAAGCATCTCCAATATAATAACTGCACCTCTTACATATTGCATCAATCTGTCTCTACTCTCTGGAGTAGTGCCACAAATAGTAAAAATAGCACTTATCACACCGGTCTTTAAATCAGTAGACAAAACGATCTTAGCAACTACCGACCAATATCAATCTTGCCTACTCTTTCCAAAACCTTTACAATAAACTTAACAACTATCTAAACAAACTAAACATCATTGCCCCATCCCAGTATGGTTTCAGAAAGGAAAACAATACATATATGGCAGTACTTGACTTGACTGATAAAATTTACGGGGCGATCGATAAAGGCGAATATGGTATTGGGATTTTTCTGGACTTGTCTAAAGCTTTTGACACCATGACGATTGACATTCTTATAAATAAATTACAACACTATGGTATTAGAGGCCTGGCGTTAGACTGGTTCCGCAGCTATCTGTTTGGAAGACATCAATATGTCTCTATTAACAACCATAAATCTTCATACAAGCCCATCAATTATGGAGTTCCTCAAGGGTCCATCTCAGGGCCGCTCCTTTTCATCTTATACATCAATGACATTGTTAATACTTCACCCATACTACATAAAGTATTATTTGCTGACGATACAAACTTGTTTCTTTCCCACAAAAATCCAAATACACTTGAACAAATTATAAATAGTGAGTTAGCGAAAATAAACACATGGTTTAAATGCAACAAACTCTCCCTAAATGTCAATAAAACATACTACATTGTATTCCGGTCCCATAAAAAAAAAGGACATTGACCAAATTTGCATAAAAATTAACGGACAAAACATTGAAAGAGTCAGCTCTACTAAATTCCTGGGGATCCACATTGACAAATTCTTGAACTTTAAAAAACATATTGATGATCTCACAATCAAACTGTCTAAATATAGGGCTTTATTCTTCAAATTGAGACATTATCTCCCACTCACTGCACTTCTTATTCTGTACAAATCCTTATTTGAACCTCGTTTAAAATACTGCAATATTATATGGTGTAACACATTTCCAACCCATCTAAAAAAGCTGGAGATACTTCAGAAAAAGGTCATACGCGCCATAACATGGTCTGAGTTTAACGCCCCCACTAAAACAATCTTTCACCAACACAATCTTCTGAGGCTTGTTGAATATAACTATTTCCAGAATGCTTGCGTCATGTATCAGACTGTCCATAAACGAAACCACACACTCTGTCAACTCATCCCAATCTGTACTCCCAGCCACACCCACACCACCAGGAATAGAAATCTAATCATTGAGAAAAAACGGAAACTAAAATCTACAAGCTTTAAGTATTGTGTGCAGAGGGCCACAGATTTGGAATGATCTTGATGAAACACTAAAAATGTTGCAATCCATATCCATCTTAAAGGCAAATCTAAAAAATCAACTCCTATCAATGTATATTTAATATGCTGGTTATAAATCGCATGAACACCTGTGTCCTGTTGTTAATATATTAGTTGTTAATTTATAAATTGCAAATGTACTTTACATCAAAGCCAGCGTAACCAGAATACTGAGGTTGTCTATTTCTTGTCATATGGTTGTTGTGTGCTGTACCTTGTTGTGTGTTTGTTATTGTTGTCTATTATATATCTGTATGTTGTCCAAAATGTAAGGATATCTGGCCAATATCTGATACTTATGGGAAACCAGGCCCCCTATTAAAAGCTTTAAATAGCTTGCTTGGGGTGACCTTTCACGCATCCGTAATTACTGTTTGTTGTTTCATGTTGTATGTCTTGGATATTGCGTGAATAAAACTAAAGAAAAATCAAAACTCAACTCAAATTATAAACAACAATTTTATCAAACAATCTCTGTCACTCCAAGTCATTAAATCCCGTGATTGAATCCTTTGTCCTTTATGCGAACAACTGCCGCGTGTGCGCCGCTGACGTCAGTTGAATAATTTCATATATATAAGTCGCTCCTGAGTATAAGTCGCCCCCCCCCACCCAAACTATGAAAAAAAACGCGACTTATAGTCCGAAAAATACGGTACTGTGATAAAACAACAAAATTGCAATAACTGCATTAACCATCAAAGTGAAGTCTAACTGTAACTGCTCTCTTGAAACAAATCTGAATAAAGAAAAACGTTGCAATTAAATAATGCAAACTCGCTGTGCTCAGTGTCACTGTCCTCACATTTTCTGTTATCTCTTCTCTTATTTTCTTCTCTTTTCTTCCTTACCGCTATTTTTTATATTTTTTTCTTCGTGCTACCACTATTTTTATTTTTATTTTTATTCTTCGTGACAGGGGTTCAGTTTGGCCTGGGGAGTTAAGTTCAGCATTTGCTTTAAAGATATCTGGCGCCATCTAGCGTTGTGAATTTGTAATGTCTAGACCCCGAATATAAGACAGCCATCACTTTTTCAGTCTTATTTTAATGCAAAAAACACCGTCTTATATTCGGGCCAAAACGGTATGAACGATATGTTGAATATTTCCAGAGGTTTTTTTTTTTCCAGACAGAATTTTTATTTACCGTATTTTTCCATGTATAATGCGCAAAATTTAACTAATTTATTGTCCTAAAATCTGGGGTGCGCATTATACATGGGTACAAAAAAAAAATATATATATATATTTTTTTTTAAATCCGGGTATGATACGGAGGCCGCCATTACAGATGCGCTTTCTTCTCTGCTGTTCACGTCAAACACACTCCATACAAACACAATGCTCTCGTATCAGACGCTTGCTCGATCATCTGCTTGTTTGCTGTCACAATGTACCCTACACAAATCCGAAACATTTCTTCGCTATCGAGTTTGCTAGCGCATGCGCAGTGATACTGACCGGCAGAATAACATCCGGTTGTTTCCAACCCACATTACCCCTTATGATGCAAACAATTATTGAACCACGTTTTCCCTCGCCCGGACGCGGGTCACCGGGGCCCCCCTCTGGAGCCAGGCCTGGAGGCGGGGCTCGAAGGCGAGCGTCTGGTGGCCGGGCCTTCGCCCATCGGGCTCAGCCCGAAAAGGAAACGTGGGTTCCCCTTCCCATGGGCTCACCACCTGTGGGAGGGGCCAAAGGGGTCGGGTGCATTGCAAGCTGGGCGGCGGCCAAAGGCAGGGACCTTGGCGGTCTGATCCCCGGCTGCAGAAGCTGGCTCTGGGGACATGGAATGTCACCTCTCTGGCTGGAAAGGAACCCGAGCTGGTGTGTGAGGCAGAAAAGTTCCGACTAGATATAGTCGGACTTGCCTCCACGCACAGTTTGGGTTCCGGTACAAGCCCTCTCGAGAGGGGCTGGACTCTCTTCCACTCTGGAGTTGCCCACGGTGAGAGGCGTCGAGCAGGTGTGGGTATACTTATTGCCCCCCGGCTGGGCGCCTGCACATTGGGGTTCACCCCGGTGAACGAGAGGGTAGCCTCCCTCCGCCTTCGGGTGGGGGGACGGGTCCTGACTGTTGTTTGTGTCTATGCACCAAACAGCAGTTCAGAGTACCCACCCTTTTTGGAGTCCCTGGAGGAGGTGCTGGAGAGCGCTCCTTCTGGGGACTCCATCGTTCTACTGGGTGACTTCAATGCTCACGTGGGCAATGACAGTGAAACCTGGAAGGGCGTGATTGGGAGGAACGCCCCCCCCGATCTGAACCCGAGCGGTGTTCTATTATTGGACTTCTGTGCTCGACACGGATTTTCTATAATGAACACCATGTTCAAACATAAGGGTGTCCATGTTTGCACTTGGCACCAGGACACCCTAGGCCGCAGTTCGATGATCGACTTTGTAGTCGTGTCATCGGATTTGCGGCCGCATGTTTTGGACACTCGGGCGAAGAGAGGGGCGGAGCTGTCAACTGATCACCACGTGGTGGTGGGTTGGCTCCGATGGTGGGGGAAGATGCCGGTCCGACCTGGCAGACCCAAACGTTTTGTGAGGGTCTGCTGGGAACGTCTGGCGGAATCCCCTGTCAGGAAGAGCTTCAACTCCCACCTCCGGCAGAACTTTTCCCACGTCCCGGGGGAGGCGGGGGACATTGAGTCCGAGTGGACCTTGTTCCGCGCCTCCATTGTTGAGGCGGCCGACCGGAGCTGTGGCCGTAAGGTCATTGGTGCCTGTTGTGGCGGCAATCCCCGAACCCGCTGGTGGACACCGGCGGTAAGGGATGCCGTCAAGCTGAAGAAGGAGTCCTATCGGGCCGTTTTGGCCTGCGGGACTCCCGAGGCAGCTGACAGGTACCGGATGGCCAAGCGGAACGCGGCTTCGGCGGTTGCTGAGGCAAAAACCCGGGCGTGGGAGGAGTTTGGCGAGGCCATGGAGAATGACTTCCGGACGGCTTCGAGGAAATTCTGGTCCACCATCCGGCGTCTCAGGAGGGGGAAGCAGTGCAACGTCAACACTGTTTACAGTGGAGATGGCGTGCTGCTGACCTCGACTCGGGACGTCGTGTGTCGGTGGGGAGAATACTTCGAAGACCTCCTCAATTCCACCGACACGCCTTCCATTGTGGAGGCAGGGCCTGGGGACTCTGAGGCGGACTCTCCAATCTCTGGGGTTGAAGTCACTGAGGTAGTTAAAAAACTCCTCGGTGGCAAGGCCCCGGAGGTGGATGAGATCCGCCCGGATTTCTTAAGGGCTCTGGATGCTGTGGGGCTGTCATGGCTGACACGTCTCTACAGCATCGCGTTGACATCGGGGACAGTGCCTCTGGATTGGCAGACTGGGGTGGTGGTTCCCCTCTTTAAGAAGGGGGACCGGAGGGTGTGTTCCAATTACAGGGGAATTACACTCCTCAGCCTCCCTGGTAAGGTCTATTCAGGGGTGCTGGAGAGGAGGGTCCGTCGGGAGGTCGAACCTCGGATTCAGGAGGAACAGTGTGGCTTTCGTCCTGGCCGTGGAACAGTGGACCAGCTCTTCACCCTCAGCAGGATCCTCGAGGGTGCATGGGAGTTCGCCCAACCAGTCCACATGTGTTTTGTGGACTTGGAGAAGGCGTTCGACCGTGTCCCTCGGGAGGTCCTGTGGGGGGTGCTTCGGGAGTACGGGGTACCGAGCCAACTGATAAGGGCGGTTCGGTCCCTGTATCACCGATGCCAGAGTTTGGTCCGCATTTCCGGCAGTAAGTCGGATTCGTTCCCAGTGAGGGTTGGACTCCGCCAAGGCTGCCCTTTGTCACCGATTCTGTTTATAATTTTTATGGACAGAATTTCTAGGCGCAGCCGAGGCGTTGAGGGTGTCCGGTTTGGGGTCCTCAGCATCGCGTCTCTGCTTTTTGCAGACGACGTGGTGCTGTTGGCTTCTTCAGGCTGTGATCTCCAGCTTTCACTGGAGCGGTTTGCAGCCGAGTGCGAAGCGGTTGGGATGAGGGTCAGCACCTCCAAATCCGAGTCCATGGTCCTCGATCGGAAAAGGGTGGAATGCCCTCTCCGGATCGGGGATGAGATCCTGCCCCAAGTGGAGGAGTTTAAGTATCTTGGGGTCTTGTTCACGAGTGAGGGGAGGATGGAGCGCGAGATCGACAGGCGGATCGGTGCAGCGTCGGCAGTAATGCGGACTCTGTACCGATCCGTCGTGGAAAAGAGAGAGCTGAGCCAAAAGGCAAAGCTCTCAATTTACCGGTCGATTTACGCTCCTACCCTCACCTATGGTCACGAGCTATGGGTCGTGACCGAAAGAACGAGATCCCGGATACAAGCGGCCGAAATGAGTTTTCTCCGCAGGATGTCCGGGCTCTCCCTTAGAGATAGGGTGAGAAGTTCGGTCATCCGGGAGAGACTCGGAGTAGAGTCGCTACTCCTCCACGTTGAGAGGAGCCAGATGAGGTGGCTCGGGCATCTCATCAGGATGCCTCCTGGACGCCTCCCTGGGGAGGTGTTCCGGGCATGTCCCACCGGTAGGAGACCCCGGGGACAACCCAGGACGCGCTGGAGAGACTATGTCTCTCAGCTGGCCTGGGAACGCCTTGGGATCCCCCGGGATGAGTTAGATGAAGTGGCTGGGGAGAGGGAAGTCTGGGAGTCCCTCCTGAAGCTGCTGCCCCCGCGACCCGACCCCGGATAAGCGGAAGAAGATGGATGGATGGATGTTTCCAAAGATCTTTTTTCTGAAATAATTTTACGTTAACCGACTTAAGTAGCAGTCAAAATTTGGGTGCGTATTATACATGGGTACAGGCTTTTTTCCAGCATCAACATGCCATTTTCAGGGTGCGTATTATACATGGGGGCACATTATACATGGAAAAAAACGGTATTTATCCATCCATCCATCCATCCATCCATTTTCTGTACCGCTGTATCCCCACAGGGTCGCGGGCTTGCTGGAGCCTATCCCAGCTGTCATCGGGCAGTAGGCGGGGGACACCCTGAACCGGTTGCCAGCCAATCGCAGGGCTTATTTATTTTATGTGGTCTTCAAATATGAAAGACATGGTGATTTTGGTTGAAACTTTAGATTTGTGAGCTGTGTGAAGGTATGCCATTTGCTATAAACATTTAATAGAATAATTAATTTGCATTTAACATTAATGGTTCAAAGAACGTCAGGCTGAATGGCCAGCCCCCACACATTTTCACCTCACCAAATCTGCCCCTTTGCAAAACGTTTGGACACCGCTGCCATAGGCCATGCACTTCTCAGGAGATCAACCACAGGCTTAAATTAAAGACATTCGTACAATATCTGGGTCATTCCAGCGCCCGGGACCAGCTGAGGGGACAATGACCTCCTGGTGAGTAGCAGTCCAATCCAAGATGGACTTGATGCTGCTCCACGAATCATAGACATTTGCGAAGTTGCGCCACTGGTTGCGTGTTTCTGCAACGGTGGTGTAATTTGGCTGAAATAAGAAGTCACAAAAAGGCTACAACTTTAACCATATCTGGGGAATTCAGAATTAAAACATTAGGGATGAATTGTTACCTTTTGGAAAGGCCACTCATACAAAGGACACTCTGGAATATAGGTTGGGTCTTCCTTTTCTGTTTAGCGCTTTGGACAAGTTTATGTACCTTGAAGAAGAATAAATGATGCGTCAAAGCGCTTTCACTCCATTGTGGAGTGGGGGCGTTCTGACTCTAAGAGGCTCTCAGCGCCATCAAGTCAGACAACCAAGGGAATTAAGGCACAGGGAAATAAATGCCATTTCTGCTACGCTCTCTAATTTAGACACCACAAATCACAATCCTAGAGAAAACAATGCTTTCAAATTGTAGCCTGAATGATCACACAGTGGACATGGTCGCCTTCCTCAAGCAAAGTAGCGTCCATGGAGCAGCCGTCAAACTTGAGCAGGTCAACTTCCCACTCAGCGAAGGTCTGGTCATCCGTTACGTACTGGTCCAAACTGCCAGGGTATCCAGCGCAGGTGGTTGTGCCAACATGGGCATAAATGTCCAATTTAAGACCCTTGGAGTGCACCTGGAACCTTGACTATATGCCAACGCACCAATTGGGACTCACATGTTTTAAGTATTAACATCTGTAATTCTAAAATTTTCTTTTTTTCGAGGGGCACTAATGGCAGTGGTCAGTTCCTTTCCTTTGCAAACTGTTATTACGTAGTCTAATCATTTGTGGGTTGCGTTTTTGGGGCTGTTCTTGCGATTCTTCTTTTCACCTGTAATCAGTGCTTCCAGATGGTCCAGCCAACAACAGCAACACTTGAACATCTGCTGTGATTAAGTCATTCACAGTATTGGTAATCCCATTAATATCGTATCATTATTATTCCTAATCCAATTCATACATTATCCACTATCTTCTTATTCCCTCCATCCCTGGTTTCTATCCCTCCCCTACACCCTCATTCGTCAAAATGTCGTTATCCAAACGGAGAAAAGTAGATACGGAGTGTAGAATTTTCAATGAAAAATGGACCATGTTCTATTTATTTATAGATACAGTAAGCACGGAAAACCTTTGTGCTTAGTGTGCTTGCAACAAGTTTCGGTATTGAAGGAATATAATATTCGACGCCACTACGAGATTTCACAGCGAAAAATATGACGGCTTACAAGGACAACTGAGAAGACATAAGATCAACGAATTGCAGGCGGGTCTGAGGAAACAGCAGTCAACTTTCATCCAGAGCCGACAAGTCAGTGAAGCAGCGGTAAAAGCCAGCTAACTGACTGCAAGCGGAATAGCATTGGCATCAAAGACGTATTCTGTTACAATGTGTGGTGCACGATAAGGTAGACACGAGTCCAGCTAGGTCTCAGTACCGTGTATTCATACTGCAGGTAGGAAATACAACTGGAGCAACCACACGTGACACAGGCATATTATAGGTGAGGGCTCTGTAGCTGCCACAGGGTGGGTATGTCGATACAATCATCCTGTAACCTCTCCCTTCCTTTAGTAAAAGTATCCACACTGGGACAATGCTGCCTATAAATCAACTGTAGACAAACAACATATTAGTAACATCAGATTCAACCTCAGATAGCAATACCTGGCTCAACTTCAAATATCAAATATATGGCCATAGAACGTGACACTACATAGTAGCAGGATAAGAACACACCTGTCATTAAAATCACAATAAATCAGAACATCACATTTTTTGTTTGTTACATCACTCAGTTCTTTATTTTTTTTTTTAATTCAACAGAATTCACAGTCCACGTGTGTTTGAGAGTGCACCCAGTCCTTGCATGTCGTATTCGAGTGTATGTCAGTGTGTGTGTGTCACAGTCCATGTGTGACCAAGAGGTCAAGTCTGTCAGGAGGCTTAATCAGCATCCCACTCCGGGAGAAGGCCCGGCCCTGTAGCACGCGGCGTAGTGTGTCTCTGGCCTGCGGAGAAGATGGCGGTGACTTTGGGGTAGGTGAAGACAGTGGAGACTCCCTGGCACCGCCGAAGCTGCCTCCGTTGCCGTCTCTATTCGCAGGCTGCTCTGGACTCAATTCTGGTCGAGCTGACGGTTGGGCAGGGGTCGCCTCAACCGGTCGAAGATCAATTCTGCTGCGTCGATATGTTGTCCCCCCTCCCCCCACCTCGACCAAATAGGACCGGAGTCCCAACTGCTGCAGGCACACCCCTCGCCTCCATCTGCCTGTCCTGTCTCCCGGGAGCGGCTTCATCCTGATGGGATGGCCGACGCTCAGCTCCGGCAGATCCCTCGACGATTTGTCATACGCTAACTTTCCCCCCTGATGCTTCTCCCTCAGCTTGTCGGGAACTCCTGTGATGACCTGAGGTGCAAGGAGCTGGTCGACCACCGGAAGAAGGGTTCTCAGCCTTCGTGACATGAGCTGGTGGGCTGCATTGCATGCCCTCAGTGGGCATGTTTTGTCAATGAAGAATGGCCTTCCAGGGATCCTCCTTGGCAAGGTCAGCCTTTCTGCACAGGCCTTTCACAATCTTTACTGCTGACTCCACTTTGCCGTTAGCTTTTGGGTGCCGCGGTGAGGACATGACGGGTTCGAAGCCTGACTCCCTCGCAAATGCCCCGAACTCACTGCACGCAAACTGGCTCCCCCCATCCAAAATGGCTCTGTCCAGGACGCCATAACGTGCAAACTGTGCCTTGATTAGTCGGATTGTGGTGTCAAGGTTGATCTCCCAGAAGTCGGAGAAGTGGTCCACCACAAGCAAAAAGTTTTGTGCTGCGTAGCTGTACAAGTCCATGCTTACCAGCTGCCATGGACGCGTGGGGAGCGGGTGTGACATCATGGTCTCTTTCTGTTGCTTGTGCGCGTACTCGTTACACACAGAGCACTGCTATACATAGTCCTTGACTTCCCCTTGCATGTAGGGCCAGTACAATGTATCACGGGCATGTCTGTAGCATGCTTCGGCACCCACATGATTTTAGTGGATCCTCCTCAGCATTTACGGACGCATAGCTTTCAGAATGATGACGCGCTGGCTCCTGAAGAGCACACCATCCTGTGCGCTTATTTTATCTCTGATGGCTCAGCAGTCCCTGATGAGTATGGTGGCCTTCTCTTTGTGTTCTGGCCATCCCTGCAGTACGACTGCCTTGAGCATTTGGAGACACACATCCTCCTCTGTGTGTGCTTGGATCTGTGCCAGGCGCTGGCAGCTGACATTGAGGTAGTCTGCCTGCTGAATGGCCGCTGCGTCACACTGCATTTTTTTCATGCTCAGCCTGAGTTTAACTTTCCTGCGTCTGTCCATCAGGGCAATGAGGTTTGTATCATGGTCGCGGTTGGCCTCATCGTCCGCATCCCCGCAGCCAACTATGACGAGTCGCTATGGGCTCAATCTCTGTTAATCCAGCTAGGAGCTCATGTTGCTTTCTCTGGTACAGTTCCGGGGCAACTGACACACCAAAGGAGAGTTCAGCCACCGTTTTCTGCCCCATGCTGTCCAGAATGTTGTCATCCGGCTGCTCTCCTCATCCAGTCGGCACTGCAGGAATGCATCACGCGCATCCACTAGCATGACTATACGTGCCTTGTACAGCACGTCATCTAAGTGGGCATAAGGTAGTGGGACCGTTTCAGGGCTCGGTTGAGTGGCTTTGGGGCAATGTCAATCAGTCTCAACTTTTCCGGCTTTTTCACTATGACCAGATTGCTGATCTGTCTGTGGGCTGTGTGACTGTGGTCAAATGTCCGTCCTTTTCGTATTGATCAAGCTGTGCTTTAACAGCTGCCTTGAGGGCCACTGGAACATTCCTGGGGGCACACTGCACAGGCGCCACACTGCTGTCCATCTCAAAGTGAACATCACCAGGCAGGGTGATGACCAGATATATTATCTTGAAGTGGAATCGAACTCGCACCCTCCCAACTGTGAGGCGAAGGCGCCTTAGAAAACATTTCTTAGCACAAAGTATACCGTAATTTCTGGACTATAAACCGCACCGGACTATAAACCGCACTAGCTAAAATCCGGGGATATTTTAGTTTTTTTCTTATATAAGCCGCACCGGACTATAAACCGCACGTGCACACGAGTTTTTTTTACAAAGAAAGACAGCACACAGAAAGCCATTTTAAAGTTTTAATAACATACTTTAACATGTCTTTCTAAACATTGCCTGTGACGCAGCAGTAGTACCGCAGCAACACGGAAGTGTGCACGTGAGTTATTAACAAAGAAAGACTGGACACAGAAAACTTTTTTAAAGTTTTAATAACATACCTTAACATTTACTTCCAAACACTGCCTGTGACGCGGGAGTACACCGTGTTCCAAATTATTATGCAAGTGACATTTATCTCAGATTTTCCTAAATAGTCGATGCAAAATGAGTCAGCATAATTTTCAAGTCATCAACCATTATTTTGATGAATTCTAATTTTATTGAACAAACCTCCGAATGATCACAGAATTTTAAAAAAATAAAAAACTTAAAATGCACTGTTCCACATTATTACGCACAACAGAGTTTTATAACATTTTATAGGTTTTTATGAACTGAAATGCCCATCTTAAGAATTTACAGCATTAGGAGGTCATATTTACTGAAATCAAAAGCTATTTCAAAGAAAAGACAAACAAGTTACATTTTAACATAGGACCCTTTATTTCAATAAAAAACAAAGTTACATTTTAACATAGGACCCTTTGTTCAACAGCAGCTTCACGATTCTTCCATCCACTGAACTTGTGAGTTTTTGTACAGTTTCTGGTTGAATTTCTTGGCAGGATCTAAGAATAGCCTGCCAGAGCTGCTCTTTGGAATTGAACTGCCTCCCACCTTCGTAGATTTTCTGCTTGACGATGCTCCACAAGTTTTCAATAGGATTGAGGTCAGGGGAGCATGGGGGCCACACCATCAGTTTCTCTCCCTTTATTCCCATAGATGCCAAAGACGTTGACGTATTTCTTGCAGCATGAGATGGTGCATTGTCATGCATGAAGATGATCTTTTGACGGAAAGCACGGTTCTTCCTGTTGTACCATGGACAGAAGTGTTGAGTCAGAAATTCCACGTAGTTAACAGACGTAATTTTGACGCCTTCAGGGACCCTAAAGGGGCCAAGCAGCTCTCTCCCCATGATTCCGGCCCAAAACATCACTCCGCCACCTCCCTGCTGACGCCGCAGCCTTGTTGGGCTATCGTGGCCGTCCACCAACCATCCACGACTCCATCCATCTGTAAAGTCAAGTCAAATCAAGTTTATTTGTATAGCCCTAAATCACAAGCAGTCTCAAAGGGCTTCACATAGACAGAAATTGACAATTATTCTCAAAGCATCCCCTGAGCTCTCAAAAGTGCAAGGAAAAACTTAAAAAACCCTACCTGGCCCATCCAAGGTTGCACGGCACTCGTCGGTGAACAGGACTGTCTGAAAATTTGTCTTCATGTAAGTCTGGGCCCACTGCAGCCGTTTCTGCTTGTTCGCGTTGTTCAGGGGTGGCCGAATGGAGGGTTTCCGCACAACTGCAAGCCTCTGGAGGATCCTGCACCTCGTCGTTCGTGGGACTTCACTGGCACCAGCAGCGTCGAATATTTGTTTGCTCGTCTTTAGTGGCATGCTTGCAGCCGCCCTCTTGATTCGATTTGTTTGTCTTGCAGAAACCTTCCTTGTCGTGCCTTTGTCTGCACGAACGCGCGTTTGCTCCGAATCAGCGACGAATTTCTTCAAAGTTCGATGGTCGCGCTTAAGCTTTCGTGCAATATCAAATGTCTGCATACCTTGTCCAAGGCATCGAACGATTTCACGCTTCTCGACAGCAGAGAGATCCTTTTTCCTCCCCATGGTTGAACGAAATGGCCGAACGCTTAAAAACGCGGAACTTAAATAGACTTGTTAATTACTACAATTGCGCTCACCTGGCAGACTACCATGGACTGTACCATGACTGAGGGTGATTTCAGTACTTGAAAAACAAAAAATGTAATCTTTATGACACTTAAATACATTTTGCATAATAATTTGGAACACGGGACCGTGTTCCAAATTATTATGCAAAGGATATTTATCTCAGATTTTCCTAAATAGCTTCCTTGAAATGTTACCCGGCTTTTGAGCTCTCCTGCCCGGCGTGGGTTTGCGTCAGCGCCCGGTAACATTATGGAAGCTAAAAGAAAGAAAAAAGAAACAAATCTAAGTGCGATTGCTGGTGTCTAAATACATTTTGCATAATAATTTGGAACACGGGACCGTGTTCCAAATTATTATGCAAGTGATATTTATCTCAGATTTTCCTAAATAGCTTTACTCGTCGTGCCGACCGGAGGGAGGCCACTCCCCGCCGCAGCTGAACAGTCATCCCGGCCTAGTGGAGGTCTGCGCAGGGGGGGTCTTCCTTGAAATCTTAGCCGCCTTCCGAGCTCTCCTGCCGGGCGTGGGTTTGCGTCAGCGGCCGGTGTCATTTACTCGTCGTGCCGACCGGAGGGAGGCCACTCCCCGCCGCAGCTGAACAGTCATCCCGGCCTAGTGGAGGTCTGCGCAGGGGGGGTCTTCCTTGAAATCTTAGCCGCCTTCCGAGCTCTCCTGCCGGGCGTGGGTTTGCGTCAGCGGCCGGTGTCATTTACTCGTCGTGCCGACCGGAGGGAGGCCACTCCCCGCCACAGCTGAACAGTCATCCCGGCCTAGTGGAGGTCTGCGCAGGGGGGGTCTTCCTTGAAATCTTAGCCGCCTTCCGAGCTCTCCTGCCGGGCGTGGGTTTGCGTCAGCGGCCGGTGTCATTTACTCGTCGTGCCGACCGGAGGGAGGCCACTCCCCGCCACAGCTGAACAGTCATCCCGGCCTAGTGGAGGTCTGCGCAGGGGGGGTCTTCCTTGAAATCTTAGCCGCCTTCCGAGCTCTCCTGCCGGGCGTGGGTTTGCGTCAGCGGCCGGTGTCATTTACTCGTCGTGCCGACCGGAGGGAGGCCACTCCCCGCCACAGCTGAACAGTCATCCCGGCCTAGTGGAGGTCTGCGCAGGGGGGGTCTTCCTTGAAATCTTAGCCGCCTTCCGAGCTCTCCTGCCGGGCGTGGGTTTGCGTCAGCGGCCGGTGTCATTTACTCGTCGTGCCGACCGGAGGGAGGCCACTCCCCGCCGCAGCTGAACAGTCATCCCGGCCTAGTGGAGGTCTGCGCAGGGGGGGTCTTCCTTGAAATCTTAGCCGCCTTCCGAGCTCTCCTGCCGGGCGTGGGTTTGCGTCAGCGGCCGGTGTCATTTACTCGTCGTGCCGACCGGAGGGAGGCCACTCCCCGCCGCAGCTGAACAGTCATCCCGGCCTAGTGGAGGTCTGCGCAGGGGGGGTCTTCCTTGAAATCTTAGCCGCCTTCCGAGCTCTCCTGCCGGGCGTGGGTTTGCGTCAGCGGCCGGTGTCATTTACTCGTCGTGCCGACCGGAGGGAGGCCACTCCCCGCCGCAGCTGAACAGTCATCCCGGCCTAGTGGAGGTCTGCGCAGGGGGGGTCTTCCTTGAAATCTTAGCCGCCTTCCGAGCTCTCCTGCCGGGCGTGGGTTTGCGTCAGCGGCCGGTGTCATTTACTCGTCGTGCCGACCGGAGGGAGGCCACTCCCCGCTACAGCTGAACAGTCATCCCGGCCTAGTGGAGGTCTGCGCAGGGGGGGTCTTCCTTGAAATCTTAGCCGCCTTCCGAGCTCTCCTGCCGGGCGTGGGTTTGCGTCAGCGGCCGGTGTCATTTACTCGTCGTGCCGACCGGAGGGAGGCCACTCCCCGCCACAGCTGAACAGTCATCCCGGCCTAGTGGAGGTCTGCGCAGGGGGGGTCTTCCTTGAAATCTTAGCCGCCTTCCGAGCTCTCCTGCCGGGCGTGGGTTTGCGTCAGCGGCCGGTGTCATTTACTCGTCGTGCCGACCGGAGGGAGGCCACTCCCCGCTACAGCTGAACAGTCATCCCGGCCTAGTGGAGGTCTGCGCAGGGGGGGTCTTCCTTGAAATCTTAGCCGCCTTCCGAGCTCTCCTGCCGGGCGTGGGTTTGCGTCAGCGGCCGGTGTCATTTACTCGTCGTGCCGACCGGAGGGAGGCCACTCCCCGCCACAGCTGAACAGTCATCCCGGCCTAGTGGAGGTCTGCGCAGGGGGGGTCTTCCTTGAAATCTTAGCCGCCTTCCGAGCTCTCCTGCCGGGCGTGGGTTTGCGTCAGCGGCCGGTGTCATTTACTCGTCGTGCCGACCGGAGGGAGGCCACTCCCCGCCACAGCTGAACAGTCATCCCGGCCTAGTGGAGGTCTGCGCAGGGGGGGTCTTCCTTGAAATCTTAGCCGCCTTCCGAGCTCTCCTGCCGGGCGTGGGTTTGCGTCAGCGGCCGGTGTCATTTACTCGTCGTGCCGACCGGAGGGAGGCCACTCCCCGCCACAGCTGAACAGTCATCCCGGCCTAGTGGAGGTCTGCGCAGGGGGGGTCTTCCTTGAAATCTTAGCCGCCTTCCGAGCTCTCCTGCCGGGCGTGGGTTTGCGTCAGCGGCCGGTGTCATTTACTCGTCGTGCCGACCGGAGGGAGGCCACTCCCCGCCACAGCTGAACAGTCATCCCGGCCTAGTGGAGGTCTGCGCAGGGGGGGTCTTCCTTGAAATCTTAGCCGCCTTCCGAGCTCTCCTGCCGGGCGTGGGTTTGCGTCAGCGGCCGGTGTCATTTACTCGTCGTGTCCACCGGAGGGAGGCCACTCCCCGCCGCAGCTGCAGCGGCAGCTTTGAAACGTCATCCCGGCCCCCTGGAACTGTGCGCGGGGGGGGCGATGCGTCCCGTGCGAGGTACCAGGTCGCGCTGCGCCGTCTGCCTGGCCGCTTTGGGCCCGCTGGAAGTCTATTAAAGCTCCGCGATCTCCGCCTCGGTGCTTAAAAAGCGTCCATCCGCTCTCCTGGAGCTTCTTTCGGTCATCTCGTCCGCGTGCACGGCCTGCCGGTGGCACCGGCTGGAGCTCCGCAAAAAGCTCCATTTCTGTTAAAAATGCTTAGCCGCGTCCCTGGAAGCCCAATCGGGCGTAGAAAGTGAGGGGGAAGGCCCCCAAAGCACCGGCTGGAAGTCCCAAAAAAGCTCCATGATTGGTCAAAAATGCTTAGCCGCGTCCCTGGAAGCGTAATCGGGCGTAAAAAGTGAGGCGGACCGGCCCTGGAGCTCCGTGTGGAGGTCCTCAAAAAGCTCCATAACGTGTTAAAAATGCTTAGCCGCGTCCCTGGAAGCGTAATCGGGCGTAAAATGTTAGGCGGAACGCCCCTGGAGAAAAAAAAATCCGCTCCTGGTACCTAAAATTTTCTCCAGCGGCGGGCTCGGAGTCTCATCTTTCTCCTGGCCGAGAAAAGAGCACTTTCCCCCGGACACCGAACCAGTCAACGTCCCCCTCCTGAGTGGACAAAAAAAATCCACTCCTGGTACCTAAGATTTTCTCCAGCGGCGGGCTTGGGACGAAAATGAATCTTCCTCCCGAAATTAAACCACTATAGGCGGACGCCAGCCCCAAGCACCAGCCCGCATAATAATTTGGAACACGGCACCGTGTTCCAAATTATTATGCAAATCTAATCGGGCGTAAAAAGTGAGGCGGACCGGCCCTGGAGCTCCGTGTGGAGGTCCTCAAAAAGCTCCATAACGTGTTAAAAATGCTTAGCCGCGTCCCTGGAAGCGTAATCGGGCGTAAAAAGTGAGGCGGACCGGCCCTGGAGCTCCGTGTGGAGGTCCTCAAAAAGCTCCATTTCTGTTAAAAATGCTTAGCCGCGTCCCTGGAAGCCCAATCGGGCGTAGAAAGTGAGGGGGAAGGCCCCCAAAGCACCGGCTGGAAGTCCCAAAAAAGCTCCATGATTGGTCAATAATGCTTAGCCGCCTCCCTGGAAGCCTAATCGGGCATAAAAAGCTAGGCGGAACGGCCCCAAAGCTCCACACGGAAGTCCCAAAAAAGCTCCATGATTGGTCAATAATGCTTAGCCGCCTCCCTGGAAGCCTAATCGGGCATAAAAAGTTAGGCGGAACGGCCCCAAAGCTCCACACGGAAGTCCCAAAAAAGCTCCATGATTGGTCAATAATGCTTAGCCGCCTCCCTGGAAGCCTAATCGGGCATAAAAAGTTAGGCGGAACGGCCCCAAAGCTCCACACGGAAGTCCCAAAAAAGCTCCATGATTGGTCAATAATGCTTAGCCGCCTCCCTGGAAGCCTAATCGGGCATAAAAAGCTAGGCGGAACGGCCCCAAAGCTCCACACGGAAGTCCCAAAAAAGCTCCATGATTGGTCAATAATGCTTAGCCGCCTCCCTGGAAGCCTAATCGGGCATAAAAAGTTAGGCGGAACGGCCCCAAAGCTCCACACGGAAGTCCCAAAAAAGCTCCATGATTGGTCAATAATGCTTAGCCGCCTCCCTGGAAGCCTAATCGGGCATAAAAAGCTAGGCGGAACGGCCCCAAAGCTCCACACGGAAGTCCCAAAAAAGCTCCATGATTGGTCAATAATGCTTAGCCGCCTCCCTGGAAGCCTAATCGGGCATAAAAAGTTAGGCGGAACGGCCCCAAAGCTCCACACGGAAGTCCCAAAAAAGCTCCATGATTGGTCAATAATGCTTAGCCGCCTCCCTGGAAGCCTAATCGGGCATAAAAAGCTAGGCGGAACGGCCCCAAAGCTCCACACGGAAGTCCCAAAAAAGCTCCATGATTGGTCAATAATGCTTAGCCGCCTCCCTGGAAGCCTAATCGGGCATAAAAAGTTAGGCGGAACGGCTCCAAAGCTCCACACGGAAGTCCCAAAAAAGCTCCATGATTGGTCAATAATGCTTAGCCGCCTCCCTGGAAGCCTAATCGGGCATAAAAAGTTAGGCGGAACGGCCCCAAAGCTCCACACGGAAGTCCCAAAAAAGCTCCATGATTGGTCAATAATGCTTAGCCGCCTCCCTGGAAGCCTAATCGGGCATAAAAAGTTAGGCGGAACGGCCCCAAAGCTCCACACGGAAGTCCGAAAAAAGCTCAAAAATTTTCTAAGTGCCAACGGCTCATTCGCCGTAATGTGTCCGCTCCGCGCTGGTTCCCCGGTCGGCCGCGAATAGCGCAAAATCAGCCTCACGGAAGTTCGAAAAAAGCTCAAAAATTTTCTAAGTGCCAACGGCTCATTCGCCGTAATGTGTCCGCTCCGCGCTGGTTCCCCGGTCGGCCGCGAATAGCGCAAAATCAGCCTCACGGAAGTTCGAAAAAAGCTCAAAAATTTTCTAAGTGCCAACGGCTCATTCGCCGTAATGTGTCCGCTCCGCGCTGGTTCCCCGGTCGGCCGCGAATAGCGCAAAATCAGCCTCACGGAAGTTCGAAAAAAGCTCAAAAATTTTCTAAGTGCCAACGGCTCATTCGCCGTAATGTGTCCGCTCCGCGCTGGTTCCCCGGTCGGCCGCGAATAGCGCAAAAATCAGCCTAAGTGCAGTACCAACCTTGGCGTGTTGGTGCGCCAGAGTACGATGAGTTGGTCCCCCTAGTCACTGTACTCATTACCTTTACCCCCTAATCGCAAAATATAGTCAGAACGTATATGCAGAAGACTATTTTTTTCTTTTTTAAAATTTTCTAAGTGCCAGCGGATGCTGGCACACGAACTGTCCGAGCTACGACGGTTCTCCGGTCGGACAGCGAGGGTGAAAAAGCGGTCCTAAAATCACCGAGGGCTGCCGCACAAGTTGTCCGAGTGGCGACGGTTCCCCGGTCGGCCACGAATGTCGAAAATTCGGCCTCTCCACCACGGAGGTCGGTGAGAATTTCAGAATATTTTCTAAGTGCGAGCGTGGGCTGCCGCACAACTTGTCCGAGTGGCGACGGTTCCCCGGTCGGATCCGAATGTCGAAAATCCGGCCTCTCCACCACGGAGGTCGGTGAGAATTTCAGAATATTTTCTAAGTGCCAGCGTGGGCTGCCGCACAAGCTGTCCGAATTGCGACGGTTCTCCTTTCGGACCCGAATCGCAAAAATTCGGCCTCTCCACCACGGAAGTCGGTGAGAATTTCAGAATATTTTCTAAGTGCCAGCGTGGGCTGCCGCACAAGCTGTCCGCTTTGTCTGGTTCCCTCGGTCGGCCACGAATGGCGAAAAATCAGCCTCTCCTTCTGGAGCTCGCGCCAACTTTGGCAAATATTTTCTAAGTGCCAACGGCTCTTGCGCCGTAATGTGTCCGCTTTGTCTGGTTCCCTCGGTCGGCCACAAACAGCGAAAAATCAGCCTCTCCTTCTGGAGCTCGCGCCAACTTTGGCGAATATTTTCTAAGTGCCAACGGCTCTTGCGCCGTAATGTGTCCGCTTTGTCTGGTTCCCTCGGTCGGCCACGAATGGCGAAAAATCAGCCTCTCCTTCTGGAGCTCGCGCCAACTTTGGCAAATATTTTCTAAGTGCCAACGGCTCTTGCGCCGTAATGTGTCCGCTTTGTCTGGTTCCCTCGGTCGGCCACAAACAGCGAAAAATCAGCCTCTCCTTCTGGAGCTCGCGCCAACTTTGGCGAATATTTTCTAAGTGCCAACGGCTCTTGCGCCGTAATGTGTCCGCTTTGTCTGGTTCCCTCGGTCGGCCACGAACGGCGAAAAATCAGCCTCTCCTTCTGGAGCTCGCACCAACTTTGGCGAATATTTTCTAAGTGCCAACGGCTCTTGCGCCGTAATGTGTCCGCTTTGTCTGGTTCCCTCGGTCGGCCACGAACGGCGAAAAATCAGCCTCTCCTTCTGGAGCTCGCGCCAACTTTGGCGAATATTTTCTAAGTGCCAACGGCTCTTGCGCCGTAATGTGTCCGCTTTGCCTGGTTCCCTCGGTCGGCCACGAACGGCGAAAAATCAGCCTCTCCTTCTGGAGCTCGCGCCAACTTTGGCGAATATTTTCTAAGTGCCAACGGCTCTTGCGCCGTAATGTGTCCGCTTTGCCTGGTTCCCTCGGTCGGCCACGAACGGCGAAAAATCAGCCTCTCCTTCTGGAGCTCGCGCCAACTTTGGCGAATATTTTCTAAGTGCCAACGGCTCTTGCGCCGTAATGTGTCCGCTTTGCCTGGTTCCCTCGGTCGGCCACGAACGGCGAAAAATCAGCCTCTCCTTCTGGAGCTCGCGCCAACTTTGGCAAAAATATTCTAAGTGCCAACGGCTCTTGCGCCGTAATGTGTCCGCTTTGTCTGGTTCCCTCGGTCGGCCACAAACGGCGAAAAATCAGCCTCTCCTTCTGGAGCTCGCGCCAACTTTGGCGAATATTTTCTAAGTGCCAACGGCTCTTGCGCCGTAATGTGTCCGCTTTGCCTGGTTCCCTCGGTCGGCCACGAACGGCGAAAAATCAGCCTCTCCTTCTGGAGCTCGCGCCAACTTTGGCGAATATTTTCTAAGTGCCAACGGCTCTTGCGCCGTAATGTGTCCGCTTTGCCTGGTTCCCTCGGTCGGCCACGAACGGCGAAAAATCAGCCTCTCCTTCTGGAGCTCGCGCCAACTTTGGCGAATATTTTCTAAGTGCCAACGGCTCTTGCGCCGTAATGTGTCCGCTTTGCCTGGTTCCCTCGGTCGGCCACGAACGGCGAAAAATCAGCCTCTCCTTCTGGAGCTCGCGCCAACTTTGGCAAAAATATTCTAAGTGCCAACGGCTCTTGCGCCGTAATGTGTCCACTTTGTCTGGTTCCCTCGGTCGGCCACAAACGGCGAAAAATCAGCCTCTCCTTCTGGAGCTCGCGCCAACTTTGGCGAATATTTTCTAAGTGCCAACGGCTCTTGCGCCGTAAAGTGTCCGCTTTGCCTGGTTCCCTCGGTCGGCCACAAACGGCGAAAAATCAGCCTCTCATTCTGGAGCTCGTGCCAACTTTGGCGAATATTTTCTAAGTGCCAACGGCTCTTGCGCCGTAATGTGTCCGCTTTGCCTGGTTCCCTCGGTCGGCCACAAACGGCGAAAAATCAGCCTCTCCTTCTGGAGCTCGCGCCAACTTTGGCGAATATTTTCTAAGTGCCAACGGCTCTTGCGCCGTAATGTGTCCGCTTTGCCTGGTTCCCTCGGTCGGCCACGAACGGCGAAAAATCAGCCTCTCCTTCTGGAGCTCGCGCCAACTTTGGCGAATATTTTCTAAGTGCCAACGGCTCTTGCGCCGTAATGTGTCCGCTTTGCCTGGTTCCCTCGGTCGGCCACGAACGGCGAAAAATCAGCCTCTCCTTCTGGAGCTCGCGCCAACTTTGGCGAATATTTTCTAAGTGCCAACGGCTCTTGCGCCGTAATGTGTCCGCTTTGCCTGGTTCCCTCGGTCGGCCACGAACGGCGAAAAATCAGCCTCTCCTTCTGGAGCTCGCGCCAACTTTGGCAAAAATATTCTAAGTGCCAACGGCTCTTGCGCCGTAATGTGTCCGCTTTGTCTGGTTCCCTCGGTCGGCCACAAACGGCGAAAAATCAGCCTCTCCTTCTGGAGCTCGCGCCAACTTTGGCGAATATTTTCTAAGTGCCAACGGCTCTTGCGCCGTAAAGTGTCCGCTTTGCCTGGTTCCCTCGGTCGGCCACAAATAGCGAAAAATCAGCCTCTCCTTCTGGAGCTCGCCTAAGTGCCAACGGCTCTTGCGCCGTAATGTGTCCGCTTTGTCTGGTTCCCTCGGTCGGCCACAAACGGCGAAAAATCAGCCTCTCCTTCTGGAGCTCGCGCCAACTTTGGCGAATATTTTCTAAGTGCCAACGGCTCTTGCGCCGTAAAGTGTCCGCTTTGCCTGGTTCCCTCGGTCGGCCACAAATAGCGAAAAATCAGCCTCTCCTTCTGGAGCTCGCCTAAGTGCCAACGGCTCTTGCGCCGTAATGTGTCCGCTTTGTCTGGTTCCCTCGGTCGGCCACAAACGGCGAAAAATCAGCCTCTCCTTCTGGAGCTCGCGCCAACTTTGGCGAATATTTTCTAAGTGCCAACGGCTCTTGCGCCGTAAAGTGTCCGCTTTGCCTGGTTCCCTCGGTCGGCCACAAATAGCGAAAAATCAGCCTCTCCTTCTGGAGCTCGCCTAAGTGCCAACGGCTCTTGCGCCGTAATGTGTCCGCTTTGTCTGGTTCCCTCGGTCGGCCACAAACGGCGAAAAATCAGCCTCTCCTTCTGGAGCTCGCGCCAACTTTGGCGAATATTTTCTAAGTGCCAACGGCTCTTGCGCCGTAAAGTGTCCGCTTTGCCTGGTTCCCTCGGTCGGCCACAAATAGCGAAAAATCAGCCTCTCCTTCTGGAGCTCGCCTAAGTGCCAACGGCTCTTGCGCCGTAATGTGTCCGCTTTGTCTGGTTCCCTCGGTCGGCCACAAACGGCGAAAAATCAGCCTCTCCTTCTGGAGCTCGTGCCAACTTTGGCGAATATTTTCTAAGTGCCAACGGCTCTTGCGCCGTAAAGTGTCCGCTTTGCCTGGTTCCCTCGGTCGGCCACAAATAGCGAAAAATCAGCCTCTCCTTCTGGAGCTCGCCTAAGTGCCAACGGCTCTTGCGCCGTAATGTGTCCGCTTTGTCTGGTTCCCTCGGTCGGCCACAAACGGCGAAAAATCAGCCTCTCATTCTGGAGCTCGTGCCAACTTTGGCGAATATTTTATAAGTGCCAACGGCTCTTGCGCCGTAATGTGTCCGCTTTGCCTGGTTCCCTCGGTCGGCCACAAATAGCGAAAAAATCAGCCTCTCCTTCTGGAGCTCGCCTAAGTGCCAACGGCTCTTGCGCCGTAATGTGTCCGCTTTGCCTGGTTCCCTCGGTCGGCCACAAACGGCGAAAAATCAGCCTCTCATTCTGGAGCTCGTGCCAACTTTGGCGAATATTTTCTAAGTGCCAACGGCTCTTGCGCCGTAATGTGTCCGCTTTGCCTGGTTCCCTCGGTCGGCCACAAATAGCGAAAAAATCAGCCTCTCCTTCTGGAGCTCGCCTAAGTGCCAACGGCTCTTGCGCCGTAATGTGTCCGCTTTGTCTGGTTCCCTCGGTCGGCCACAAACGGCGAAAAATCAGCCTCTCATTCTGGAGCTCGTGCCAACTTTGGCGAATATTTTCTAAGTGCCAACGGCTCTTGCGCCGTAATGTGTCCGCTTTGCCTGGTTCCCTCGGTCGGCCACAAATAGCGAAAAAATCAGCCTCTCCTTCTGGAGCTCGCCTAAGTGCCAACGGCTCTTGCGCCGTAATGTGTCCGCTTTGCCTGGTTCCCTCGGTCGGCCACAAACGGCGAAAAATCAGCCTCTCATTCTGGAGCTCGTGCCAACTTTGGCGAATATTTTCTAAGTGCCAACGGCTCTTGCGCCGTAATGTGTCCGCTTTGCCTGGTTCCCTCGGTCGGCCACGAACGGCGAAAAATCAGCCTCTCCTTCTGGAGCTCGCCTAAGTGCCAACGGCTCTTGCGCCGTAATGTGTCCGCTTTGCCTGGTTCCCTCGGTCGGCCACAAATAGCGAAAAACCAGCCTCTCCTTCTGGAGCTCGCCTAAGTGCCAACGGCTCTTGCGCCGTAATGTGTCCGCTTTGCCTGGTTCCCTCGGTCGGCCACAAACGGCGAAAAATCAGCCTCTCCTTCTGGAGCTCGCCTAAGTGCCAACGGCTCTTGCGCCGTAATGTGTCCGCTTTGCCTGGTTCCCTCGGTCGGCCACAAATAGCGAAAAATCAGCCTCTCCTTCTGGAGCTCGCCTAAGTGCCAACGGCTCTTGCGCCGTAATGTGTCCGCTTTGCCTGGTTCCCTCGGTCGGCCACAAATAGCGAAAAATCAGCCTCTCCTTCTGGAGCTCGCCTAAGTGCCAACGGCTCTTGCGCCGTAATGTGTCCGCTTTGCCTGGTTCCCTCGGTCGGCCACAAACGGCGAAAAATCAGCCTCTCCTTCTGGAGCTCGCCTAAGTGCCAACGGCTCTTGCGCCGTAATGTGTCCGCTTTGCCTGGTTCCCTCGGTCGGCCACAAATAGCGAAAAATCAGCCTCTCCTTCTGGAGCTCGCCTAAGTGCCAACGGCTCTTGCGCCGTAATGTGTCCGCTTTGCCTGGTTCCCTCGGTCGGCCACAAACGGCGAAAAATCAGCCTCTCCTTCTGGAGCTCGCCTAAGTGCCAACGGCTCTTGCGCCGTAATGTGTCCGCTTTGCCTGGTTCCCTCGGTCGGCCACAAATAGCGAAAAATCAGCCTCTCCTTCTGGAGCTCGCCTAAGTGCCAACGGCTCTTGCGCCGTAATGTGTCCGCTTTGCCTGGTTCCCTCGGTCGGCCACAAATAGCGAAAAATCAGCCTCTCCTTCTGGAGCTCGCCTAAGTGCCAACGGCTCTTGCGCCGTAATGTGTCCGCTTTGCCTGGTTCCCTCGGTCGGCCACAAATAGCGAAAAATCAGCCTCTCCTTCTGGAGCTCGCCTAAGTGCCAACGGCTCTTGCGCCGTAATGTGTCCGCTTTGCCTGGTTCCCTCGGTCGGCCACAAACGGCGAAAAATCAGCCTCTCCTTCTGGAGCTCGCCTAAGTGCCAACGGCTCTTGCGCCGTAATGTGTCCGCTTTGCCTGGTTCCCTCGGTCGGCCACAAATAGCGAAAAATCAGCCTCTCCTTCTGGAGCTCGCCTAAGTGCCAACGGCTCTTGCGCCGTAATGTGTCCGCTTTGCCTGGTTCCCTCGGTCGGCCACAAACGGCGAAAAATCAGCCTCTCCTTCTGGAGCTCGCGCCAACTTTGGCGAATATTTTCTAAGTGCCAACGGCTCTTGCGCCGTAAAGTGTCCGCTTTGTCTGGTTCCCTCGGTCGGCCACAAATAGCGAAAAATCAGCCTCTCCTTCTGGAGCTCGCGCAAGTGCCAACGGCTCTTGCGCCGTAAAGTGTCCGCTTTGTCTGGTTCCCTCGGTCGGCCACAAATAGCGAAAAATCAGCCTCTCCTTCTGGAGCTCGTGCCAACTTTGGCGAATATTTTCTAAGTGCCAACGGCTCTTGCGCCGTAATGTGTCCGCTTTGTCTGGTTCCCTCGGTCGGCCACAAATAGCGAAAAATCAGCCTCTCCTTCTGGAGCTCGTGCCAACTTTGGCGAATATTTTCTAAGTGCCAACGGCTCTTGCGCCGTAAAGTGTCCGCTTTGCCTGGTTCCCTCGGTCGGCCACAAATAGCGAAAAATCAGCCTCTCCTTCTGGAGCTCGCGCCAACTTTGTCAAAAAATTTCTAAGTGCCAACGGCTCTTGCGCCGTAAAGTGTCCGCTTTGCCTGGTTCCCTCGGTCGGCCACAAATAGCGAAAAATCAGCCTCTCCTTCTGGAGCTCGCGCCAACTTTGTCGAAAAATTTCTAAGTGCCAACGGCTCTTGCGCCGTAAAGTGTCCGCTTTGTCTGGTTCCCTCGGTCGGCCGCAAATAGCGAAAAATCAGCCTCTCGCCCGTCAGGTACCAGGCGTTGGGGTACCAGGGGTAAGTGCAGTACCAGCTTTGGTCTGTTGGTGCGCCAGAGTACGATGAGTTGGTCCCCCTAGTCACTGTACTCATTACCTTTACCCCCAAATCGCAAAATATAGTCAGAACGAGTGTGGGGAACACAAGTTTTGGCCCCGAGAACCAGGCGGCTGGTGTCTCTAGCGATGTGTTCCCCCCCAAAAAGTGTTCACATGCTCGGACAGCGAACCTAGGAGCTACCGCAAAGCACTCTGGAAGTGCAAGAGCGAAAAATTTTCTAAGTACAAAAACTCTCGAAAATTTTCAAAGTGTCACAGTGCTCGAAAATTTTCAAAGTGCTACATGCTTTCCATCCAAGGAAGGAATAGTGGAGGACCGGCCGCCTCCTTAAACACAAGCCGGCGGAACGACGGGGAGGACCGGCCGCCTCCTTAAACACAGGCCGGTGGAACGTTTGGCAGAATTCTTCTCGTGGAGGACCGGCCGCCTCCTTAAACACAAGCCGGCGGAACGACGGGGAGGACCGGCCGCCTCCTTAAACACAGGCCGGTGGAACGTTTGGCAGAATTCTTCTCGTGGAGGACCGGCCGCCTCCTTAAACACAGGCCGGTGGGAACGGTTGGCAGAATTGCGTGACGGCCGCCTGCTCCCGGCGTCCGCACGTGAACGAACACCCCCTCCCGGGGACGGCCGTCTGCTCCCGACCGCCGTCCTTCACCCCCTCACCTTCCGGACCCCCGTCTGCTCCCGGCGGGCCTCCGAGTACCCCCACCTTCTCCCGAACTGACCGACAGGCAATGAGACCCGCCTTGGTAGGGCCCCCACCGGCCCCGGCTCGCGCCGGCGTTGGGTGGACGGTTCCTCCCCACTTGCGGGTCGCTCTCCACGGAGGACCGGTCGCCTCACTAAACATAGGCCGGGCGAAAATCTGCGAATGTTATACATCCAAGGAGGGAGGACCGGCCGCCTCCTTAAACCACCGGCCGGGCGAAAATATGCGAATGTTATACATCCAAGGAGGGAGGACCGGTCGCCTCACTAAACATAGGCCGGGCGAAAATCTGCGAATGTTATACATCCAAGGAGGGAGGACCGGCCGCCTCCTTAAACCACCGGCCGGGCGAAAATCTGCGAATGTTATACATCCAAGAAAGGAAGGAAGGAGGGAACCGGCCGCCTCCTTAAACACAGGCCGGGCGAAAATCTGCGAATCTTATCCATCCAAGGACGGAGGACCGGCCGCCTCCTTAAACACAGGCCGGTAGGAACGGTTGGCAGAATCGCGTGACGGCCGCCTGCTCCCGGCGTCCGCACGTGAACGAACACCCCCTCCCGGGGACGGCCGTCTGCTCCCGGCCGCCGTCCTTCACCCCCCTCAGCTTCCGGACCCCCGTCTGCTCCCGGCGGGCCTCCGAGTACCCTCCCCTTCTCCCGAACTGACCGACTGGCACTCATGACCCGCCTTGGTAGGGCCCCCACCGGCCCCGGCTCGCGCCGGCGTTGGGTGGACGGTTCCTCCCCACTTGCGGGTCGCACTCTAGCGCCTCGGCCGCCGCGAGAGCGTGCGCTACGCGCCGCCCCCGCAGGCCTTGGCGCGACCGAACGGCAGCGAGACCGAGACGCCCCGAATCCCCCACCTAGAGGAAATCAACGGAGGCCGAGCGCGCGATCCGATTGCGGCACGCCGCGTGGGTGTCCGCCGGCCGCGCCGGTCTACCGCGAATGCTGTTTCTCAAACCCTTGCCTAACCAGACGGCACCGCGGGATGTGTTGTCGCAACTCTGCTCGACTATCCGAATAGCCTTTCCCGACTACCGCGTTGCGGGAGGCGTCTTTCGTGCCGCCGGTGGCGTATGACCTTCCGCGAGAGGCGTGCGGGCTCGGGGGGGCCGCAACGACCGAGTCTGACTCGGACGGGGCGCAGCTTCCCTCCCGGTCGCAGCAATAAGCGCCGAACGCAGCGTTGGTC